>NW_024070197.1:31333339-31740546 GCF_014754425.2 Oryx dammah | reverse complement strand
GTATCCTGTCTGTATGTAGACTGTATGTCAGGATATAGAGACTGTATATATACTGTATGTATATGCCCTGTATGTCAGTTTACACGCAGTTGACTTCCAGTTCAGACCTGGAGTAATTTTTCTAAATCTCTTACAAAAGTTGAGCCAAAAAGCTGAAAAGTCACTGACACGTATTGCTGGAACTAACGCCTAGTGGTAGTGAGGAAAGGGACTGTTCAGACGCAGTCAGGTCAACATGAAAAGCCAGGGGTGCCCCAAGGCTGGCATCCGCAGCCATCACAGTGCCAACTTACTCCGGAGTTGTCAGGTGGCCAGCACTGCCTTCTGCAGGGAGAACAAGAATAAAATGATGAATAGGTAGAGGGTATTTCTAATAAAAGCAGCCCAATACAATGCTCCAGGATTCTCAGATACTTCTAGGACAAAGACGGGACTTGGGATCCTTGAGATCCCTGAGATTTATCTCTGAACCAAGGTGGTACATGTAAGGTATAGTTTGGGCCAAGGCAGAAAAAAGGAGAGACGACCTCAACGGAGGTAGGTTACCTTTATTCAGGCAAGGAGGGGGCGACAGTCGGCCTAACAACCAGGCTGAGTTCAAGAGGGATCAGGGAGGCTTCATATTTAAAGGGAGGTTTGTGGAAGCGATAAGGGAAACGTTAGTCAGGTGGGATGTTTTGGGTATTCCTTAACTGACATGGCATTTGTAGTTGAACAAGGGGTGGGAGGTTTTGGGCAGGGGATGATAAGTCCCTGGCAGATGTAGGGGGTTGAAGGTTTCTGGACAGGGGGTGATAAGTCCCAGGTAGATGCAACTGCCCTGGAGCATCAGGGCGGGACCTAAAGTTTGGTTTTGTTTTCCCCAAAGTTAGAGGATTCAGCAAGGGCCTTTGAGACCATTGTTTTCTTTTCTAGGCCCAAAGACTCCTTCAGTACAAATGACCATTGGTAGCCCTGTTATAAACCATAGACACATCTTGGATGCTGCTGCGATCTAGGAGAGTCAGGGCCCTCCCTATGCCATTGTTCCTTGCAAAGCAAAACTAAAACAGCATACCACATGGGATGCAAAGATATTTTGAACAAAACCAGCACTTCAGAAAAGTCCCTGCAACTTCTGCTGTTTTCCAAGCCTAGGTGGGTCTGGTCTAACCTTTCTGCATCTGACATATTCCTCTGGTCTATCTTTTGTGTCTTCAGACTTAATATATTAAAAATATTGTTTTTTAAAAAAATGGAATGGATGGCTGACAAGAAAAGGAAAGACCCCAGGGGATTTCTCACAAAGGACAACAGTGGACTGTTTTGAAAACTCTGCTGTTCTGGCCCTTCAGGGCATAGACTGGAAGAGAGAAATTGAGATTTGGCAGGGAAAAAAAAATGGTAGCAGATAGTCAGACACACTTGGCTAAAAAGATTTGTTTTCCCAATTTTGTTCGGATCTCTAATGTCATTTTACCTTATTTACCATTATTATTATTGCCGCAGAGAGCTGAACTGGAAAGACTTGCCTTGAGTAATAGTTAGTTACAGGCACAAAACAAGAGACCCCTCTGGACGCCTTCCAGTAAGAAGATAATCCTAGGTAATTGTTCTATTGTCAGTGTTTTAAGAGAGGTGACTCTGAAGAATCAGCATACCTACAAATTATTAGGCATGATTGTTTGCTGATTGGATGTTAATTCATTCTAAATAGGATGATGAGCTGCCGAGGAAGTTTGTGGGTACTCAATGCCATTTCCTCAGTGTTGTGCTCAGTATTGATTAAGGAGGATCCGACCCAGTGTCCTGGGAGGAAAGACCCTTTCTGCACCACTGCAGTGGTCACTGGGAACGGGGTGGCCCCAGCTGACAGCTTAAGGGCACAGGGTGATTCTGGGGATCCAACTGGTGAATAAGCAACATTTCCACAGGTTGCAAGCCTGATGGGTGGAAGGGGAATAAGAATGCTGTTTTAAGTCCTAGCTCATAAAAATATGAACATCAGCAGTCCTTTTTGTAAAATAAATGAGGTGCCAGGGCTCACGTCTTGATAAATAATGAAGTGCCCCTCTCTCTTCCTCTCTTCATACATCCTCTCTTTATCCCCATTAACTTGTGAACTTTCTTCTGCCAAAGAAATCAGTAGAGATAGTAATGTTCATTTATTTAAGGCCATTTCACTGAATATTGTGTGTACGGTCATGGAGTGTTGGTGAGCTGAACAGGTGTGCGTAGCTAAAGTAACTTTCGAGAGCCAGGTAAGCATTACCAGTTGGAATTTTTCAGAGGCTTATCTTCATTCACATCAGCAGAAAGTTTCTGTTTTGTTCATTAATAAATGGAGTCACAAACTCTTGTCTTCTTTCCTTTCAGTTTAAACCAAATACTGAATATTAAGTGCTGCTCTGTGCCAAGTAACTGTGGCTGCTAAAAGAGAAACAAAGTAGGTTATGCTCTAAAGAAATATGGTCTAGAGGAGAAGATGGACATACAAAGGCATCATCATGTACAGTGAGAAGTAAAGCCCTGGATCAATGTATTCTGTATAGAAAAGAGAAAAGTTTAGCTATATATAGTCATGGCATCACACAGGGAAGGCTATTTTAAATGCTTAAGATTTTAGCTCATTTTTGAAGAAGGGAAGAAAATTTGTTTGCAGTTTGAACAAAGAGGAAGCAGCAGCCACATTTGCAAGGCATGAAAGTGGGAAATGTCTGGCGTGTTATAAAAAAAAAAATAGTTTGGTATTGGTAGAACATAAATTTGTGTGTAAGCAAGTGATGAAGTCAGCTCTGCAGAAAGCCAGCAACAGGATCTTCTCCTCAAAGAAAAGAAAACATGGCGTTTGGTGCACTCCATCCTCAGCTAGCAGGAAGGACAGGAGCTCAGTGAAATTATCAAAAGATAAGGACCAAGGTGGGTAAAGACTCAGATTCCAGAATTTCTATTACTCTCCCATGCACAGTCATTACCCTGTTTGTTTCCTCAAAACAACAATCAGTGAGACCTTTACAGGAATGTGTAACTTTGAGCTTTTTGGGGGGTTTTGTTTTTTTTCCGAGAGAAGTAAAAAACAAAGAAACTGCGGGAAGATCCTGCACAGGCTGAGATATAGACTTCACTTTCACTTTTCAGTTTCATGCATTGGAGAAGGAAATGGCAACCCACTCCAGTACTCTTGCCTGGAAAACTCCATGGGCAGAGGAGCCTGGTAGGCTGCAGTCCATGGGGTCGCAAGGGGTCGCGAAGAGTCGGACACGACTGAGCGATTTCCCTTTCACTTTTCGCTTTCCTGCATTGGAGAAGAAAATGGCAACCCACTCCAGTGTTCTTGCCTGGAGAATCCTAGGGACGGGGGAGCTTGGTGGGCTGCCATCTATGGGGTCGCACAGAGTCGGACACGACTGAAGCGACTTAGCAGCAGCAGCAGCAGGGAAGAATGGGTCCAGGCATACCAAAATAAAGATAAGCAGGCAAACTATACAATGAAACTCATCAGAAGGCAAGAACAGGTGTGGTGTGTGAAATACCTTTTGGGGTCTGAGAAAGGGCCCAGGGTTGTAGCCTGAAGGGTTACTTGGAAGAGGTATTTTTCTCTCACATATAAATCAAGCCAAGGCATGCCTCTCTCAGTTTGAAGATGAAGTTTCCTGCTCCCAGGAGAGGACATGAGGCTAGATATGAACACTCCATCGCAAGGTCTGGAAGCATTAATGGACATGTGATTCTCTCTTCTTATTGATAAACCATCCTGACTCAAGAATCTTGTCTAAGAATGATGTGAGTTTATCCGTCTTGATGGCCAGGAGAATCAGCCACTTGAGGAGCAAAGTAAAAATATTCAAATTATTTTTTGAAAACAAGGGGGGAAAAATTGAAACACAACACAAAAGCATACACTCAGAATCATCAGATCTTGGGGATGAAACAGAATACAGAGATCAGAGGCTAAATGCTGCTCAAGAAATTGAATCCCCTCCAGCATCTCCCCGACAAGCAGAAACATTAACGTATGGTAGGTCCCTATATGAGATGAAGAGTTGGGATGCTTACTTGCAAAACAGGGTTACAGTGTTATATATCACATAGGGATCTGTTTACTGAAAACATTTTCCTTCCCAAATATCTGACATCCAGTAACTTCTCCATATGTATGTTCTCTGAGTAACAGCTAAAGAATGTACAATGGCTAATGGGTTCCCTGTGGGGGTCTGGAGAATATCAAATCTGTGTCCTAGGTCTCTGTTTTTTTAAGCTCACAATGTTGGAATGAGTTTATTTCAGCAAGATGTACTGGCTAGAGGTGTGGGATGTTTCATATCTATTGAATAATGACTGTGTGCTGGGGATGGTGGAAGAAAGTCAGGTGGAGATTATTATCTCTTCTCAACATCAGCATTGAGATGTAGGTGTATTACTAGCCTCACAGATGAGTAAACTGAGTTTGATTAATTTTCCTAAGCTCCCATTGCTACTGACAGCCAAAACAAAAATCAATGGGCAGTGCTGTTGTTTGTCAAAAAATCACGCTCTCTCCAACAAATGGTGCAGGGACAACTGGATAGTTACAGGCTAAAGAGTCAAGTTGGACCCCCTGCTTCACACCACACACAAAAATCAACTCAAAACAGATCATGCTTAAATGTAAGAGCTGAAACTATAAAGATCTTAGAAAACGTAAGAATCATTCTTCATAACTTTAAGGAAGGCAAAAGGGTGATTCTAGGGAACCCACAGGTTAGGCAGTTGGTGATTCAGTTGGTAAAGAGTCTGCCTGCAATGCAGGAAACCCAGGTTTGATCCCTGAGTGGGATGATTCCCTGATGAAAGAAATGGCAACCCACTCCAGTGTTCTTGCCTGGATAATCCCATGGACAGAGGAGCCTGGTGGACTACAGTCCATGGGGTCGCAAGAGTAGAGCACAACTAAGCAATTCAACCTACCTACCTACATAGTTGATTTACAATGTTGTGTTGGTTTCAGGTGTACAATAAAGTGATTCAGTTATACATATATCTGTGTTCATTCTGTCTCATGTAGGTTATCACAGAATAATGAGCAGATTTCTGTGTGCTGTATAGTAGCTCTTTGTTGCTTGTCTGTATCTTCTAACTAGCAGTGTGTGTCTGTTCATCCCACCTCCTGATTTATCCCTCCTCCCACCATTTCTCCTTTGGTAATCGTAAGTTTGTTTTTGATAGCTGTAAGTCTTTTTCTGCTTTGTAAATAAGTTCATTTGTATCATTTTCATTTTTAAAAAATCGGATTCAGCATGTAAGTGATATCACATGATACTTGTCTTTCTATGTCTGACTCACTGCGCTTAGTGTGATAATCTCTGGGTCTATCCATATTGCTGCAGATGACATTATTTCATTCTTCTTTATGGCTGAGTAATATCCCATTATATATATTATATATATATAATATTCATATTTTAGTTTAGTTTAAGGCAACGGTTTGACAGTAAAAGCACATGTGAAAAAATAGATAAATTGGATGACATCAAACTTAAAAATTTTGTGCTACCATTAAGTATGAGAAAACAACTATGACTCAATAATAAAAAGACAGCTCATTGAAAAACAGGGAAAGGATTTGAATAGATATCTTTTCCAAAAGGTATATAAATGACTAATAAGCACATGCAAAGGTATTCAATATTCTTAATCATTAGGGCAATGCAAATCAAAATTACAATAGTCCCCACTTATCCATGGTTTTACTTTCTATGCTTTCAATTACTCATGGTCAACTTTGGTCCTAAAATATCGAAAGGAAAATTCTAGAAATAAACCAATTCATAAATTTTAAATTGCATGCTTTCCCAATTAGTATGATGAAATCTCTCACTGTCCCACTCCTTCCCTTCCAGGAAGTGAATCATCCCTTTGTCTAGCATGTCTGTTAGTCATTTAGTAGCCTTCTTGGTTATTAAATCAACTGTCAAGTTATCTCAGCACTTGTGTTCAAGTAACCCTTATTTTACTTAATGATGGCCCCAAAGTGCAAGAGCAGTGATGCTGACAATTCAGATATGCCAAAGAGAAGCTGTAAAGTGCTTCCTTTCAGTGACAAGGTAAAGGTTCTCAACTCAATAAGGAAAGGAAAAAAACATGATATGTTGAATTTGCTAAGATCTATGGTAAGAAAGAATCTTCTATTTGTGAAATTGTGAAGAAAGTAAAAGAAATCAATGCTAGTTTTGCTGCAGCACCTCAAGATGTGAAAGTTATGACCAAAGTGCATGATAAATGCTTAGTTAAGATGGGAAAGCATTAAATGTATACAGTAAGGTATTTTGAGAGACAAGGCAAGAGAGAGAGGACCATATCCACGAAACTTTTATTATAATATATTGTTTAAATTGTTCTATTTTATTACTAGGTATTATTGTTAATCTCTAACAGTACCTAGTTTGTAAATCAACATTTATAATAAATATGTATCAGTCAGTTCAGTTTAGTCGCTCAGTCTTGTCCGACTCTTTGACACCCCATGGACTGCAGTATGCCAGGCTGCCCTGTCCATCACCATCACCTGGAGTTTGCTCAAACTCATGTCCATCGAGTTGGTGATGTCATCCAACCATCTCATTCTCTGTCATCCCCTTCTTCTCCTGCCTTCAATTTTTCCCAGCATTAAGGGTCTTTACTAATGTGTCAGTTCTTCACATCAGGTGGCCAAAGTATTGGAGCTTCAGCATCAGTCCTTCCAATGAATATTCAAGACTGATTTCCTTTAGGATTGACTGGTTTGAACTCCTTGCAGTTCAAAGGACTCTCAAGAGTCTTCTCCAAAAAAACAAAAACAAACAAAAAATAATTAAAAAAAGAGTCTTCTCCAACACCACAATTCAAAAGCATCAATTTTTTGGCACTAAGCTGTCTTTATGGTCCAATTCTCACATCCGTACAGGACAACTGGAAAAACCATAGCTTTGACTATATGGACTTTTGTCAGCAAAATAATGCCTCTGCTTTTTAATATGCTGTCTAGGTTTGTTATAACTTTTTTACCAAGGAGCAAGTGTCTTTTAATTTCATGGCTGCAGTCACCATCTGCAGTGATTTTGGAGCCCAAGAAAACAAAGTCCATCACTGTTTCCATTATTTCCCCATCTTCTTGCCACGAAGTGATGGGACCCAGATGCCATGATCTTTGCTTTTTGAATGTTGAGTTTTAAGCTAACATTTTCACCTTCCTCTTTCACTTTCGTCAAGAGGTTCTTTAGTTACTCTTCATTTTTTGCCATGAGGGTGGTGTCATCTGCATATCTGAAGTTATTGATATTTCTCCTGGCAATCCTGATTCCAGTTTGTGCTTCATCCAGCCCAGCATTTCACATGACGTGCTCTGCATATAAGTTAAATAAGCAGGGTGACAATATACAGCCTTGATGTACTCCTTTCCCAATTTGGAACCAGTCCGTTGTTTCATATCCAGTTCTAACTGTTGCTTCTTGAGCGCTTACAGATTTCTCAGGAGGCAGGTCAAGTGGTCTGGTATTCCCATATCTCTAAGAATTTTGCACAGTTTGTTGTGATCCACACAGTCAAAGGCTTTGGCATAGTCAATAAAGCAGAAATAGATGTTTTTCTGGAATTCTCTTGTTTTTTCTATGATCCAACAGATGTTGACAACTTGACCTCTGGTTCCTCTGTCTTTTCTAAATCCAGCTTGAACATCTAGAAGTGCTCAGTTCATGTACTGTTGAAGCCTGGCTTGGAGAATTTTGAGTATCACTTTGCTAGTGTGTGAGATGAGTGCAGTTGTGAGGTAGTTTGAGCATCCTTTGGCATTGTCTTTCTTTGGGATTGGGATGAAAATGGACCTTTTCCAGTTCTGTAGCCACTGCTGAGTTTTCAAATTTGCTGACATATTGAGTGCAGCACTTTCACAGCATCTTTTTTTAGGATTTGATATAGCTCAATTAGAATTCCATCACCTCCTCTAGCTTTGTTCATAATGATGCTTCCTATGGCTGACTTGACTTTGCACTCCAAGCTGTCTGGCTCTAGGTGAGTGACCACACTATCGGGGTTATCTGGGTCATTAAGATCTTTTTTGTAACGTTCTTCTGTATATTCTTGCCACCTGTTCTTAATATCTTCTGCTTCCATGTATGTGTAGGAGAAAACATAGTATGTATTTGGTATATATTTTATTCAGTACTAGTCTGCGCTTTTAGGCATCCACTGAGGATCTTGGAAATTATCCTCTGAGGATAAGGAATGTTACTGTGCAATGAAATACCATTGCATACCCACTAGGATAGTTCAAACTAAAAGGACAGAAAATAGTAAGTGTTGGAAAGAATGTAAAGAATTTGGAACCCTGATAACAATGCTGGGGCTTCCCAGGTGGTGCTAGTGGTAAAGAACCCATCTGCCAATGCAGGAGATACAAGAAACTCTGGTTCGATCCCCGGGTTGGAAATATCCCCTGGAGGAGGGCATGGCAACCCACTCCAGTATTCTTGCCTGTGAGAATCCCATGGACAGAGGAGCATGGTGGGCTTCAGTCCATAAGGTTGCAAAGAGTTGGACATGACTGAAGCAATTTAGTAGGCATGTAAAATGGCAGGGTCCCTTTGGGAAACAGTTTGAAAGTTCTTCAAAATGTTAAGTATAGAGTTTTCATATTACCCAATAATTCCACTCATGGATATCCTTAAGGAACAGAGAGCATATATATATACACAAGAGCTCTTGGACATAAATGTATGTAGTAGCATTGTTCATGGAGAAGGCAATGGCACCCCACTCCAGTACTCTTGCCTGGAAAATCCCATGGATGGAGGAGCCTGGCAGGCTGCAGTCCATGGGGTCGGGAAGAGTCGGACACAACTGAGCGACTTCACTTTCACTTTTCACTTTCATGCATTGGAGAAGGAAATGGGAACCCACTCCAGTGTTCTTGCCTGGAGAATCCCAGGGACGGGGGAGCCTGGTGGGCTGCCGTCTATGGGATCACACAGAGTCGGACACAACTGAAGTGACTTAGCAGCAGCAGCAGCATTATTCATAATAGCCAAAATGTGGAAAAAAAACCAAATACTTATCAGTTATAAATTGGATATATAAAATATGGTATATCCATACAAAAGACTGTTACTTGGCAATAAAAGTATTGAAGTACTGATAAACATTACAACATAGATGAATCTTGAAAGTGTTATTATCATTAAAGGTACCAGTCATGAAAGACCGTCTGTGGTATGATCCTGTTTATCTGAAATGTCTAGAATAAGCTAATCAGTAGAGATAGAAGGTAAATAGTGGTTGCCTGTTGGAGAAGGCAATGGCACCCCATTCCAGTACTCTTGCCTGGAAATCTCATGGACGGAGGAGCCTGGTAGGCTGCAGTCCATGGGGTCGCTAAGAGTCGGATACGACTGAGCGACTTCCCTTTCATTTTTCGCTTTCCTGCATTGGAGAAGGAAATGGCAACCCACTCCAGTGTTCTTGCCTGGAGAATCCCAGGGACAGGGGAGCCTGGTGGGCTGCTGTCTATGGGGTCGCACAGTGTCGGACACGACTGAAGCAACTTAGCAGCAGCAGCAGCAGTGGCTGCCTGTAACAGGCGGTTGAGAGGTGACTGGAATGTAGGCTAACAGGTATAGGATTTCTTTTCAGAGGATATACATGCTTTAAAATTAGATTGTGGTTTTTTACAGGATTGAGTTTCCCTGAGAATTTACTAAAAACTTTAAATTTTATACTTTAAATGGTTTGGGAATAGCAAGTGAATTGTATCTCAATAAAACCATTTAGGGTCTTCCCTGGTGATTACCTCTATGACTTTTGGGGGGCTTCTGTCTCTGTAAGCCTCACTGTTTCTCATCTGTAAAGTAGAACAAGAGATTGTCATGAAGATTAAATGAGATAATGTATGTAAAACGCTTAGAGTGCCTGATATACCTAAGTGCTTTTTCAGATGTTGCTTTTCCCATCTTCCCCCAGTTCTCCCATTTTACCAAAAAGTCTCCAGGTTTAGTCACTGCAACCATTTCCTAATACCTGCCAGCAAGGCTCCCACCCAAACAGCAGTCTCTGAGCTTTATGACTGTGTTTATTGTCTGTCCTCAGAGGGAAGAGCATGGACTTGTTCAAGATAAAGTTCGGTTCAAAGCCTGATGCTACCGTAATAGCTTATTAGCCCCTTCAACATTCAGTTTTATTAATTGATCAATGATTAGTATTTTTGCCTGGAAAGGCTGTTATGAGAGTTGAATGTTGTGAGTCATGATAGTATGGAAAACCCCAGGCACAGTACTGGGCACTGTGAAGAGACACTCATCCAATATAAGCTGTCTTCTCTCCCCAACCCTTTCCGGCTTTCAGCCTCAATGAAATAAAATGATCTAATAAGAAAAAAAATGCACTTGACATGGAGGGAAAAAAAAAAAAAAAACACCTTGGCTGATGGTTTTCTCTGCCAAAAAGATCTTACCCAGAGCTTCGTAAATGACTCCAATTAAGAGGCAGTTTTTGAAGGCATAACATGTACGCTGTTTTTATTCCCTGTTTCTCCAATGATCAGGTTAGATGGAAAGAAATAGGCTACTTCAGTTTCACACAGAGTTTTATGAAAAATTTAAACTCTAACCATTCCTGCTCCCCAAATTGGCATTTATTAAAGTTATGAGGAGAGTTTGCAAGCAGGAACTACATCAAAAATATGCACAGGGCTCTTGGAGAGTTACTTTCTGCAAGTGATGATGTCTTACTGTCAGTCTTTGAAAGAAATATCAAAAAGGTAATGTGAGCTGAAGCTTAAGATTTCTCAATATGTCCATTTGAGTTACAAAGGATTTTTATGCTCCATTTCAGACATTATTTAAACATTGTTATTCCTGCAAACATGCCACCCAGAGATAAGGTTTTGCTCTGAACCACATCGAAATGCAGATTGGTCTAGAAAGTCAGTTTCAAAGTGCCTTTTTGGAGGTAACTGTTTATTAAACCTTGGAGGAATTTCAATTGCAAACCCTCAGTGGAAAGCAAGGGGAGCAGTAAGATTTGTAATATTCTCCTTAATCATGTGATTTGCACAACACTGGTACAGTTATAATCTAAATAAAGTTCCCGGAGCCATCAGGGCATTATACTGTAGCTGCTTCATTTAATCTAATGGCCCACATTTAGGTAATTTTCATGCATTTTAATCTATTTAATGATCACCTTTCTCAGGTGATTTACAGCAACTGGATGTCTGGGGCTCAGGTACCTAGGAGCCATGCACAATAAACCAGAAGATACTCCTGGAAAATGTATGTTTTGTTTAGATCTGCCCTCATTAAGCACCAGGATAATATTTGCTGAGGATGTCCTTCTGCCTAATAAGATTTATTACTATACATTGTATAGGCACCCAAAGAACATTATTAGTCTAAATAATGTAGAATATATTGAAATACTGAACCCTTTAGTGGACCAATAGACCACTAAAGACCTAAGACCAGGCAGGATACCCCAGAATTTTCTATGAAAGATGATCAAATGTAGTAGCTCCTTTACACTATAAGAGATTTAGGGTTTACTTCATTCATTCAAGGCTCTGAAAAGTCCTGTAAAATGAAGATCTATTTTGTTTGCTGTAATCTGTGCTTCTTAAACTTCAATCATAGAACCCATCCTACCTTGTAACCCTTTTTTACATCCTTCAGAATATACCTCATGAAAGACAACATTAGCCTATATCCAATATCAGTTTTTTGAAAAAATACAATATAAATTTGGAGACAGACACAACTAGGCTTCCCTCTGGCACTTGCGAACATTGAGCTCTCACAGCATAAGCTATTTCAGCTCTCTGAGCCTTGCTTTTACCTTTTGAAAACATATGTTTTCGATTACTGAGGGGTTTAACTGAGAAAATATATGTGAAATTACCAGAGAGGTGTCTGGCACATAGTAGGTTTAAATCCATATTAGTGTCTTTCTTCTATTTTATGCAGTCTCTAGAAGGCTGGAAATGCAGCCATAAATAAGATGGTTCCTATTTAGCAGAATTGTAGATTTTTCTCAGTGAAAGACGGTCTCTGTTTTATGTGGCCTTCTGAACAGACATTTTGGGAGGCCTGTCATGGAGCTCTCACCTTAAATGAGGACTTACTATCTGTCAGATGACATACTTTGTTTCATCATCATGGCAATCCCATGAAGTGAGCATTTTGAATGGGAGAACTAGGTCTGCTAGAGATAACTAAAATCACACATCTGGGGCTGGAGAAGTGGGCAATAAACTTAGTATTGTCTCATTTTAAAAATCTGTCATTAATAACCAGTAGGTTATTACTTATCACTAAGAATATGTTCTTTTTAAACAATATTTATTTATTGGATCTTTGAGTCTTGTGTGGCACACGGAATCTTTGCTGGGCCATGTGAGATCTTTCCTCATGGTGCTCCTGCTCTCTAGTTGAGGCTCATGGGCTCCAAAGCACGTGTGTTTCCGTAGTTGCAGTGCACGGGCTTAGTTGCCCCTCGGCATGAGGGATATTAGTTTCCCAACCAGGAACTGGCAAATCCCCTCCATTGCAAGGTGGATTCTTACCCACTGGATCACCAGGGAACTTGTTCTTGTCTCCAAGAACTTGTTCTTAAACTTCCAAGTATGGGATCAACAACCAGTCATGAAAAGAGAGCTTGAAAGGAAGAGAATGAGGCAAAAAGGAAAATAAGTAGAAAGATAAATAAAAAAAAGCAAAAAAGGAGCCAGAATGCGACTGAGACTTGGGCCAACTGGGCCATGTCTGACAGCCAAGGAGGTTCTCAGGTGACTCTGTGGCGTCATTGTTTGGCAGAATTCTGCAAAGTATTGTGAATCTGTCAGAGCCTGGCAAATGTCATGCCTCATTAGGCAATGTGAAGTTCACAGTGTTTAATATGGATTAAAATACTATTCTGTTTGCCAAGATTTTGTCTATCATGCATATACAAGAAATGGTAGAAATTCCCCTAGACTTTCGTCCCAGTAACATCAAAAAAGGTCCTCTCATTTTTCCATTGTGGGTTATAATTTAGACCTCTATGAAAATCTGTCAGTAAAGATGAGAGGTTTGCAAGAGCTAATTAACATTTAACTCATTATTAACTGTAGGATTTTTACAGAAATTAAGGCCTGTGACTGGCGATTTTTATTTTGGCTGGCCAAAAATTAATTCTGGTATTTCACTATCACTTTGCAGGTTATCACATTCAACAGTTACACCTCACACACCTATAATGTCTTCTGATTTTTGTGAAATGTTGTCTTCAGTCCTCTCTTCTGTGGAGACAAAGGAGCATTCTCCAGCACCATGAGTTTCATTTTCACTTTCTGTATCAGAATCAGTCGCTAAGGATTTTTTGTCTTTTTGTTGGTCTAATATTCACATCATCTGAATCAGAACTACATTCTGAAGAACTAATCTTCTGAGACCCTAATACATATGCTGCTTGGACAGTCAGAAAAAGTATCTGCATAAAGTTTATCCAAAAATTGTTATTCACTAAAAATTTCATGATGTGCCATTTTAAAAAAATGTTTTGTTTATAATACACTCAAGGTTGGAACAAAAACCTGATGGAGCAATATGTGAATGACAATGACAGTCATAGGTTGTATAATGAACCCTTGATCAATTTTAAGCTGGAACAACTTTGCATGGTGATGTTCATTGTATCACTCTCTAAAAGCATATTAATATGTCTCTGGTCAGTAATATGTTAGGATATTCAAGTTGATGATGAGGAAATCATACTTTGACCAAAGTTTGAAGTTGGGAATGGTTTTAAATAAGAGCTTTTGCAGACCTCGAGTTTAAATAATTTTGGAAAGTGACAAAATAGTCATCTTTGAATATTTAGAGTGGTGTCATGTTAAATAGGCAAGAAATCTGTATTTTGGACATCTTTATCCATAACTATAACAGGAAATAATCTGGAAAGCTGGTTTACATAAATATACTACAGCTATGTTCATCTTATTTAATCAATTAACATATATTTATTCAACTTATGTCTATCATGTACATACTGATGCCTGGAATTGGGACATATAAAGAAGATATAAAGACAACAGGTCTAGGGAATTCCCTGGCGGTCCAGTGGTTAGAATGCCACCCTTTCACTGCTGAGGGCCCAGGTCCAATCCCTGGTCGGGGAACTAAGATCCTACAAGCCACATGTTTTGGCAAAAAAAAAACCAAGACAACAGATTTGGATGTCTGCATGAAGCTCACTGAGAGAAAGAAATGCAAAAGTCATACTAAGTGAACTGAGCTCCAAGAGAAGATCGTTTGCACTGGGAGCCTAGGGAGAGAAGGACTCATTTTTATAGAGGAAGATAATTTGTATTAAAATTTCTAAAAGGAGTGATGTTCCAGTTAAATGTTGAGGGAGGGTAGGATTTTGACTGGGAGATGGTAGGCAAAGCCACCTGTGTCCCTGGTGAGGGCATCATTTGAGCTGAACCTGTTGGGTGCAGAGGAACCTGGTCCGCATGGGCTTTGGATATTATCCCATGGGAAACAGAAATCCACAGACGGACTTAAGCAAGACAAGAATGGATGCCCATCACATAGAAGACCACTTCAGCATCGCTGTGCCTGGGTAAACCATTTCATGAGATAAAGAGACATCACAGAGGAGACAGAAAGGGTCCCTCAGGCATCCACATGCACACGCAGCCATCCTCACCGAAAACCCGCCCTCTGGGAAGAATGATGTGCTGTCCATTCAGTAAGGGAAAACCCACCACATAAACACTTTGCATAACATCTCAGATCCTTTAGTAGAGTTTTGAATCACACAAAATAGCATAGCTTGGGCAAACTTTAAGTTCTATATATTTTATAGGGCTATTTTGTATTGTCAGAAGTCTAAGATTAAAGAGGCATCAAAGATAATTTAATTTGATCTTTCAGCTGATGCTTGAGTCACTTCTATAAAACTCCTGTCAAAGGTTGCTCAGTCTCTGATTATTTAGAGTGACAGGAAACTCACCTTCTGCTCAAATGAAAGTGCTAATCAAACCAGTGGGGACATATGAGGGATTGGAACACAGTGATGGGCAAGTGTGGCCAGGTGGTTAAGTGACCACTGCTCTTGGAGCCTGGGGGACTTGTGAAGATCTCCGTTCATGGAGGGGTTTTGTGTCTTCACAGTGGGAGTCACGTTCTGAGCAGAATCTACACTGGGATTCAGATGCAAAAGCTAGGAAGTGAAGAAGTCAAGTGGTAGGATTCATGGGCTGGTTGAATCAGCATTATCTGAAGCACAGGGTAAGAATGGGGGCTGGTCACTGCAGATGGATCACAAGGGGAGATGGCTGGTACAGGACTGGTTCAGGGAAAAAGCTCAGGAAAAAGACCATGAAGCCGTGAGACTCATCAGAGCACAGTCTTATGAATGAGGTCTACAGAGTGAAGGCACAGGGTTTTAAGGAAACAAGTGAGCCTGGAGAAAGCCTGGATGAGTCAGAGTCAGGACGGATCATTTGGGTTCACAGTTCAACATTTGCTGAGTGGCTTCCTATGCAATGCAGTGGGCTCGGTGTCAGCCTTTCTCTACAGGGAGCTGACAGTTCCTTGCACCTTGGCTGATATTTAACTACACACAGGCCTTGGTTTGACTTTAAACCCCAAGGCAAATTCTTTCAGTGTGGAGGCCCCTCTTCTTTTCCTGCTACTGTTTTTATTTTGAAAATTTTGAACATGTTAGGCAAAAATCAGCTGATGAAGGAAGTGCCTATTAGCGATGTGTGTGATGGGGGAAGGGTAGCCTTTCGTGTGCTGCAAGGAACATAGAGGGCAAAGAACATCCCTGAACTGATCTTTTTAGGAAATTGCAGAGTGAAAAACAAAGGACAGCTTTTCAAACTAGATTTCCTCTCTGAAAGAACATCCTGAGACGTCGCTATTAGTCATAGATACATAATTTAAAGGTTCAAAAGAAGTGTCAGAAAACAATTTTCATGCCAATTTTTCAAACTCAAAATGGAGGGATGAAAAATATAGGAGGCGCTGAAGTCATGAGCATGCATTTCTTTCAGGCTTAATGTCCCAATGTAGCAATTAGAAAAATCAGGTAATTGGACGGTTACTTTGTCAAGATAACTGGTTAAATCAGCTCAGCAGGTGAAAATCTAGGAGCTTGGTTTTGAGCATAAACTCGCTAAATAAGATTTTAAATACATATTTAGGACAAGAAAATCAGATTCTTGTGCTGTGATTATAAAGCACAAGTTCATGAAGGAAAACCAGGATGGAAGCAAATCAACGTATATTCTCATTCTTTTCACTTCCTGTTTCCCCAGATTTGGTAAATAGCACTAAATCTACCCCTATGTGCAGATTAGACACCTGGGTATCATTCTTTATAACTATTTCCCTCTCCCCTCTTTTAAAAGCAATGTCTATGTTCTGTGTAGTCCTGAATGAGTTCCCAAATCTAACCACCACCCTCTCCCACTGCCACTACCCATGTGCAAGATACCATTGTTACTAAACCGGACCGGCTGCCAACCATCCGTTACCACACATTCTTCTTGTTCCCAGTCGAATCCATATTCTCACAGGACAGCTGCCCCGTGAGCCTTTTAAAATATAAGCTTAATCATGAACCCCAGCCCTGCCCCATTGCTTAAAAACTGTTGGCTTCTCACTGGGCTTCCGTGGTGGCTCAGTGGTAAAGAATCTGCCTGCCAATGCAGGAGACACGAGTTTGATCCTTGGGTCAGGAAGTACCCTGGAGAAGGAAATGGCAACTCCCTCCAGAGTTCTGGCCTGGGAAATCCCATTGTCAGAGGTGTCTGGCAGGCTACAGTCCAGGGGGTCACAAAAGGGTCAGACACGATTTCGTGACTAACCAACAACCACTTCTCATTGTTCTTGAAAAAAAAAAAAAAAATCCTGAATGGACCTGCGTATTCCTTCGTTAGACCCTGACTTATCCCTGGATTTATCTGTGTCTTTATTCCTATCTGCATTAGTATCTGTTCTATACATAGATGCTTCAGTTTGCCTCAAGCTTGCCTTCAAAGCCTTCCCATATCCTTCCCATTACATGAAACTCTATTCATTTCTTAAAACTCAAAGTGATTTCTGTATCACTCAGAACTTAAAGGTACATTCACAGGAAGTTTTCCCAGACCCCCTGGACTGAATCAGTCCCCTGCTTGAAGCCTGTTTGATGTCACTTTTATTGTTGTTGAAATTAGTTGTTTCATAACTATTGACCCTGCTGGAACTGTAAGTTCCATTAATGTAAGAAAAGATGTGTGCTGTTAACCAGCATATCCCCAGAGACTGAAACAGCATCTCAAACTGAAAAAAAAAGTCCTATAAAAAGCATTTGTAAAATGACCCAATGAATCCCTTGAGTGACCTTTGGTTTACTGGCATCATAATGAGTGGTACTGATAAACCACATGGATCCAAAGTTAATATGAAGTTCTGAGCCCACATCCTCAAAATCAGCTGCCCATGAGTATATGGAGGAAAGGGAACTGAAGATTCTGGTTAACTAGACGTGTAATTAAAATAAAATACTCTTGGATGCAGTTGTTAAAGAAGTGATTCTGTAAAGAGAAGTAGATTATCTGGGACAAGAAACGTGGTCCTTCTGTTCCACTCTGCACTGTGTAGGATATCCCTGCAATATTCTGGTCAGACCTGGGACTTTACATATTTGAACAGTCCGGAGGTGAGAGAAGGGGATGCTGAGGAGGACAGGGAACCATGGTAACCAAGAGGTACTGTTGAAGTTCTTGGGGAAGTACTTGGGAACTCTGTTCAAAAATCTGAAGAACTCTCATGTTTGTGATGAAAATGTCCTACCTGACCTAAAAGAGAAAGAGTGGCAGGACTTCTTGGGTGAATTTCAGGTGGAGCCAGATGATGGCTGTTCGTATGGAGAACAGTTTTGATTAAACATCCTGGACTGTGATATAGGTTCCGCCCTAGATTGAAAGAGCGTGCAAGGTGTCAGCATTCTCAGGAGGTGGAATGGGCAAACCCAGAAAGTTCTAAGATGTCTGCCTCTTGATTTGGTCCAGTGTAGACTGGCAGGTCACACAGTACTGCCAGTCAAGGTGTGCTGGGAGTTGGTGTGTGGCCATACCAGTTTCCTATTTAACTGGCATTTATTTGAGGGGCTTTCCTGGTGGCTCAGATGGTAAAGAATCTGCCTGCAATTGGGGAGACCTGGGTTCAGTCGCTGGGTTGGAAGATTCCTTGGAGAAGGGAATGGCAACCCACTCCATTATTCTTGCCTGGAAAATCCCACGGGCTGCAGTCCGTGGGGTCACAATGAGTTGGACACAACTGAGTGATTAACACTTCCACTTTTTTATTTGAGAAGACACTGTGTGCCTGAAATTGTGCTGGGCTTGTTCACAAATGCTGACTTATTAGTGCCACACCACAGCTCCATAAGATAGATAATACACTTTTGTAATCCTGTTTTGCAGGTAATGAAAGTGAAACTTCGCAAAGTAAAGAGACCTCTTCAAAATATGCTAATGATCCTTTTTCTAGAAGATTTTTTTTTAACATTTATTTATTTACAAATTATTTGGCTGCATCAGGTCTTAGCTGTGGCATGTGGGGTCTTTCACATTGGCACACACAGGCTCATTGTTGCTGTTCTCCAGTTTCTTTTGTTGTGGAGCATGGGCTCTAGATGGCCTGGGCTTAGTTGCCCCGGGCTTAGTTGCCCCATGGCATGTGGGATCTTAGTTCCTCGAAGCAGGTATCGAACCTGCTTCCTCTACATTGGAAGTCAGATTCTCAACCACTGGAACACCAGGGATGTCCTGGGAAATGATACTTTGCCGGTGGTTCTTTTTCAAAATCCCACAGTCCCGTTTTGCTTTTTCCAAGTAACACTTTGAGGCCGTTCCAGGGCTCATGAGCTCTAATTCTACCATACTGAGCTTGATGCCAAAATGGCCAGCACACTTAGAAACCTGGGCACAGTGATGACCCCTGGCCACAATGGAACAAAAAAGACAGAAGTCTTCAAACTGGGTCATTCCTAATGAACAGATGTAGCTGAGATTACAGAGAATGAAGTAGGGTAGTAATGTGTGAGTGTGCTCAGTGGCTGTGGTCATTTCCAGCTTGCAGCCCTATGGACTATAGCCTGCCAGGCTCCTCTGTCCATGAGATTTTCCAGGCAAGAATATCGGAGTGGGTTGCCAAGCCCTCCTTCAGGGAATCTTCCTGATCTGTGGATTGAACCCGCATCTCCCATGTCTCCTGCAGGTGAATTCTTTACCACTGAGCCACCAGGGAAACCCAGAGTAATAATAGTGGCAGAATATTTGTGATATACGGCAGGTTGGCTCTCTTAAGTATTGTATTCACGTTTCTTAGGGGTAGAAGTACCAGACTTAGCAACCAGGGGCTTATGACTCAAGCCATTGAAGGCAAAACCTTGAAAATCACAATAAAAACTTCATGATGCTCATAATTAGGCTAAAAATAAGAGCGTATGGCAGCTGAGGGAAAACATGAGCTGCATATATTGGATTTCCAGTAGACGAAGTTGAAGAGGAATGGATATGTGAAGGCATATTATTGTAGGTGAAGACAGGAAAGAAATGGATGGAATTAATAACAATTCATCTGGAAAAGTAAGGGAGCTCTGCAGTGATAAATAGAAGTAGAAGAAAATAAACGAATAAACAAAGCAAAGGATAAATAGCCAATAATGTGAGATACTAAAAGCCTAAGCTGCCATCAAAGACAATAAAAAATATGGGGATGGATATATAAAAGATAAAAAAAGGCAAGAACAGAATGCATAAGGCAAAAGTGGGGATAAGAAATGTCTTTTTCAAACAGTATAAGAAATCTCTTAGTTAATGGGTGAGAGGCATGTAGCTCATAAAACTCTTATGAAAGTAGAGTGGAAATAAGGAAGCTCCAAAAGCACCGGTTAGACATCCTGAGAAAGCCGGGGTGGTGGGGTAAAGTAGAAGAGAAAGAGGGAGGTGTTATAACGTAGGGATTTGTTTTTCTTCCTGCTGGGAAGTCGTGTGGGAAGAATGGGGAGGCATATCTGAAAGAGCACAGACGAATTTGGTGATCATACCACTGGGGTTAGAGTGTTGGCATTATACTGTGGAGACAATATGCCCTTTGTCACTTTCCCTAACCTCTGTAACCTTATGTTTCCTCTGTTGAGCGGAAATTATTAGTCCTTACAACTGGTGCACTGTTGTGAGCATCTGATATGAAGAATGCGTGTCAGTGGCCTACAAAAGAGCCACCTGCATGACAGCTATTCTGATTGCAAAGTCAGATGGTAGAGTGGAAAGAGCTATCCCAAAAATGAACAGGAGAGAAGGCAGGAAATTCACCTTGACTGAACCCTTGCAGTATTCCGGGCACATACACACATTAATACTCTGATTCCTCACAATAACCTTACGACAATGACATTAATTTCCCCAAACTTCAGAAGCACAAACGGAGGTGCAGAAAGCTTAAAGGAAATGTCTTAGGTCTCTCTGCTAATGATTGATCAATCTGGAAACCAAGCCCAAATTTCTGAACACAGACTTCTTATTCTTTGCATCACATCAGCCAATACCAGTTAAACTGTATGAACCATTCAGATCCGTCTGGCTCAGATGCCTAAAAGCTGTGACTTTTGGAGTCCTACTCTTTGGAGTCCTGTTTTCTCTCCTTAACTTCAAAGAGATTTGTTTTCACCTCCAATCCTTTGAGTGGGCAAAGGACCTTCAGTATACAAGGTGTCTTAGGAGTCCGTGAGTTTGAAAAATTACACCAGCTCCACTTTCTCCATCCCAGTAAACATGCCAGCAGTGGAAGGCACACGGAAGACTTACAAAGACCCCCAAAAGCCAATGGCAGCAAAGCAGGAAAGGGAAGGACCAAAGACAGGGAGCCCTGAGGGGCCTCCTGTGCTCCATCTTTCTATCAGCTCAGCCAGCAGACCTTTAATTTAGTTAGAAACTTCAGGCCCCATGGATGCGGGCAGCGCTTAGAAATGTGTTCTCAGCAAGGGAGGTGTCAGGATGGATTCACGAGAGGTGTTTCATGCCTCACAAATCACCCTGAATCTTTCATATACATTAAAAAATTAGTAGACAAAACTGGGGCCGTGGTGTATAATTTACCTAGAGTTGCGAGATGTTTTTGATACGGAGCAGGGCAAAAGATTTATCTGTGGGCACATTAAGCCATGCTTGGAACACAGTGCATTGGCTCTGCGTGTGCACCCATCAGAGGGGGTAGCAGAGAAAGCTGTGTCATGAGGCAGTAAATATGGGCGTAGCGCAGAGAAATATTAGCTTCATTTTTCTTTCCCTTCTGCAGAAGGCTCTCCGAAGGACAGTATTGCCCCCTGTATGAATGAGTTTAAAATGCATAAACAAGGGAGTCTGATCGCCTCATTCGGAGGGTCCAACAGGGATCCACCTCCTTTCAGATAATGAGATTGTATTCGGAGTAGGTTTGCCACCGTGTGAGAAAATGAGTTTAATAGAAATATCACTCCTATTTACAACCAAAGGAACACAGGTGAGATATGCTGAAAAGCGAATGAATTCATGGCCTGCAATGTCTTTTTTTTTTTTTTTAAACGTTTGGAAAAGCACTTAGTATGTGACCCTCATCCTGTGGATAAATGTACTCTGAGTTTATAGTAATTCAAACCTCTGAATTATGTTTAGCTAAGGTTGAAAGAGCTTGAAAATCCAGCCTTGAGCTACATTTACTGGCAGAAGATCAGCGTCTTGTATTCACTTTCTGCCTCATTTCTAGATTCTAAAACTCTCAGAACTTGACTCCAGTCTCTTTTTCTCAACCAAGTATGTGCCCCACAGTTGGGGCTACAAGGACACAGGTTTGCCCTTGACTCTGTAAACAGTAATTGTGTCTTGATCAGTGATGAAAAGACACACCATCTCTTCTGTTAACAGAAAATCATGCGACTGTGAAGAAGTGTAGTTGTTTTTTCTTCCTTTTGACCCTTTGGCTCTCCTGAACATGGGTGTGTGTTTCCTCAGAGATCTCATGTTGGGAATGAGTTTAGAGATCTTTGACTTGCAGAACACACAGATGCATCTCTACAAATGAACCCAAGTTGTAGGAGGTGGTGTTTATGGACTAGCTCGGTGAAGCTAGTCTCCCTGGAATATAGTGACTTTGCAAACTGTCGGAACTGGAATATAGAGAAACCACTTCTTTCTTAAGATGGTTAGAGAGTAGAGGAATGAGAATTGGTGGACTGGAGAGGGGATAGGCAATGCTGATGATGGTCTTGCTGATATATAATCATTTCTCAGTGCCTGAAGACAGCCTGTGGTTTTGAGTTACCCCCCTTCCTGGGGTTCTTTTCTAGGTAGTTCATTTGAGTCATACAACGTACCTGCCATACCTCCATTTTTTAACTGAATTTCAGCATTTTCGTGATTTCTTAGAGTCATATCACTTTTGACTAGCAGAATTAGAGTATACATGTGTGGTTGACAAGCCATGAGCCCAGGATTCTGGGGCTCGGGACCCTCTCAGAAGTGGATCTCTAGGTAGAGTCATGATCCATCAGAGTAGCTTCGAAATCAGCCCCTCCCTTCTGGCTACCTGATTTCCTCTCTCTTGCCTGATAAGAAACCCAGATTCCTTTTTATGGATGTGGGAAATAAAATGAGATGAATGAGTCGGAGACTTAAATTGTTATAAAACTATTAAAGAGAAATCTGTCTTAAGTTATCACCTGAGGGGCCGGTAAAAATTGGTCGTCATAGAGGTGGATTTTTAAATAAAGGTTGAACAAAATTACACTCAGATCCCTGAGGATGCTTCTAAATGATCTTTTAAA
Organism: Oryx dammah; assembly: GCF_014754425.2. Taxonomy (NCBI): domain Eukaryota; kingdom Metazoa; phylum Chordata; class Mammalia; order Artiodactyla; family Bovidae; genus Oryx; species Oryx dammah. The sequence continues at coordinate 31,717,722 of NW_024070197.1, read as the reverse complement.
ACAGGGGGTTATGCAGGGAGGTGACCTTCCTGCCTCATTGCCTGTAAGTGTTATACCAAGATACCCTGTGTCGAACAAGGCTTAAAAGATCTGCACATCCTCAAAGAGTCCGTGTGTCACCCTGGGTCTTCTATTATCTTGCCCAGAGTGATGCACTACTCTTGGAAACAAGGCAGTCAGAGCTTCCTTCAAAACTGGGTACTCCCCTGAAATTTCAACCCTTGAAAATTCAGGATCCTTTGGAGAATCTTTGACTTCTGGAAATATCTGCATACATAGTGATCTAGAGCCCCAGCTCCACTATGTCACTCCCTTGCTTAGAAAGCTGCCACGCTTGCCCTGGCACTCATGGTGCCTTGGCCCATCATCAATACCACTCCTGACTCTGCATCATGTTCTGCTGGACTCTGCCATACACAGGTGAGTAGAAACTTCCTCAACCATCACCTCCTGTGTTAAGAGTTTCTAAACCCAGGGTAACAGAGATAGGTTTTTGTTTCTTGGTGTCCTGTACCCACCGTGCCATCTACTCAGCACACAGGTTTGTAATTGCCCATGACTGAGTCTGTAAGTCTGCAGTTATCTCCAAGACAGAGACAGTGGCTCGAGCAGCACTTCCCCCGTGCTTCGAGGAGGGTTTGATCCACTTTAGGGAGGGAGTAAATGTTTACTGAATGAAAAATAATGAATGAACGGGTGAGTGGAAGGCTTATTCTGGAAAGGCCAGTGGAAGCTTTTCCCGTCTCCAAGGCACATCTGATCGTTCCCAAGCCCCTGGCAGTTCCTCACACACTACTCACAGTTCAGATCCTCCCAGTCCATCAAGAGCCCATCCAATAGTGCACTTCTATGAACACATCTCCAATAATGTCAGCCGACAGCTGCATAGTCAGGGAGCCAATTTGTGTGGATGGGTTTGGGGAGTGGTGGGAAAGAGAATAAGCTTCAGGGAGGTTTTGCTTTAGGGTGCAGTGGTTTAAGGGGGAGGGAAAAACCTTTCCTTCTTGACCTGATTTTCAGTCTTCCCGAGCAAGGTAAAAGATGGAGCAGAGTGGGAGTGGATAATGTCAGAAAGGAGACACAGGCTGGTGAGCTTCATCTCCCAGATGTGGGAATAGGGCTGTGGGTTCCAGCTAACTCTGTGCCAGATGTGTTTACCAGTTGAGGGGTAGGGGGAGACAGTCCCATCCACCCATTTCAGAGGGGCACCTATTCTCAAGGATGCTTTTTCTCAAAGTGAGATGTTTAAGATCTACCTGAAATTGACACCTTTGGCGGCAGCAAGAGGCAGCCACAGAGAAGAGCCCCTCATCAGCCACCATCCTCCTGGAGGTAGATATTTCACCTCCCGGAGAGTTTACACCAGATGAAAACCATTTTCCAAAGCAGTTAGTCCAGGTATGCAGAGATGAATAAGACCCACTGCACCATTGTGTGTGCACCTGCCAAAGAAGAACATTGTTTCTGGGCTTCAGACAGGATAATTGTTGTTAGTTGCGATACCACATTCTGTTAGGAGGGGGCTTTTGTTGATAGTTTTTTATGACCATGACTCCATTAAGCTTCCTTACACTCTCTACTAGAGGAAACATCCTGCATCCTTTACAGATGGGCAAAAATGAGGCTTGGAGAAGTATGGCACTTCTATAGAGGAAGCAAGTGTGAGACTTGGGAATGATTCCCTGCGTCCTGATTCCTAGCTTACCTGGCAGCCTGAGCTCAGCTTTTCTCTCTGCATCATCTACAAATCTCCACAATCAGTCAAAAGATTTATATTTTCCTATTGCCTTAGCAGCTTCTTCCAAATATTTTTTTTCCCCTCAGCACAAGGAATGAACTTAAAGGAATATATTAAATTTAAAAATGGGCTTGCAAAGCAAGATTCTACTTTGACCCTAATAGCTCCCTCAGATTCCTTCCTGCACACGTACACCTTTATCAAACACAATTCACCTTCTGTGGAAACAGGATGAGATTGAAGTCATGGCCAAAGGCAGGAACGGAAGTGTGGGCATTACTGGCACAAATAACAAGCAAGTGGATGATGGCTGTGAGGAATTTCAGGTGCTAGACCACTAATTGCTGATGTTTTCCAAGAGTAGAGGAATTAGAGCAGATTATAATTTTAGTACAATTATTTTGAAAAATGAATTTTAAAGATTGAGGTTACTGATTTTTTTTGTATTCTTTCCCATTAGAAGGAATAAAACAATCTTATTAATATAGCCTTCTGCCAGACCATTGCCTTAGTGCCATGAGATTTCACAGACAAGCTCATTGGACATCTGAAAAGCAGCTGCATGAGCAACTTCAGAAATAAATACCTAGGACTCTCCTGGTGGTCCAGGGGTTAAAACTCTGCTCTCCCAATGCAGGGGATCCGGGTTCCATCCCTAGTCAGGAAACTAAATCCTACATGCCCCGCCACTAAAATTGAGTGCCACAACGAAGACCCAGCAAAGTCAGATAGATGGATAGATACGTAAACGTCCACATCTGATGGGTACATGCTGCTTTTCTTAAAACATGGAATATGTTTCTTACACGAGCTTGATCTCAAAGGAATGATAGAGAAAAGATGATATAGTAGACTTTTTATGATACTCTAATTTGATTCAAAATCACACCCAATTCAAAATTTAAAAGTAACTTCTTTGAAAAAATTGCCTTTTCCCTCCCCCCCCGATGAGAATACACAGTCACTTTGAGGAATTTGGGGAACTAATGCAAAAAGCAAAGAAAACAAAAAACACACAGAATCTCACTTCTCAGAAGTAGTTGTTAATAATTTGGTAAATTCTCTCTTTATGTGTTAACTTCATTTATCATAAAAATGATAAACTTCATTTATCATTTTTCCCACTTGTCAGGTATCATAGTGCCTGTAGAACTTTATATATGTTCTCATAATCCTTTTAAGACTCCCTGATACTTGCTTCCCCATGTTGATAAAAATCTTCATAAACATTTTAATAGCAATTCAATGTTTTATGATATAGCTACCTTTACTCCCTTATGTTGTGAATTTGGGTTCTTTGAATGTATTTCTTAATGAAAGCAGGATATAAGCAAAGTGAGTTTGAATTTATTAATAATTTGCAAGAAGAATGTACGAAATCATAGAATTTTTTAAAAAGATGTGTTTTATTTTTGATTTTGGCTGTGGTGGTCTTCATCACTGCACATGGGCTCTCTAGTTGCCGTGAGAGGGGGCGACTCTCCGTTACGGTGTGTGGGCTTCTCGTGGTGGTGGGACTTGCTGCCATGCACAGGCCCAGGCGCACAGGCTCAGGCGCACAGGCCCAGGCGCACAGGCCCAGGCTCACAGGCTCAGGCACACAGGGCCAGGCACACATGCCCAGGCGCACAGGCTCAGGCACACAGGCTCAGGCACACAGGCCCATGCACACAGGCCCAGGCGCACAGGCTCAGGCGCACAGGCCCAGTAGCTGCAGCACGTGGGCTCCAGAGCAGGGCTCTATAGTTGTGGTGCATGGGCTTAGTTGCTCCGAGGCACGTGGTTCTTCCCAGAGCAGGGATCGAACGAACCCTCTGCATTGGCAGATGGATTTCTAACCACTGGACCACCAGAGAGACCCCGAAATCATAGAATTTTTAAAGCTAAAAGACATTTGGAAGCTCAAGTGCCCAACCACTTTGTCTGTTTCAGAAATCTGAGAAGCCCAATGCAGAGAGAGGAGATTGTTCTAGAGTGACACTGTGAATGAGCAGTGGAGGGAAGATTGGAACTTAAATCCCAGAGATCATCCTCCCAGGTCTCACCTTTCCTTGTGGAAGGCATTTTCCTTCCAGAAAGGCAAGGCCCTGGTCTACTCTTTGAGAAGGATTACTTAGGGAACCACCATCCAGGGCCCCAGAAGAACTAAAGATGGGACTAAATGGTGAGCCAGCACAGGACACCTGTTGTTGTTATTTCAGGCTTAAACAAGATCTTTTGCCCAACCAAATCAGAATTTTGCTCTGAGAACACCTGGGATAGTGGGCTTCAAAAAGTTTCAGGTGCCAACAGCAGAGAGAGTACCAGTGACCCCATGTTCTGAAACATCCTAGACCTCTCACGCATCATACCTAAGAGTCCTCACTGTGGTATTCAAGCAAAAAACACACTTCCCACTCTTAAGACCTTTGTCAATGTGTAAGAGGGTAAGGAAAAGAGTTACTTGAAGAAGATCGTTGAGATGGGGAAGTGGCCAGGCTTTGGGGGATGCCACAAAACACATAACTTGCCTCATCTGTGAAATAGGGATAATAGTATGCCTTTTTCTTAAGTTTATTTTAATACTAAATTGAATGAAATAAAATATTTAGTATGATATTTAGCATTATGCAGGCTTCCCTTGTGGCTCAGCTGGTAAAGAATCCCCCTGCAATGCGGGAGACCTGAGTTCAATCCTTGGGTTGGAAAGATCCCCTGGAGAAGGGAAAGGCTACCCAGTCTAGTATTCTGGCCTGGAGAATCCCATGGACTGTACAGTCCATGGGGTTGCAAAGAGTCAGATTCGACTGAGTGACTTTCACTTTCACTTAGCATTATGCATAAGATGTGCATGAGTCAGTGTTCTAGAGAGACATATTTTAAATAGTTGGCTCACACGAGGACAGTGAGTCCTAAGACCAGCAGGATGCATCAGCAAGCTTGAGACCAAGGATTGTTGATTGTTTGGTTTCAGTCTCAGTCTGAGACCCAGGAGACCCAATGGCATAGTTCCCATCCAAAGACTAGCAGGCTTGAAGTGAAGAAAAAGCTGATGTTTCAGTTGAGGTCCCATGTCAAGAAAAAAAAGCTGATGTCTAGTCCAAAGGGTATTGGACAGGAAGAGTTCTCTGTTACACAGGGGACGGTCAGGCTTTTGTTCTACCTAGAGCTTCAACTGACTGGACGAGACCCACCCACATTAGGGAGAGCAATCTACTTTACTCAGTGTACTGATTTAAATGCTTATCTCATTGAAAAACATTCTTACAAATACATCCAGGTTATTCTTTGATCAAATATCTGGGTACTTTGTGGCCAGTCAAGTTGCCACATAATATTAACACTCAGACACATTCTAAGAATTCTAAAATGGTGAATATTGAGTGTTCTTGTGATTTTTAATAGTTTAGATTATTTTATCGTTCTTCATACTTCCTTTAAGGAAAATGAAAACAAACAAATTCTGGATGATGATGGAGAGGCATGGTTTTAATAATACCTTAATTGCAACCTGAAGTCTAGCCAAATTGAGTCTTGCAGGTTGCAACCTTGAAAATTTAAACATTTTGTTGACCAAAATATCTGACATGAAAAGTTTTGGAGAATTCTTATCATAAGACTCATCTAGAAGTGACCTGTAAAACACGCTTTTAAAGGTGTTGGTAATATTCTCTATATGTCTCTATCTATAGACATGTAACTCCACATCTCAATTCAGTTCAGTCACTCAGTCATGTCCGATTCTTTGTGACCCCATGAACTGCAGCACACCAGGCCAGCCTGTCAATCACCAACTCCCAGAGTCCACCCAAACCCATGTCCATTGAGTCGGTGATGCCATCAAGCCATCTCATCCTCTGTCGTCCCCTTCTCCTCCTGCCCTCAATCTTTCCCAGCATCAGGGTCTTTTCCAATGAGTCAGTTCTTTGCATCAGATGGCCAAAGTACTGGAGTTTCAGCTTCAACACCAATCCTTCCAATGAACACCCAGGACTGATCTCCTTTAGAATGGACTGGTTGGATCTTCTTGCAGTCCAAAGGACTCTCAACACCACAGTTCAAAAGCATCAGTTCTCCGGCACTCAGCTTTCTTTATAGTCCAACTCTCACATCCATACATGACCACTGGAAAAACCATAGCCTTGACTAGATGGACTTTTGTTGACAAAGTAATGTCTCTGCTTTTTAATATGCTGTCTAGGTTGGTAATAACTTTCCTTCCAAGGAGTAACCATCTTTTAATTTCATGGTTGCAGTCACCATCTGCAGTGATTTTGGAGCCCAGAAAAATAGTCAGCCACTGTTTCCATTATTTCCCCATCTATTTGCCATGAACTGATGGGACCAGGTGCCATGATCTTAATTTTCTGAATGTTGAGCTTTAAGCCAACTTTTTCACTCTCCTCTTTCACTTTCATCAAGAAGCTCTTTAGTTCTTCACTTTTTGCCATAAGGGTGGTATCATCTGAGTATCTGAGGTTATTGATATTTCTCCCAGAAATCTTGATTCCAGCTTGTGCTTCTTCCAGCCCAGAGTTTCTCATGATTTACTCTGCATAGAAGTTAAATAAGCAAGGTGACAATATACAGCCTTGACGGACTCCTTTTCCTATTTGGAACCAGTCTGTTGTTCCATGTCCAGTTCTAACTGTTGCTTCCTGACCTGCATACAGATTTCTCAAGAGGCAGGTCAGGTGGTCTGGTATTCCCATCTCTCTCAGAATTTTCCACAGTTTATTGTGATCCACACAGTCAAAGGCTTTGGCATAGTCAATAAAACAGAAATAGATGTTTTTCTGGAACTTTCTTGCTTTTTCAATGATCCAGTGCATGTTGACATTTTGATCTCTGGTTCCTCTGCCTTTTCTAAATCCAGCTTGAACATCTGGAATTTTACGGTTCATGTATTGCTAAAGCCTGGCTTGGAGAATTCTAAGCATCACTTTACTAGCATGTGAGATGAGTGCAATTGTGTGGTAATTTGAGCATTCTTTGCCATTGCCTTTCTTTGGAATTGGAATGAAAACTGAGCTTTTCCAGTCCTGTGGCCACTGCTGAGTTTTCCAAATTTGCTGGCATATTGAGTGCAGCACTTTCACAGCATCATCTTTCAGGATTTGAAATAGCTCATCTGGAATTCCATCACCTCCACTAGCTTTGTTCGTAGTGATGCTTTCTAAGGCCCACTTGACTTCACATTCCAGGATGTCTGGCTCTAGGTGAGTGATCATACCATCGTGATTATCTAGGTCATGAGGATCTTTTTTGTACAGTTCTTCTGTGTATTTTTGCCACCTCTTCTTAATATCTTCTGCTTCTGTTAGGTCCATAACATTTCTGTCCTTTATTGATCCCATCTTTGCATGAAATGTTCTCTTGGTATCTCTAATTTTCTTGAAGAGATCTCTAGTCTTTCCCATTCTGTTGTTTTCCTCTGTTTCTTTGCATTGATTGCTCAGGAAGGCTTTCTTATGTCTCCTTGCTATTCTTTGGAACTCTGCATTCAAATGGGTATATCTTTCCTTTTCTCCTTTGCTTTTTGCTTCCCTTCTTTTCACAGCTATTTGTAAGGCCTCCTCAGACAGCCATTTTGCTTTTTTGCATTTCCTTTTCTTGGGGAAGGTCTTGATTCCTGTCTCCTATACAATGTCATGAACCTCCGTCCATAGTTCATCAGGCACTCTTTCTATGAGATCTGGTCTCTTAAATCTATTTCTCACTTCCATTGTATAATCATAAGGGATTTGATTTAGGTCATACCTGAATGGTCTAGTGGTTTTCTCCACTTTCTTCAATTTAAGTCTGAATTTGGCAAAAAGGAGTTCATGATCTGAGCCACAGTCAGCTCCTGATCTTGTTTTTGCTGACTGTATAGAGCCTCTCCATCTTTGGCTGCAAAGAATATAATCAATCTGATTTCAGTGTCCACCATCTGGTGATGTCCATGTCTACATCTGGGCCTGTACAAATACTCATACACATATACTCCAAAAGGTTTTTGATAAGTTTGTAATAATTTAGTCAACTTTATGAATATAATTAAGCTTTCTTCACATGGCGTGTTGGAAAAGACTGTAGTTTACACAAAGGCCATAATCTAGAAAAAAATTATTTATTTCTCAGAATAGAAACCAGGTCAACAGGGCAACTGGGACATTTTGCTTGTCAGCAAAATGATTTTATTCTGAATTTATGAATTGATAATAAGCCACCTTCTCATAATGATTAATAGCAATTAACCTTTTAAAGCTCCATCGCTTCCCTGGCCGTCTCTGGCTGACAGTCCTTGGAGACAGGACAGAATGCTGATGGTGAGCAGAGCTTTGTTTGGACTCCCAAGGTCCTGTACGGTAGAGAACACCATTTTTGTGTGGAGCTGTCACAGATATGATGCAGCCCCAGAGAATCACAAATAAACAAAAAAATGCATGCATGGGCCATCTTCGTGAGATGTTTTCACCCTACTAGGGATCACCGCAGCCAGCTCTACTGCTTAAACCTGTGTGGCTTTGGTCAAGTCTTTACCCATGTGAACCCAACCAACTTCCTTCATCTTTAAAATAGATATCAGCAATTAATAGTCATAATTAATTAATGAAGAGTCCTGTGGGCTAGCACAGGGCAAAAAGTGAGCTCTCTTATCATGCAGTCAGCATCACATAAAGCTGTCTTCCAGATGAGCACTTCTTACAAATCCTAGATCCATGATGTCCTTTGCACTTTGCCTGTTCTAGTCCCATTGCCATTGATTTGACAGAATGAACCACAGAGATAGCTGGGGCGTGGTTTCTGGATTGGGATTTAGCATGAGCTTTATCAAGGGGTGCCCTTAGAACCAACTCATGTGGCAGAGAGGAGAAAGAAGCAGGAATCAGCAGGGAGAAAAAAAATGTAAAGCACGGTGACAGATGTGGCTGACCTGAAGTTGAGACTGGAGCTGAAATGACCCCAGCAGAATAGTTCTGATTCAGGATCAGTGGCCAGTGTCGTTATGCCCCTGCAGTGACCAATCACAGGATGCGAGCTGCCCCAGGCAGTGTCATGACCTTGACCTGAGAGGATCCTTGAAGGGGCTGAGAGCTGAAGGTCATTGGCAGACAGCATTCCTAGCTGCAGTGGTCACCAGTCCTTTACTGAAGGGGGCACTGGGAGGCCTGTCATATTTGTTGAGCCTTTACTCCATCCCAGACAAACTCTGCTGGGGCTGGTGTTTGCTTTATCACATTTGATCTTACTACAACCCTGTCAGATAGACTCTAGGATGCCCGTTAGTCACATCGTGAAAAGGAGTCTCAAAGTCTAAGAACCAGTAAGTTGTGTAACTGGCAATCGAGTTATTAATTTGCAAGAATTAATTTGCACAAATCCAAGGGTTTGCAGTGAGCTGAGAATCAGCTGAAACAAACTATCCACTCTTTCTAGCTCTTCCCTGATTTTTACTTGGGGATTGGTTCAACTTTCCTCCCTTGCAGATTCCATTTCTTGGTAGGATTCATTTTAGCCCGTGACTAAATAATGGAATTATTTGGGAAATAATCGTGACCTTATCTTTGTTGTCTGAGTGTCTGGCTAGCTCTGTGATCTAGAAGAAGTTATTTATCTTCACTCAACCTCTGTTTTTCTCATCTGTAATATGGAGATGATAGTAACAGGAAAAACATCAAATTTCTAAGATTAAAAAAAAATGCATAGGTATCACACTTACCTGCATGCCTGGTATATGATAAGGACTGAGTGTTTGCCAGTATATATTATTCGCATGCTTCTCTAATAAAATGCATGTTAGCAATATCATTGTTTTTGTCCATGTCCATTGATCCTCTTGTTTGTAAGCATCTGGTTTATAAGGATTAAGTAGTGTGATATTCACCTTAATATACTTAGGTCTTAGCATAATGCCTCATAGCAGCAGGTTTCCAATAAAAGGCTGGTAAATTGAATTATATTTCAACAAAGATAACAAGTTTTATCAGTTGTAAGTCATTAATACCTTTCATATTTGTTTGTTCATCTCCGTGTATCACCCTCGTTCAAGTTACCATTTCTTCCTTCTGATTTGAAATCAGACAGATCTGGGGTCAAAATCTGGCTGGCATTTGTTACTTAACTTGTTTAAACCCTTATTTCTACATTGGTAAAAATGGAAAGAGATAGAGTGCCCATTTCATGGGATTGTAAAGAGAATTAAATAGGATAGGCAAATGGAGTAATTTATCCAGGACATGACACATAGCAAACCAACAGATGCTGGTCGCAATAACAGCAACAAGTACAGCCAGTGCCACCCTAGTCATTCTTCTTGTTGAGTTTAGTCTTGCTTCTTAGTCTTCTGTGGAGAGAAAAGCAGTAGAATGGCACAGTAGAAAGAGCATATACTTTGGAGCCTGATTACATCAAAAACTGTCTCTTAACCTTTGAACAAGTTACTGGTCTGCATCAGTCTTACTTTTTTCATTTTGCAAACGGGAATAATAATAATGCATTTGTCTTAGAGTTTTCAAGGGTTAAAAGGAGTAATCACCCTGCATCTGAAGCATTCCATATAGCTGCTAAGACCTCATAAGCTCACCTGAAATGCTAGCACTATGATTCATCCTACAAGCACACATGTGAAACAACACATGTGAGCCTCGCAGAGTTACTGAGAGCACTCGGGAACACCCACACCGGACTCAGTGGACCCTCCACACCACTCAGAGTCTTTGTGGATTTTGTTCCACCTTGGGTGAGACAAGAGACTCCTTGGCCCCACATCCCTCACAGTGCTCCAGAGAATGTTAAATGGCAGGGAGAAAACTCTGACAAAATCTGTTTTAATGAGACATCCCGTTAGCACTGACTGCTCCCAGGTCAAGCTGCCTGTGTTGGAGCAAGAACGCTAATGGACTAGGTGGCCGTGCCTCTCCGTCAGTCTGGGCTCTGGGTTTTTAATGAAGCAAGCAGGCCACACACCCAGATGGTTTTGGGGTGAGTGTATGTGTGTGCATGCACCTGTGTCTCCAATGGCAAATGGTTTTCATACTAAAAAGAGTGGAAAAAAAAACAAGAGAATGTGAAGGCTCACAACGTTCCCTGATTTGCATCAGTCAGAGAAAACCTGACCAAGACCTTCCTACACACATGCAGATGACCCTCACATGGGGCAGAGGGTTAAAAACCACACTGCTTTTCCAGGGGGGCTAGCACACCCTCGAGAGCTCTAACAAAGGCTAGTGTCAGCTGCTTGACTTCTTAATGATGAATAATTCATATACATCAAAGCAGCCCTCAGAAATTATTTTTTCCTGCAGCCTCAAAGACAATGAAACAACAGCAAAAAGGCCAGAAGGGGAAAGCTTTTTCAAATCATATCATCTCTACTATTTTTCTCCTCTACTCTAATATCTGTATTCTGAACTTGATTAAAATTAACTGCAACGTTATTTTATAAAAAAGTTTAAAATCCTTTAATTTGCTTCTTCTCCCAGATAATGGCCAACTCCTATTCAGCCTTCAAAGCCCAGCTCAAAAGTCACCACATTTTGAAGTCAATTCTGCCAGCCACCTTCCAAACAGAGTCAATCTAAACTTACCCCTTATGTAAACACCCTTCGTTTATTGCACTCATTGCTGAGATCTTACTCCTTTAAATCGCGGGCTCAGACTTAGAACTTCTTAAAGTTAGGCATTCTGTCTCATGTTTCAGAACCACCAGCCCCTAACACAGAGCCTGAAATACAGTAGACATTCTGTAAATGCTCATGGAATTGAAATGACTTGAATTCTTGAAATAAATAAAGCACATACCGAAAGTAAAGAATCGGATAGCATCACCAACACAATGGACATGAATCTGAGCAAGCTCCAGGAGAAGGGCAGGGAAGCCTGGTGTGTTGTCGTCCATGGGGTCCCAAAGAGCTGGACTTGACTTAGCGACTGAAGAGCAGCAGCAGCAGTCTGTATTAAATCTATGAAAACCAAACATAGATGAAAAGAGTATCCCCAAAACCTCAAAAACATCATTCACTATTTGTTTTACCATTAGTATTTATTACGAACCCAAATCAAAGGTTTAGAAATGCAAGAAGTTGGGGGAATCTGTTTTGGGGGGCGGTTATCAGTATTCTTTAGGAAGGCAAGCATTTTAAAGAGAACCATTCATCAGAACTGAGATAAAATTAAAAATGGCAGAATCACAATCGAGGTTATTTTTATAGTCTCTCTTAAAACATAAACTCCTTAAACTCCCTTTCTTTTTGATCATCATAAATGAAAATTTACTACAGGCGTACACACATCAAAATGCAGATGTTACCCACTTTTTATATTTCTCAACTGGCTGCTGCTTCAACAAAATACCACTTCAATGTCAGAGGAGAACACATTTCTTTTGTGGAGTAAATGCTTGTTATCAAAGGAAAAAGATATATATTTTAAGCTAAAGTCTTTATTCACTGAATATATTATAATGGTATTATGTTCCTGATAGCAGGGCAATAATAAAGGAAAATTTTGGATTTTAAGATAGATCTTACACTCATGGACCTTGTAGTCCAGCAAAGGTGAAAGATGTAATGAGATAATTGTTTTAAAATACATATTTTTTTATCCTTAATGTATGAATAGAGTTACGGTTTTGCAGAAGGTATGGTGACTGATTCTCTCTGGAAAGTTAGAATCTGCTTCAGGGAGGAGATGATTCTTAATCTGATTTTTAAGGGATATGTGAAGAGATATTTTTCTAGTGGCAGAAAGGCAGCTGGAGCTGATCAGAAGAAGCTAGCAGTCATTTTGAAGATCTGGCGTTGTGGATGGCATTTATGGAAAATTCCATTCTGCTAGGGTATCTAATTCACAGTGAGGGATAAAGTAGGTAAGACTAGAGAAACCGGAAGTACCTACTGCTAAGACCCTTACATTACAGGTTAAGTGTTTGTGTTTTAAGTTGATCCTATCACCCTCTTGGGTAGTAGAATGGGGAGAAAGAGCACGGGGAGCTCTTAGTCATTTCTTTGCAATGAATGAAATGATGAGAGTATCAACCCATGGCTGTGGAATGGGATGTAGAAAGGTCAGGCTGTTGAAGGTGATTGACATCCTTCTGAGGTTGTTAAATGCATGAAAAGGTGGACAGGAGATTGAGGGTGAGGAGTAAAGGATGATTGAACAGGGTTAACACAGTTTTTCATGAAATTAGTTATGTAATTTCCTGTAAGCTGGGAACATAGCCCAGTTCATTTCAAATGGATATATTGAAACCAAAGATAATAGGATAATTACAAATGGACAGATAATAAATATGGGGTGAAGGGGTGTGGGTAGGGAAGATAGCCTGGGCCACAGGGACTGGAAACAAGATTGGTCTGCCTTTAACCATTGTTCCATCTATGTGTTGCCCAGTGTTTGCAGGAAAGTTACAATACAGCATCTTAAATGAGCCTTGAATAATGAGGCGGGGGAAACTGCCTCTTAGTTGCTCTGTCTCAGTCACTAAGTCAAGTCTGACTCTTTTTGCGACCCCATAGATTATCATCCACTAGGCTCCTTTGTCCATGGGATTTCCCAGGCAAGAATACCGGAGTGGGTTGCCATCCCCTTCTCCAAGGGATCTTCTCAACCCAGGGTTCAAACCCAGGTCTCCTGCATTGGCAGGTGGATTCTTTGCCACTGAGCCACCAGGGAAGCCCCTGCCTCTTATTCAGTTCAGTTCAGTTCAGTTCAGTCGCTCAGTCGTGTCCGACTCTTTGCGACCCCATGAATCGCAGCACGCCAGGCCTCCCTGTCCATCACCAACTCCCGGAGTTCACTCAGAGTCGCATCCATCGAGTCAGTGATGCCATCCAGCCATCTCATCCTCGGTCGTCCCCTTTCTCCTCCTGCCCCCAATCCCTCCCAGCATCAAAGTCTTTTCCAATGAGTCACCTCTTCACATGAGGTGGCCAAAGTACTGGAGTTTCAGCTTTAGCATCATTCCTTCCAAAGAAATCCCAGAGTTGATCTCCTTCAGAATGGACTGGTTGGATCTCCTTGTAGTCCAAGGGACTCTCAAGAGTCTTCTCCAACACCACAGTTCAAAAGCATTAATTCTTCAGTGCTCAGCCTTCTTCACAGTCCAACTCTCACATCCATACATGACCACTAGAAAAACCATAGCCTTGACTAGACAGACCTTAGTTGGCAAAGTAATGTCTCTGCTTTTGAATATGCTATCTAGGTTGCTCATAACTTTTCTTCCAAGGAGTAAGCGTCTTTTAATTTCATGACTGCAATCACCATCTGCAGTGATTTTGGAGCCCCCCAAAATAAAGTCTGACACTGTTTCCACTGTTTCTCCATCCATTTCCCATGGAGTGATGGGATTGGATGCCATGATCTTCGTTTTCTGAATGTTGAGCTTTAAGCCAACTTTTTCACTCTCTTCTTTTACTTTCATCATGAGGCTTTTTAGTTCCTCTTCACTTTCTGCCATAAGGGTGGTGTCACCTGCATACCTGAGGTTATTGATATTTCTCCCAGCAATACCTGCCACTGGTTGAACATAACGAATAAAGATTTCTAATTCTCATCAGAAAACTAAAAGTGTTTTGCTGCCACTTCTTAAACACAGCTTCTTGCTTTACATTCATTAATATGTTAACAGTTATTTATTGAGTACCTACTGGGTGTCAGATGCTGACCATGACACTGAGGATACAAGAGAGTGAGCAAAAACAGACTTGACCCCTGTTCCCATGGAATTTATAGTCTCCTGAGGAACGATAGACATTAATTGAATAATCACAAACTAAATAATGAATTAAAATTGAAATTAGATCTCAAAAGGGATGGAACAGATTTCTGCAAGTGCATGTAACTAGCATATGTGACCGAGACTGAGGGGTGGGTAAGACTCCCCCAAGAGAGTGAGACTTGAGCTGTGATCTAAAGTATATGAGAATGTGTTAGAGTCCCAGACAGAAGGAACCTTTGCCTGTGCAAATGTCCTATGGCCCAAAGTGCTGAAAATTTTCTCTTCTGGCTGAGAGTACAGAGAACAGGTAAAAAGGGAAAGGGTCATTACTTTGAGAAGAGGCTAAAATTCAAGAAAGGGGGTGTATAACATTCTTGCTAAGATTTTAGGCTTTTTCTTTCATTATCAACCTAAGAGCAGTGAGTTTCTGTTCACCAGGACGCTCCATGCTTTTGTGTGGGTATTTTTGTTTCCTTTTTTTTTTTTTTTTAATGTTTATTTATTTGGCTATGCCAGGTCTTAGTTGCAGCATGTGGTATCTTTAGTTGCAGCACGCAAACTATTAGTTGCAGCATGTGGGGTCTAGTTCCTGACAAGGGATCGAAACTGGGCCCCTGTGTTGGGAGCGTGGAGTCATATAGCACTGAACCACCAGGGACGTCCCTGAAATTTGTTGCTTCAGAGTGCATATTACTTTCATTTTCTAACACTTCACAACAATATTTTTTGATCAGAGCTACATATCTGAGTCTGAGGAGAAAGCAAGAGATAGAGAAATAAATTAGAGAGATTTGCAGCTCTCCAGAAAACTATGGTTTACAAGAGAGGCAAGTAACCAGATAATTATGAAACAGTGTTGACAGTGGTAGGGGAAAAAAGCTGGAAGGGGCTAATAGGGATAGGGTCCTCACCAACCCTCAGGGGCAAGGACAGATTTCCAGGTGTATAACACCTGAGCCCAAAGGACGAGTGGAAGTTTCCTAAAATACATAGAATAACAGTTAATATATATTTAGTGCTTACTCTGTGCCAGGCACTCAGATAAGTGCTTTTCAAATATATTTAAGAAAACAAAAGCCATACAAGGTATGCTCTATTATTCTCCTCCTTTGAATATTCATTGGAAGGACTGATGCTAAAGCTGGAGTTTCAATACTTTGGCCACCTAATGTGAAGAGATGACTCATTGGAAAAGACCCTGATGCTGGGAAAGATTGAAGGCAGGAGAAGGGGATGACAGAGGACAAGATGGTTGAAGGCATCACTGACTTATTGGACATGAGTTCGAGCAAACTCTGGGAGATAGTGAAGGACAGGGAAGCCCGGTGCTTCCACGGCATCGCGAAGAGCTGCACACACCTGAGTGACTGAACAATGAACAACAACAAAAGATGCAGAAACTGAGGATCAGGAAGTTTAAGCAATTTTATTTTTTTAAGGTTATTCACCTGGGACATGGGAGAGTTGTAATTTTGACAAAATGCCTTGTGCTTTAGAGTAAGGGCTGGAGGCAGGGAGCTTAAATTGTAAATTTCATATTAAAATATTAGAACATGAGCTGTGTTGGTTTAGAATGATGACAACCTCTTTGAGAAATTTCTGAGGGCCCATAAGTGCAGCATCTTCGCCCAAATCTGTGGATGAGAGCATCAGCCAAAATAGCACTCCTCTCCGCTCTTAAAGCAGTGGAGCCTTTTGTGTGATGGCAGCATCAGAGAGGAGTAAGGCCTGTGCGTCAGAGAGCACATCAGTACTTAGACAATCAGAAAGGACCTGTTTGTGTATCATATGACTTTCCTTCTCTCCCCCTGTAATTACTTCATTTCAGCGAAATCACACTGTATTATGATTTAACAACTGGAACAGTCACTTTAGTGTGGATATTTTGCAAGTACCTTCCCAGCTTCCGATCTGGACTCGTAAGGAAGAACAAGGGGGATCACTTAGGGGTCCAGATAAACCATGTGGATGTGCCCAGTGGTCAGTGTTGGCGCTTTAGTCCTGCCCTGGTTAATGGCCACCAGACCCCTGTTAGCAAATTCTGAGGCAGAACAATCACTGAGTGAAGCATGGAAGAGATTGTAGGTTTTAAAGCAAAGAGAGGTTGGCCGTGGGTGGGGAGAGGGGGCAGCAATGTTCTGACTTCAGGCTGCAACCTTACCTCTTCTTTTGAAATTCAGCCCTCCCCTCTTAGGCCCTTCTGGAACAATGTAAACCTGTCTCTACCTAGTTACTTCCAAATGAAGAGACAAACGCATCCTGAAACTGCATGACAAAATGCAGGACCCGAATTGTCCCGGTGCTTCCTGCAGATTTGAAATTCCAGCCTGTTTCTTGTTCACGCCACACATATGTGATCAATCAGAGGTATATGGTGGCCCATGAGCTTGCTCTCTGTAAAACGCATCCCTACAAGGAGGTGGCAGAGCCCTGAGTACAAACAGGGACTTGTGAGGCAAAACTTCAGACGTTTAGCCCTGGAAGCGATCTTGAAGACCATCCTTCAGGCCCTGTTGTTTTGATTCATAAGGGGTCTTGGGTCCAGATGGAGCGGGGAGGCATGTGAGGTGTCCATGCTTGCAGGATGAAAACACTGACTTCCAGACCTCAAGCCACTGTTGTTCCAGCTATGTAGCACTGATCTAAAATAGATTTGCCTTTCATACTTAGGCTGTAGGTCCCTTTCCTTCCTCATCAAAGGCATAATCCATCATCATTTGCAAGGCATTCATTTTAAGAAGTAGGAAATGAAATTCCTCAGTGTCGTTACAATTTTAATTTGCCAGGAACCACAGATTTGGGAAGCAGAACCTCTAAAGAAGAAGGTCACCAAAATGCATGCTGGGAGTCAACCCTGCTTCTCAAACTCACAGTGAGTCTAGAGCAGTGGTCTGCAACCTTTTCTCTGTACAAGTCCAGAAAGTAAGTATCTTAGGCTTTGTGAACTGTATCACAGCAACAACACAACTGCTGTTATAGCAAGAACGCTGCCGTAGACAATACATACAGGAATGGCGGTGGCTATGTTCCAGTAGTGGTTTAGTCACTGACTCTTGCAACCCCATGGACTGTAGCCCACCAAGCTCCTCTGTCCATTGGATTTTCCAGGCAAGAATACTGGAGTGGGTTGCCATTTCCTTCTCCAGGGGATCTTCCCAACCCGGGGATTGAACCTGGTTCTCTGAACTATAGGCAGATTCTTTACTGCCTGAGTTACCAGGGAAGCCCATGTTCCAAAAGAACTATTCATAGACACTGAAATTTGAATTTCATATACTTTTCACATGACAACAAAATCTTGTTCTTATATATATTTTTTATTTTTTAAAGCAATTAAAGATGTAAAAATTTTTCTTAGCTCACAGCTATCCAAAAACAGATGGTGGACTGGGTTTGTCCTTTGTACCATAGCTGGCTGGTCCATGGTGCAGAGTAAGATAGCTGTAAGTCTTCCTCAATATGGTTTGTACTATTAGGAAATCTATCTTTGGCTACTGAAGAATTCTTTTAAGCACAGATCCTGTTTTTCATTGCATTCCATGAAAAACAAAATCTAGGTGTTCCCTTTTAGAGAAATCTCCAAAATATTTAAAGGTACAGAGTAAATGTATTCCTTCTCTCCTGGATTATTTGTTTTTAGTTTCCAATGACCTTGCATGTGTGCCAAGTCACTTCAGTCACGTTTGACTCTTCGCAACGCTATGGACAGTAGCCCACCAGGCCCGTCTATCCATAGGACTTCCCAGGTATGAATACTGGAATGGGTTGCTGTGCACTTCTCCAGGGGATCTTCCCAACCCAGGGATCGAACCTGCGTCTGTTGCATCTTCTGCATTGGCAGACAGGTTCTTTACCACTAGCGCCATCAGGGTCCTCTTCAAAAGAGTACTATGTTTTATTTGTCTTTAAATCACTGATACGTGGCAAACTACCAAGCCCATATAATCAGCATCTCATAAAGGATTCTTTGGGTGGATTCTTTATTCTTTGGGTAGAATAAATTCTTTTCCAGTACCCTCTTTAGGATACTTCAGTTTTTCCCTCTCAGTGTAGACTTTATGATTCCAAGCTTGGTTTCAGTGCTTTTGTAAATTTTCTTTCATTTCTTCATTCATTTAATAAATATCCTGTGAGCACCTCCAAGGTGGCATTCAAGGCTCTCTGTGGTCTGACATGATCGAGATAAGATCCTGGTCTCATCTTATGATGTGTGTCCACACACATTCATTCACTTGTTCGATGAATATTCCATGAATAGTGACAATCCAGAGTGTGCCAGTGGCCATCCCAGCTTCTGAGAATAAGTCAGTTAGAATTCCTATCTTTGTAGAGCTTTCAGCCTGGAGAGGATACTATTAAAAACACTCACAAACAACAAATGACTCACATGTTTGACAAAAGCTAGGAAGGTGCAGGGCAGAGCACTGTGGGTTGATGTTTGCTTTATACTCCAGTCACACTAGACATTATACAGGACCCAACACAGCCTTAGTTTCCCATGCTGAGCCGTCTGCCTGCTCCTCACATTCTGGTTGACTCCAGCTTCCCACACTTCATGGTCCCATGATGAGCCCTTTCCCTTAAAACTGGCCTCCAACTCCAGCTCCCCAAGCTGAGTTAGTTGCACTCACTGCCATGCTGCCCTGGTACACTGGTCTTCTCTGATCGCTGTATTTACATCTCTATATTGTATTAGAATTGGAGCCCTCTGGGCGCTGGCACACCTTGTTCAGCATTCTCAGCCACCATTCCAGTTGCCCAGCACAGCGTCAGGCTCGGCAGATAAGCAACGCTGAACACACATATGAAAAAATGGATAAGATCATGCACACCTCGTGGCTGTGGGCCAGGTTTACCATGCCTGGAAAGTTGCTCACAGGAAAGTTTATATTATGCATTAAAAGCAGGTCAGCCCTTTTCAGATATTTTCTACTTCTCCCCAACCCCCACCCCCAGCACACTCACATCTCAGTTTCAAAGCAACTTCATTTTCAATTTCTCCTTTGTTTGAGAAACCTCACTATTGTGGAGGCAGGTCAAGTTGTCTTGCTTTCATTATTTTAGTTAAGGACTCTGACATCCTCCCTTTTTTCTTCAGTCTGACTCTGCTTAGCAATTCCAGGAGGTAAGTCCCCTCTTATCTGGAAGGGAACTACAAAGGCAGTAACTTGCTGCAACTCAACCAATCTGCAGAGTCGAGCAGAATCCCCTTAAAAGATCACTCTCCATCAAGGGATGACACCGTTTAACCCCAAATAACTCATGTGTTAAGGTCAAGCCTTCTCGTCTACTAACATGAATTGATACTTTATCAATTATGTAAATACAAACCAGTGACGTCCCTTGGCAATTTTTGGAATTAGTATTAAAATCCTGATGAGTGAGATGTCATCCAGACCCATATTATCCTCCTGGCAGGAGATGTTGCCAAGTGATCATATTTTGTTTTCTGTTCTCTGTTTTGTAAGATTGAATAAAAATCCCTCCATGATTTACTGAAAGTGGGACAAAGACAAAATACATGTCTGGATTCTGCAGGTTGCCCCTTAGGGCTGTTTTTTTTTTATGAAAAAATAGTGAAAAATATTTAAGAGAGGATATATAAGCCACAAACCCTCCTATTTCTCAGTGGGAGTTTCCCGCCTGGAGAGAGCAGGCAACACACCCAGGGTTCCATGGAAAATGGGAGGGTGGGCAGCAGTCTGAGGGGCACAACTTTGAACTTGGATCTAAATGCAGATCTACTTCTGTATAATCACAAGGAATTTTCTTGTTGCTCCATTGCTAAGTCATGCCTGACTTTCTGCAACCCCATGATGGCAACTGCAGCACGCCAGGCTTCCCTGTCCTTCACCATCTCCCAGAGTTTTCTCAAACTCTTATCCACTGAGTTGCTGATGCCATCCAACCATCTCATCCTCTGTCACCCCTTCTCCTCCCACCCTCAATCTTTCCCAGCATCAGGGTCTTTTCAAATGAGTTGACTCTTCCCATCATGTGGCCAAAGTATTGGAGCTTCAGCTTCAGCATCAGTCCTTCCAGTGAATATTCAGGGTTGATTTCCTTAAGAATTGACTGGTTTGATCTCCTTGCAGTTTAAGGGACTCTCAAGAGTCTTCTACAGCACCACAATTCAAAAGCATCAATTCTTCAGCATTCAGCCTTCTTTATGGTCCAACTTTCACATTCATACATCAGTTCAATTCAGTTCAGTTCAGTTCAGTTCAGTCGCTCAGTCGTGTTCGACTCTTCACAACCCCATGAATCGCAGCATGCCAGGCCTCCCTGTCCATCACCATCTCCCGGAGTTTACTCAAACTCATGTTCATGGAGTTGGTGATACCATCCAGCCATCTCATCCTCTGTCATCCCCTTCTCCTCCTGCCCCCAATCCCTCCCAGCAACAGGGTCTTTTCCAGTGACTCAACTCTTTGCATGAGGTGGCCAAAGTATTGGAGTTTCAGCTTCAACATCAGTCCTTCCAATGAACACCTAGGACTGATCTCCTTTAGGATGGACTGGTTGGATCTCCTTGCAGTACAAGGGACTCTCAAGAGTCTTCTCCAACACCACAATTCAAAAGCATCAATTCTTTGGCGCCCAGCTTTCTTCACAGTCCAACTATCACATCCATACATGACCACTGGAAAAACAATAGCCTTCACTAGACAGACA
Organism: Oryx dammah; assembly: GCF_014754425.2. Lineage (NCBI taxonomy): Eukaryota > Metazoa > Chordata > Mammalia > Artiodactyla > Bovidae > Oryx > Oryx dammah. Next base: position 31,696,621 of record NW_024070197.1, on the reverse strand, counting down.
TTTGTTGGCAAAGTAATGTCTCTGCTTTTTAGTATGCTATCTAGGTTGGTCATAACTTTCATACACAGCTACTGGAAAAAACATAGCTTTGACTATACAGACCTTTGTAGGCACAGTGATGTCTCTGCTTTTTAACACACTGTCTAGGTTTGTCATGGGCTTCCCAGGTGGCTCAGATGGTAAAGAATTTGCTTGTAATGCAGGAGACCCAGGTTCGATCCCTGGATGGGGAAGATCCCCTGGAGAAGGGAATGGGCAACCCACTCCAGTATTCTTGCCTGGAGAATTCCAGGTTTGCCATAGCTTTTCTTCCAAGGAATTTACCTAGTCTCTAAAAGACTTGTCTTCTCCATGCATAAAATGGACACATGCCTCACTCCAGCAGAAACAGTTGTGAATGTTACACAAAAGTGTTCATAGTTTGATTCAGAGTGCTTGGTACCAGGAATAAAGGAAACGGTCAGTAAATATTAGCTAACATCGTTTGCATTTCCACAGCCAGATGTTTCAGCATTTCGCCATTTCCAGGCCAGTTTCAGTGTTTCATGATTTCTGGTCCAATTTCAGTGTTCTTTTGAATTTTCTTTTTTTTTTCATTCGTTTGTGTTCAATGCATATTTGTTAAGCATCTACAAGCTGTGTGGAGCTCTGCTACATCACAGAGGAGAACACGATGAATGGACAAAGCACAGCCCCTCTTCTCATGAAGCCTACCTCAACCCCCCACAGACAAATACGTCATTTTTCAATCTAGACATTCAAACAGTCTCCAGCTTTCTCTGATATGAGCAATTAGGCTGCCAAGAGTTCTCCTTCTGTGCTTGGCACATAATAGTTGCTCAGTAAATGCCAATTGAATGAGTAAATGTCAGTTGAATGCAGAGATGGTTAATGGCAACGCATGTCTCATATTCTCAAACACTGGGGGATGAGTCAGAGGCTGTAGGCCCTTTTTAAATGGTTTTTGAGAGATCGTGTTGTGTATGCATGCATGTGCTTTGCTTAATTTACTCTCAAAGAAAATATCCTGTGGAGATTTTAGCATGTTAGATTCAAATTCTGAAACTAAACTTTATACCCAGTTGTCATGGCAACTGTGTCATTGAGATAATTAGATACTAACCTGAGTGTTAGCAAGGGCCAGTCATTTCTAGAGAGGACTTCAACTGGAAAAAAAGATTGCTGTTGAACTTCAGATCCTCTCCTTCCCAGTTACCCCTTTCAGAAAGAGAGCCAGAACCCATCAGCCCTTCTGTATTAGTTTGTTAGCACTATCATAACACAAGCTTCGTGGCCTAAAAGCAACAGAAATGTATTGTCCTTCTTTTCTGTAAGCTTGATGTCCAAATCAAGGTGTCAGCAAGCTTGGTTCTCTCTATGGTCTGTGAGCGAAGGACTGCTGCAGGCCTCTCTCGGGTTTATCACTGGTCATCCTCGTGTCTCTGTCACCTTCTCCCTACCTCCCATCGTCTGCAGTCTGTGTGCTGCCAGCTCAGTTGTGTCTGACTCTCTGCAACCCCATATGGACTATAGCCTGCCAGGATCCTCTGTCCGTGGCATTCTTCAAGCAAGAATTCTGCAGTGGGTAGCCATTTCCTCCTCCAGAGCATCTTCCCGACCCAGGGATGGAGCCTGCTTCTTCTGCCTCCCCTGCATTGGCAGGCAGATTCTTTACTGCTGAGTCACCTGGAAGCCCTCCCTCTATATGTATCTCTGTCCAAATTCCAAGGATTTGGAATACAAGGATACCAGTCAGATTGGATTAGGGTCCACCCTCATGACTTCATTTTAACTTGATGACCTCTGTGAAGGCCTTATCTCCAAATCAGATCACATTCAGAGGTGATGGGGTAGAACTTCAGTGGGTGAATTTTAGGGGAACACAGTTCAGTCTATAACCCCTATTCACCACAGGGGAAACTGGATCTTTCTTAGCCCTGCTGTATGTGACTTCTGAGGCATTAGAAAGATGTGGTCAGCAGTCCCACTGTATATAGAAAAGAGAAGTGAGGCCCACAGAGGCGAAGCTACTTGCATCATGTCAGCTAACTGAGGGATTTGGGATGTCTTCATTGCATAGGGTACCCCAAAATCCTAATGCCCGTTTTTTATCCCATCATGTCCAGATGTTTCATGTTTCTTTCATGAAATGAGCAGAATCTCAAGCTGAGGAAGAGCTTTGGTGATTTTAGTGCTCAGTCCATTAGGGGTTGGGCAAAGTCTTCCAGATTCCCGCAATATTAACTTAAAATCAGTTTTGCAGAACCCTGGCAGACCCGGCAATAAAAGAGATCCAAGGCCTACTTACCTTCCAGGCAGTGAACCTATATGACTGCCAAAGCTGTCGTTTTCTTGCCTTCTAAAAATGAAATGTTAATTTCCCCACTAAGACCTTCCACAGGCTTAGTTTGTGAGTTTAATAACAGTTCACATAAGAACAAGGGGAATGTCATCTTGCTTTGATGTATGATCACAAAAAAGGGCTATCTTTAAAATTCCCTTCAAAGGGGGTGATGTTTATGAGTCCACTTTCAGTGAGGGATATAAAGGGATTTGTCAAACTCTGATGCGACTTCAGTGATGCAGAAAAACCACAGCCCAGTTCACTGAGCCAGCGTCAAAGCACGCTCACGCAATGCATGGTGCTGCTCTCTGCCCACTGCACCAGCCCTGGGGCTCAGAGCTGCCCTGGCCTCCTGGGTCTCTTAGGATGTCCAGGCCATCATTTCCTTCTCTTCTTGCTTATTAATTAATTGATTTGTTTGGCTCTCGTGGTCTTGATTTGAAAAGTGAAGAATACAGTGGGAGACTTCTCACCAACATTATCAATCTCAGCCCTGGCTAGCCCTTGACACCAGAAATACCGAAGATATTGAGTAGCCTGGGATATCATTGGTGCTTTCCTTTCCAAATCAATGGAAAACAGGTGATTGGACTTGGCTTCCTAATAAAGGCTGCCTTCAGAGCAGCTGGGTTTTGTCTGCAGAAAAAGTTGCCAGCATTAGAGTTTGTAACCACATCATTCAAAGGTAGGAGAAGAATAAAATGTCTTTGTTTTTATGTGTCAGTTACTGGTGGCCTAGGCATCCCTGGTGGCTCAGTTAGTAAAGAATCCTCCTGCAGGGCACGAGACCTGGATTCAATCCCTGGGTCTGGAAGATTCCCTGGAAAAGGGAATGGCAACCCACTCCAGTATTCTTGCCTGGGAAATCCCATGGACAGAGGAACCTGATGGGCTAGAGTCCATGCGATTACAAGAGTCAGACATGACTTAGCGACTGAGCATACACACGGGTGGCCTGATATATAGTTTGAGCTGTTTCATATTATATCTAGATTTTAAATTAGGTTTTGTATACCCATTTCACTGATGAGAAAATAGAGGCTCAGGGGAATTAAATAATTTTGTCTTAATTTGTGCAACTCATTTAGGCTCCAAAGCATAGATTCAAACCCAAACAGACTGATTTTTTCTACTCCACTGTGATCCCACTCATTAAAGGATATTCATATTAACCTATACATACGCTTATTCATAGGTCTGGTGACTAGTTACTGCCTTTGTGCTTCTAAAATAATTTACTTTAACCATGATGAAATGGATCAGTTCTATCGAAAAACCTAGAAGAGATATAGTCCCAGAAGTTTGATGACTCTCTGTTAGATTTTCCCTCATTCAGGATGAGGTTTACTGTTACTCACTTTAGACTCTTCAAGAAGTTCTGTGAATGTAATCTTCTCCATGAAGAAAACTTGAAAATCCGACAACTAGAGTCTTATGGCCTTGGCTGGCATTTAACTTCTGACGGAGAGTGGTAGGCTGGAAAAAGCACAGCCTGTGGATAGTGAAAGCTGAGCTCTGTGTTCTCCTCCAATCTTTGCTTGTTTGTATGACCTTTAGTAACTTGCTCAAGTCACAAGATGCCGTTGGTAAAATGAGTTAAAAAAAAAAAAAGGGTATGCTATTTAAGACCACACAAGTGAATGCATGTGTAGAGCTAATGTTAATTGCTCAGTTGTATCTGACTCTTTGAGACCCCAGGGACTGTAGGCCACCATGCTCCTCTGTCCATGGGATTCTCCAGGCAACGATACTGGAGTGGGTTGCCATTTCCTCCTCCAGAGGATCTTTCTGACCCAGGGGTCAAACCTGGGTCTCCTGCATTGCAGGCAGATTCTTTACAGTCTGACCTACCAGGGAAGCCTGAATGCATGTGTGCCTCCCCCTATATGTTGTATAAGTATTAATAGGTTTAATTATTATGGTCAATAATCATTGGAACCCTATTAAAAATCAGCTTATGTCCTACAGCTCTTCTGGACTTCAAGTACTAAAAGTATTCTTATTTAACAATTAAGATGATTGTATGTCACAGAGATTAAAAGAATTTCCATAGTCCCACAATGGGGAAGTTACAAATTTAGCTCATGAGTGTCTGACTTTAAATCCATATTCCTTCTACAATATATATCCCTCCATCTAGGCTCATTTGAAAGATTTTACCGTGATTCATGTTGATGCAAGATAAAACCTGAAGTTGAATCTAGAGGAAGCTCAGTAGATGATCCAGCCTTCTAATGGGGTCTCTGTAAAGGACAATTAAATTTCAGAGGTGCTTGTCTGTCGCTGGTATACTCAGCCAGGCAAACGGATAGAGGTCTTGGGCTTCCAGTGGTTCTCTGACCTTGAAGGTGCCCAAGAAGAGTGGGACGAGCAATCACCGGCTTCAGATACAGCAATTGTTTCCATTCTCATAGGTAGAATGAGATAGTCCATCACCAAGCATCCCACCTGCCTTGAAAACGTGGCTTGTTAGCCAGACACCTGCTACACAAATTTTCCAGCTCCCATTTGACTACAGCTCCACTTTTCTGGCTGTGATTTCCTGCCAGGGAAGCCTGATGACTTGACCTAAGCAAACAATTGTGACCACTGTCTACCTTTGCTACACTGGGTTGAGTCCTCCTTTAAAAGGCAGGCTGTTTTTGGCATCCTCTTTTAGTTACTGTGTTCTATTTCTTTTCCTTTTTAGGCAAATCATTTATTGTAAAAGAAAACCAAACTGAAACATCTCATACCCTTTTCTGGAAAGAGGAGGGCTCAAATAGTTTGTGCATAAATAAATGTGGGTTAAAGGTGGAAGATAGTTCCCATCACCAGACCAGAGCCACTCACAGGAGTCTCTTCAAATGTATTTCCATAATTCTAAAATTATCTCTCCCTATTTTCATGCATGCTAGTCCTTGCCAGATGCATATACTCCTCTCGTTGTATACTGAAACTGGACTGTTTCTTTCATAATCAAAAATTAAACACCTACTAAGGGCCACCTACCAAGGAGAAGGCAATGGCACCCCACTCCAGTATTCTTGTCTGGAAAATCCCATGGACGGAGGAGCCTGGTAGGCTGCAAGTCCATGGGGTCGCTAAGAGTCAGAGACGACTAACCGACTTCACTTTCACTTTTCACTTTCATGCACTGGAGAAGGAAATGACAACCCACTGCAGTGTTCTTGCCTTGAGAATCCCAGGGATGGGGGAGCCTGTTGGGCTGCCGTCTATGGGGTCGCACAGAGTTGGACACGACTGAAGCGACTTAGCAGCAGCAGCAGCAGCACCAAGGGCCAGATAGAGTGATAAGTGGAAGAGAGGCTCTGCCAACTGCAAGTTCATGGTGTGAAGGACAGATGTGGAAAATAGACTAATACAGTGTATTGTAAAGAATCACCACCACCTCTTCTGGTGGGAGGGACATGTGCATTGCATCTTCAGTTCATTCGTTCAACATTTTATCTTTCTGTCACATTTCAGATTTCAGTTCATTCTACAACTGACTTATCTCCCTTAAATTAAATACTGTACCAAGTATATATATATATATATATATATTTTTTTTTTTTTTTGCCAACCTCTCCCAACCTACTAATTCAGAAGTTGTCAAGGATTCTCTATTACTGTAGAATCAATAGATCTAAGGGTGTCCTGGATGCTCGAGGCCCATGCTCTGTACCAAGTCTTATCTCCCACCATCCCCTCCAGCTCTGCCTTCCGCACAAGCTTGGTTTCATCATCCCCTCCAGCTCTGCCTTCCGCACAAGCTTGGTTTCATCACTGTCCTCATGCTCACTGGAAAACTCATTCTCACTCATAACCTTTGCTTTTGCTGCTGCTTTCGCCTCGGATATCCTCCAGCTGTGACTCCTTAAACTTCACTGAAGCCCTAGCTCTGGACTCAGCTCTTTCTAGATCTTCCCCCACTGAACTCATGAAATTTTAGAGTTTTCTGAATCATCTGTGGTCATATGCCCCCGAGTTTGGTAGTTTTCATTGCTCATCGCTGAGATGATGAGTAATACCATCCCCACTCAATATTCAGTAAAGAGTGACCCCAGTATTTTCAGGAAGGTGCACTCATTGTTGAATTAGTCTCATCTCTAGAAATTTCTTTTGGGGCATCCCAGTTAATCCTATGGAACAACCTTCCCACTCGTTCTGCCCCGCCTTGTGGAAGAGAAGAACAATGCTATCACATTTTCACCTTTTCATCTCCTACCCTGCACATGACTGAAGGCAGCCATTCTTCTACCCTTACCATGTTGCTCGGATCTTTCCTCCACCCTGAATTTCTCAGTGCCTTCACTCCTCCTGGGGAAATGCTGGGCTCTCTGAGTGCTGCATTCACACACAGTACCCCAGGGCAGCATAGAAACCTCAGCACAGTCCTTTTTATAGAAGGTGGCTCATCTATCTCTCCTCTTCTTCTTTGACTTTACTATGCAGACTATGTTCATAATTGTGTTTTTTAACAGCTATTTCCTTTTAGCACCTCTGAGACCAAGATCACTGGAAGAGCCCACTCTTTATGCAGAGACTGCCTCTTAGACAAACCCTCTCTAGCCGGTTCTTGGAGAGTAGAATTTAAACATGATCAACATAAGCCCATGCAGTTTCTACCCTGCCATACTCTGCCTCCCCAGAATAGTTTGCCTGCTTCACTAGGGTTCTAAATGTTGAAAATTTCAAAAGCATGAGCAAAAATCACAGGTACTGAGAACTGGTCTGAAATATATAAACATCATCTGATTCCACTCAACCAAACTGTCAGGAGTACATTATGTTTTACATGTCAGCATAATAATAGTTAATAATGATACTTTGTATTTATCCACTGCCTTTCCTTCACAGACGTTGGCAGAGGTAAAGTAAATCTAACATCGATATTAAAAAAGAAACCCCTGAATTAACACCAGCATGATACCACCACTGCCCCAAACCAGAAAGCATAATACAAGGCTCTCTGACAGCCTGGAAATGAATGGTTTTGCAAAGCATGAAAATTTGGCCTGTAGAATGACAAGAAAGTAATATGTCACTGGCGACTAGTTCTACCTCCTACCCTCAGGTTGGGTGTTGGTTTAATTCTGACTTTTGAGAAAAGTAAAGAAGTGAAAGGCATAAAAAACAGTGAAGTTTGGGCAAGCTTGCCATCTGGGAAAAAAGAAGCTGAGAGTAGCAAGTTGGCTGCCTGAACAGAGGAGAAGGGACACATTGGAAGTGAATTTTGAGACTCTACCTGCCTTCCTATGAGAGGGCAAAGCCACGGTGCATCTCTCCTTCCTAAAGGTGCAGGTAAAATAGACATCAGTCTCTAGGGCATTGGACATAAAGTAATGATTTCTGGGGAATGTACACAGTTACCATGTCCCACAGATATCAGTGGAATCAGGTTAAGACTGAGGAAAACAGCAGGATTAAGGGAAGAGCTGACATCTGCAGAAGAGAGTTATTAGGCATAAATTAGTATATGTAAACACCTCGTCTGAAACACTGCATCAATTACCATAAAAGTAATTTATGGATGAGCCATTTTAAGGAGTAATCATGCCTTAAGCACAAGGAACAAAGTTCTAATGGTAACATTTTAAACATAAACAGCAGACCAAACTGAGAGAAAATAAAGTATAGAACTTAATTATGTCTTTCTATCTATGCAAATAAACCATGGTTTTATTGGTGCAAAAATATAATATATTAAAAAATTAACCAATATTTCTAAAGTCAGAAAATAAAATATGATTTTATTTTTTCCCCTCACTCACTCTCAACCGCCCCAGCTCCCAAATTTGTCTAGCACTTAACTGAAGGAGACAGCATTAGGTAGCATCACCAACACAATGAACATGAATATGGGCAAACTCTGGGAGATGGTGAAAGACAGGGAAGCCTAGTGTGCTGCAGTCCTTGGGGGTCACAAACAGTCGGACACGAGTTAGCAACTGAACAACAACATCAACAAGTGTAGAAAGAAATAAACATACAATTCCTAAACAGTCTCTGCTCTCAAGGAACCAGTAGACTCATCAGGGAGATAATGCACCAACATCAATGACCAAAGTCTAAGGAGAAAGGGGCCTGATGACACAATGTGAACGTGCAGGACTCTCTAGAGTCATTGGAAGGACAATCTCATTGGGAGTGGGATCAATCAGGAACGATCTTGAAGATACAGAAAGAGCATCCTCAGCTATATAAACATCCACAGCAAAGATATCTGAGAAGAACAGAAGATAGAGTATTGCTGGTCTAGAATATAGGGCAGTGTGACTACCACTGTTTAATAGCACATTCCATGGTAAAGAATGTCAGTGTACTCATGGCTGTCTCTTTGAGTTTTAATCCTCACAATGATACTATCTGGCAATATTCAATCTGACGTTATAGCTAACTTTTATTAAGCAGTTGCTATATGGTCATGTTCGTGCTAAGTGCTTTACACTTTGTCCTGGGTTGATCATATATGCCGGCCCCAGTTATTGGCCTCCCCTTAGCCAGGTCCCTTTCTGTAAGTCTCAGACCCCCTTCTCTTTGACTTTGGGCTTGCTCTGTGGCAGAAGTGATGTTATACTCATCAGAGCCTAGGACTCCGTAGGTTTTGAGTCACTCTCTCTCTGCCCTCACCACTTTCCTTCTCCGGGCTCCGCCTTCACTCCCTCAGTTTGGTCCATCAGTATACACCATGAAGAAGAGAACCCAGTTGTTCCAGCCAACACCACACTAGACCAACCTTGAGCAATCTCTCACATAGCACAGGGGAGAACAACTCGCTGGCCCCAGTTCCTGTAAATATTTTTCTTTTGTGCTGGATTAAGATTATTTTCATGGTCGGGGTCCTTGTGGAAGCAAAGGACATGAGAGGGTATGAAAGGACACAGCCAAGACCAGCAAAGCTTCCTACCCATCTTGTAGCATAATAATCAAGCATATGTGAGCCCAGCTGAGACAGAACTGCCCAGCTAACCTCGTGGACTCATGAGCAATAATAAAGGGTTTCTATCTGAAGCCATTGAGTTTTGTTAGTTTGTTATACAGCAGTGCTGCTGCTGCTAAGTTGCTTCAGTCGTGTCCAACTCTGCAACCCCACAGACTGCAGCCCACCAGGCTCCCCCGTCCCTGGGATTCTCCAGGCAAGAACACTGGAGTGGGTTGCCATTTCCTTCTCCAATGCATGAAAGTGAAAAGTGAAAGTGAAGTTGCTCAGTCGTCTCTGACTCTTCGCGACCCCATGGACTGCAGCCTAGTAGACTCCTCTGTCCATAGGATTTTCCAGGCAAGAGTACTGGAGTGGGGTGCCACTGCCTTCTCTACTTATTCCCCTGAATAAGCATCAATTAGCTGAGAAACTTCTATGTGGACCCTGGCAGAATATTCATAAACTCATATACCTGATGATAGTGGGGAGGAGTTCACTGTGGTGGACAGAATTACTGGTCTGAGAGGCAACAACACAGCCAGTTCCCACACTTGCCAAAGTCACATGCAGGGTCTGTATTTCTGGAGACAAAGATCAGTAATATTAAAAAATCTGGGCTGAAGGAATCAGCACCCATAAAGTTTAGTCAGTAGAAAAAGTCTACAAGCTATTTGTATTTTTAAAATATATTGTAAGTTTATCTCTGGCCTTTCTATTCTGTTTTATTGATCTATATTTCCATTTTTGTGTCTGTACCATTCCGTCTTGATTACTGTAGCTTTGTAGTATAGTCTTAAGTCAGGGAGCCTGATTCCTTAAGCTCCATTTTTCTTACTCAAGGTTGCCAAGGGGTCTATTTGGGGTCTTTTGTTGTTCCATACAAGTTGTAAATCTTTTGTTCTAGATCCGTGAAAAATGCCATTGGTCATTTGATATACAGCAATAGTTATCTTATATGCACGTACTCTTCACAACAGATTGTGAAAACCAATACTTGTCTTCATCCCCATTTTATAGGTTACTGAAACTTGGAAAAATCACATTGCTTGTGCTAAGTCCCATAGAACAAGAAAGCATAAGAGCAAGGATTTAAATTCAGAGAGCCTTTTTCTAGAGCCAGAGCCCTTAACCATTTTGCTAGACTAGCCAGAGTCAGGCAGAGACTCAAGAACAGAAAGCAAGCTACAAAGCCAGGCCCACCTAACTACTTTCTGCCCCACAGGCCCCTCCCACACAGAAGGAAAACACGGAGACACACATCTTATGGTGCAGGAAGGTTGTGATCGGAACGTGCAGGCTTGTGGACATCAAGCCAAAAGAGCTTTACCTATGTTCTGAGATGTTAAGCAGTTCCTACGATTATTTGAGCAGGGGGCAGAGTGAGAGCAGGCGTCTCTGTCAGGAAGTTTAAGAAACAGCAGGGGTACTTTCAAATAAGCCATAACCCAAGAATGAATTTGGTATTTTGTATTTTCTGCCAAGAAAAATATCTCTCTGCAGAAAATGGACCTCTCTTTAGCTTAAAAATAAATGCAGGATGAACAAACCTCAAAAACTTCAGGGGCTAGGTCAGAAAGGTCTCTCCCATGCAGAACATTAACACCAACTTTGTGGAGACTTGAAGTGTCCGTATTTTTTAAAATCATAAAATATGCTGGCAAACTTCACTTCCACAAGGACCCCTACCATGAGAATAATCTTAATCCAGCACAAAAGAAAACTATTTACAGGAACTGAGGCCAGCAAGTTGCTCTCCCCTGTGCTATGTGATATACTGACTACCCTGATTATGTGACAGTTTGATGGGCATGGTAGGAAAAAAAACTGCTTCAGAGTATAAATATTAATGCTTAGGCAGTGATTTGTGTAAACTGCACAGCAAAAACAAAAGTAGAGATATAAGTTTTTCACATATTTTGCCTTGTCCACAGGGTATATTATTTACCCCACATGTTTTCCATTTTTACAGCTCATCTGTGTGACTCGGAACCATATTTCTCAAGTCCTGAATTCTCATAGAAGTTTTTCTTTTTTGACTCAGAATAGAATTGAAGCTGGTTTGCAAACCAGCATCTCAGGCATTAAAATCGAGCTTTAAAGGGTTCTTTTGTGAGTATTATGTGGTATCAAAAGGAATTTAGCGTGGCAATATCAAACAATGTCAGTGCATATCTAAAACTATTTTTAAAGACCGTTCCAAATGACACAGTGTCCATGGAAGAAACAGTGTGTTCAAATCCCCTTCTGGACACCATCTGTAAGTGAGTAGGTAGTAACCTTATTCCACTCTTCGAATGTGACCGCATGGCCCTCAGTGGTGACACGGGAAACGAAGCTCCTCTGTTCTTGTGCGAGTTAGAAAAGAAGCTGAACTCTTGCTTCTATATCGTGCATGCCGTGCCCTTCCCTCATGCCACCACTTCTCACACCTTTGTCCTTGAGCAGCACTTATGTAATCTTCTACTTCTTTCTGCCCCAGCCACATGTTCTTAGGGCTTCCCTGGTGGCTCAGATGGTAAAGAATCTGGCTGCAATGTGGGAGGCCCATGTTTGATCCCTGGGTGGAGAAGATCCCCTGGAGAAGAGAATGGCTATCCACTTCAGTATTCTTGTCTGGAGAATTCCATGGACAGAAGAGCCTGGTGGGCTATAGTCTACGGGGTCATGAAGTGTCAGACACAGCCCAGTGACTAACACTTTCACTTTTTTTTCCTATGTTCTAAGTTGCATCATGTAGCCATACTGAGAATGGACTTACTATGAGTTGATAGCTTGCTTGCCTGGCTGGTTGTGTTTAGCCCCAGTCAGGCTGAACTCCTGGCCAGGCTACAGTATTGACCACAGATGGTTAATGACAGGAGAGGTCTGGGCTGTCATATTCCACCCTAAGATTCTTCATGCACCTAAACAACAGATGCTTCTGGTGCACCTGTCTGCTGCCAGACCTCACTCTTGGTGCTGGGGGTGCAGCATTATGGAATGCAGCCAGACAGACACGGCCCCTGGAGACCATGGGAGAGTGACAGATGATAAACCTGGACAAGAAATACCCGAACAAGGTGAGTTTTGATTGTGATACATGCTCTCAAGGGAATAAATATGGTGATATTGTAGAGGGTTACTGGTGATACGATAGAGGGTTAGCGGTGGAGGTCTGCAAGGAGATGACGCTGGAGTTGAACCCTGTGTGATGAAGCAAAGCCAGTCATACAAGGGTGAGCAGAGTACCTTCCAGTGAGAAGGAAAAAGGAAACGTAAGGGCCGTACGATGAGGGGGAAGTTGGCATGGCCGAGGAACTGGAGCAGGCGGGAGATGAGCCTGGGCGAGCAGACGGGATCCGCATTACTTAGGCACCGGGCTGCTAAAATGAGGAGTGGGGAATTTGTAGAAGGCTGCAAGCAGAGGTGAAATGTGGTCTAATTCATACTGACTCTCAAATCCATATCTGGAGTAGGGCTTCCCTCTAACCTCTGCTTTGTAGAGGAATTCCCCATCGAGGGATTCTCTACTTCCTTTCTGGGGCTGGAGCCTCATCCTCACCCCGGGGATTCTGCTTCCTGTCTGGGTCCTTACTTGGTCACCCCTGCTTCCCTGGGACCTTGGTGATCATCACTATCTAGATGCCTCTTCTCAGTCACCCTCCCATCAGTTCAAACTCAGACAGTCACGCTGGCTGAGCCTGAATTCAGTGTGCTGTCTCTTTGCATAACGGTGGTGGAACCACTGTGACTCAGCCCAGGGTCCAGATGGGTCTCCATACTCCTCCCATCTTGACCTGGACCACCATGTCCTAAACGTGCCTTCAGAGAGCTCAACTCATGAGAGAGACTCTAATGCTTAACATCTCCAAATAAAAACAACGCACAGTAGAAGAGAGAAACATTGTGAGCTTTGTCTTGTTCTGGTCATCTGAATTGTTATAAATAGACAGGCTTTCCCAATCCCAATTAGAACATCAGTTCTTCCCTACCTTCCTCCATCCGTCCCTTCATTCCTTCCATCCTTCCTTCCATACTTTTCTCTGTCCTTTCTGCCTTCTCTCCCATCTTTACTCTTTCCATCCTTCCTGCCTCAATATCTATAAGAGTAGGATCCTTCAAGGGATTTATGAACATGATAATCCTAGTAATGATACTAATAATCATTATGATGATAATAAAATAATCATAGCTAGCATTTATTGAACATTTAAATGTGCCAGGCATTGAACCAAGCCCCTTTCATACATCTAATCTCATAAATCCTCACAACTCTAATGGGTAGTGTTAATATCTCTATTTTAAATGTGAAGAACTCGAAACCTTTTAAAGGTTAAGGCACTTGTCAAGGTTGCACAGGAAGGCAAAGAACAGAAATGACTGGTCCAGATGCTGAAGCCATGTTCTTCCCCTCACTTGTTGTGATGGTTTGTATTATTAAGCATGGCTGAACCTATATTCCATACTGAGAACTTTCTAAAAGTCACACATGTAGAGATAAAGCATCTTTAACTCTTATTTGGAATGAGAATGGGTATAATTAAATAAAGGGCTCCTGGATCTAGACAGACAGGGAGTTCTAATCTTGACCTCTCCTTCCTCCTCCCAGAGATGCTCATAGAAACCCTCAACCACCGTGTTTGGAAAGGTCTGGTGCACTTGGAGAAAGCCATTGTGTGTGTGATGCATGTGTGCCCATTTACGTGTATCACTCTATGCCATGAGCGCCAAGTCACCCCAGACTCCTTGTCCTTTAGTCTGAAGTCAGATTGCATTAGTAAGGAGGTATCCCCATCAATTTCTGTTTGCCCACAAGATGCTGTACCTACTACTGGCTGTGCTTCTTGGTGTCTTCAGAGGGACATCACTCTCCCTCCTGTGGTCCTGGTGGTGGTGGTGAATATGTTGGGACAGGATGGGGTCCATTTATTCTGACCACTGTGGCTTAAGGAGGGGCATTTTAAATCTTCTTCTGAGGAAACAGTTAATCCATTTGGAGGATTATGCCAAAACTAGATTATCCACTAGACAAATACAGCCACCATAACCTTTCTTTCCTCTTCAGCCTCATTAAATACCCCCTGTCACCAGGCTCAGCGTACCCTGTGGGTGTGACAATCTCATCACTGCATGCCCATTAGCGGCTTGGCTCAGTTGCAGCATTCCCTTTCAGAATAAGTATACCTCCAAGATGACTTCTTTATAAAAGAATGTAATTTAAACTAAAAACCAGAAGGTTTTGTATTTTAAGCTGTTGCTCACCAAAGAAATGGGTCCTGTTATCATTTACTTTCCTCTATCAAGGAAGACATCACTGCACAGAGGGGTGTATTTGACTAGGCAAAGTACATAGAGGCATACACACAAAATTATCATACGCAATGGTCTCGAGGAAATGAGAGTCTGGGATGAAATATGGCTATGCTTTAGGAAGTCTCTGTAGCCTAGAGAATCATTTCTCAAAAAGATACCAACCACCTATACTAAAATAACAGCTACCAAGACACTTTGGGTTGTCCTAGGACTTGTCACTTTGTAATACATTTTTAATATGGTGATATTGCATGTGTTTGATCAAATTAGGGTGCGTGCTTTTCCTTGTAGGTGAATTCTCCAGATAACTGAGACCGCGTTTCCCCCATTGGGTACCTGTTTGTTTAAAGGGAAACCATTATTTAATGTATCACATTCCTCTTTGCTTTTTGAAGCAGAAAATACAGAAACCAGGTTAACCTTTCCTTAATGTCACAGACAAGCATTATCAACAGTTGTGACAGAGAGAGAAAGCACTGTATTTGAAATTATCTGATACGACATACAGGTTTATACTTGGCTGCTCATCACAAAGAATTGGAGGCAGTTTAGAAAATTATATGTAATACAAAAGGAAAAGAGCAAATAATTGAAGGAGTCAAGCTGAAGGGAAAATCGGAAAGCCAGGGAAAAGATCCGTGCCAGAGATCCTGTCTTCAGGTTCTGGTTGCAAGTGCTGGAAATCCAGCGTGGAGTTACTTGAGGACCAACGTGGAAGTCACTGCTGTACTGACATTTACTGCAGGAGTGAGGAGTGGTGGAAGTGGCCTTGAGTTTGACCAGAATGAGCTTCCAAGTACTGTCAGAACCCTCTCTGTAGGTTTCTTGTCTTTGTTTCTCTGTGTACCGTGTAAAGGGGGTATGGTGGTATGGCTTACAGGAAAGCATACATTTATCTACCTGTTCTGGTAGAAAAATCTTGGAACAGGACTCTGATTGGCCCAGCTTGGGTCACAGGAACATACTTGGACAAATCTCTCTTACTAGGGGATGTGTATTATGATCAAGCCAGTCTCATTCTAGTGCCTATATGCTTGGGAAAATGAGTCTGTTATCATATATGGAAAAAAGGTTCTACTCACACAAAATCAATAGTCACTACATAAACATTTCACATGAAATGTCATCCAGATTTTCACGTAAGCTTCCCAGTGGCCAAAACAAAGCCGGAAACATGGCTGCTTATGTGATTCTCAAGTTCTGTAATACAACAGGAGGCAGGAAGACAGTAGAAAAGAAGAACCAGTTTTCTTGAAACTCAGGTTTCCCTTAAATTGATGCCAGAGTTTTCTCTCACTTGGTGGTGTCTGAATTAGAGAACCTCGGAATACCTGAGTTGGAAGTGTAGAATGTTAAGGAGCTCCAGTCCCAACCTTCTGAAGTTAGAATCGAATTCCCCAGGCTCAGACTCACACGCAGTTGTCAGTTTCTCTTCATCTCGCAATCATCAGCTTGATTCCGCTGGGGTCTGGTCAGTCTGCCTTTGCCAGGATTCAGAAATAACAAGCAGCAACGAAAATAAACAAATAAAATGTCCCGGATCTCATACCCATAGCAGGGAATGGAGGTTCACACCCTCTCAGAGGAATACTTCGACAAGACAAAAGGGACTCTAAGAATCCAGAGATCTGAGCAATGCCAAGGAAGCCATGTTCCCCATCTTGGGCGGCTGTTTCTAGGCGTATTTAAAACAGCTCCTATCCATCTAAGTGCAAAGATATTCTGGGTTCGTGATCATGAAGCTGCGGATTGACTAGCATTCTTTTGCCAGGAAAAACATTAACTGGCTTTATGGGAGGCTCAGATTTGTAGTACATGTAGGGCATGCCCCTCTGTTCCTTGGTGACTCATCTCTTCTCCTGATAATTCCATTCCAGACCACAACCTCGCAGGAAGTAGATCTTACTTCCTGAGTCAGAGATGCTGTTCCAAGGCCTGTGGGTACCGGCTCAGCCAGGCTTGCCATGCTCCTCACCCTGCTGCCTGCCAGCTCTCTCTCTCGGGCCGATATTAACACCAATTGCAAAATTTCCTTGCCCAAGACTGTCACTTGTGTATTTCTTTACTGCTGGTGGTTTGTGCAATTGCTTTGGAGGACAGGATTCTTGGTTCTTTGTATTTGGATCTTTCATTAAACTAACAAGTAATCTGCTTTATCGCCTTCTCTGGGCACCTTTCTAATTGTCTCCTATAGGTTGGAAACCACATAAGCAGACTTATTAGAAACATGTACAAAGTTAGAGCCCACTGAGTTCCAAAATGAGTGAGTGAAAGTGTGTATGTGTGTTTAAGGGGCTTCTGAAAAGCCATTCCTCGCTATCTAGGGCCTTCTCATTTATCTAATTTCAGGACTAAATTTTGGTTAAGTTACTAGAAGTCTGACATCTGAGTAAATGGAGCGTAACTGTTCTGAAAGAGGCATCAAGTATCCTTGAGGCCCTCCTTCTGCATCTCTTCAGTGACTAGCGGGTGTGTCTGGGGAACAGACTGGGGCCCAGATGAGCTGCTCCTGCATCCACGGAGAAGCACATCCCGACTGCTCTCACACAGTGAATCATTGGCCAAGGAGAGATACAGCTGGCTCTTGTCTTTCAGAGGCACAAGGGTGTTCTGGGGGGATCTGGGGAGAAGAGCAACCTGCCCTCAGCTCATCACTGCTCAGATGAGCCGCCAGAGAGCCGGTGTGTTCTGAGGAGGGCGGCGGAGAGGCGCGGGTGGTTGCGGAGGGAGCCGGGGTGGGAGGCATCAAAGGAGGCAGCTGTCCCAGGGGCTCCAGACAGCGTCTCATCAAGACGCCCTGGAACTCGCCCAGTTTGCTTCAGATGTTCCAGGCTCATTTGGGTACGTGCATTTACATCTTCTCTGCCTTCCTCGGGGGACGTGCTTTAAAGCCAGGGGACTGTGAATTTGAAGTTTCAGAGCTCGGCTGGCTAACACTGCACTAGAGGAAATCGTGTGGCAGAGTGACAGGACCACTCCCTGCGGTTTAAGGACAAGAAGGCAAGGCTTCCTGCTCACCTCGCTCTCAGCCCCAACACACAGCACCACACACACACACACACACACACAGCACCACACACACACACACAGACACACACCACACACACACAGCAACACACACACACACACAGCAACACACACAAACACAGCAACACACACACACAGCGACACACACACACACAGCACCACACACACACACAGCACCACACACACACACACACATACACACACACACACAGCAACACACACACACACACACACAGCAACACACACACAGCAACACACACACACAGCAACACACACACAGCAACACACACACACACACAGACACACACACACACACAGCACCACACACACACACACACACACACACAGCAACACACACACACACACACACAGCAACACACACACAGCAACACACACACACAGCAACACACACACAGCAACACACACACAGACACACACACACACAGCAACACACACACACACACACACACACACACACATACACAGAGTACCACACACACACACACTGTGAGACTTAAGGCAAATTGCTTAAGCATCTCAGATCTGTTTGCCTGCCAGGCAAAAGGAGACGCATGGTGCTCGGCCTCTAGCCAGCTGGGGGTTACCACCGTTAAGAGCAAACTACCGAACGTGGTGCCTGATCCAGAGTCGGCACTTAGTCTTTCTCTTTAAAAAAAACAAGTAAGAACAGTAGTTGCATGCCTGGATGCTGTAGGAGCCCGTGGAGACGGTCCTGTCCTCGTGAATGTCCAGCTGGAAGCTGGAGCTCATTCTCCAGGGCTCTCGTTAGTGCTCTGCAGATCCCTGGGTGGACACAGCATTGGTTGACTTTGCATTTGTACGTGTGTGTGTATGTATGCGTACATGAGTGTGTATATGTGTCCTGGTGACTGTGTGTACATCTGTACAGGCATCTGTGCTTCTTCTTGGACATTTTTCAGTCCTTAAATTGACTTGTCCCAGACAGGAAATGTGGCGTAATCTCTCTCTGTCTCCCCACGCTGTGTACACAGGAAGGCTTAATAATTTTGTGACAAGTTTTATTTATTTACCACCATGTGAGAGCTATTAGTCTGTTCCAGGCTACTTACTAGGTGCTTTATACTTGGTATTTTATTTAATCTCCATCACAGCACTAGGAGATGGGTTTTATTAACTGCGTCCTTTTAATGACTATTTATACAGTCAATAAGATTATAATGACTTAGGCCCCTACTGAGCAAGATAAGGATACCGAAGCTAGGAGGGATTGAGTGACTTGCTTGATGTCACAGAGCTATCATGCGGTAGATCTGGGGCCCAAACCACTTTTCTGTGATTCTGACTCAAGCTCTGAAATATGATTAACCAATGGCTCTTAAAGTGTGACACCAAGCCAGGAGCCTCAGCATGACGCAGGAGGTTGTTAAGAAATGCAGGTTCTTGGGCCTTGCCCTAGACCTGGAGTCAGAACTCTGGGGGTGGTCTCTGACAGACTTTGTCTAACAAGCCAGTCCAGGTGACCTGGGCGTTTGCTCAGGTTGAGGACTCCTGCCCTGGAAGCCACGATGTCGTTCGTGGAACTCTAGGACCAGGAGGGAGCAGTGGCGGGCTGCAGGAGCTCTGGCTCCCGACTGCCTGGGTTCCAAGCTGAGCGCCTCCATTTTCTAACCACGTGCCTCTGGGTATTCATTGTTTCTGTACCCCAGTTCCCTTATGGATAAAGCAGGGGTAATGACGGGACAGACTTCCAGTCACTGTGGAGGCAGAAAATGATACAAGACATGATACTGACACACGGTACAAGATGCTTAACCTGATACTGATAGCTGGTGCTTAGTAGGGACTAGGTAAGTATTATCTGTCAGGGTGCATGCTCGGCCACTTCAGTCATGTCCCACTCTTTGTGATCGCGTAGACCTTAGCTCGCCGGACTCTTCTGTCCAGGGGATTCTCCAGACAAGAATACTAGACTGGGTTGCCATGCTCTCCTCCAGGGGGTCTTCCGAACTCAGGGATCAAACCCAAATCTCCTGTGTCTCCTGCGTTGCAGGAAGATTCTTCACTACTAGCCACCAGGGAGGAGAAGGCAATGGCACCCCACTCCAGTACTCTTGCCTGGAAAATCCCATGGATGGAGGAGCCTGGTTGGCTGCAGTCCATGGGGTCGCTAAGAGTCGGACACGACTGAGCGACTTCACTTTCACTTTTCACTTTCATGCACTGGAGAAGGAAATGGCAACCCACTCCAGTGTCCTTACCTGGAGTCGGACATGACTGACGCAACTTAGCAGCAGCAGCAGCCACCAGGGAAGCCTTATTTGTCATGATTATTATTATTTAAAGATTTAAGATTGTTTTTTCACAATATTTCTTCACCATCCTGCTCAAATTCTGAATTAGTTTCTTTGATTTATTTTTTTAATTGAAGTATAGTTTATTTACAATGTTGTGTTAATTTCTGCAGTACAGCAAAATGATTCAGCTATCCATATATATACATGTTTATGCTCTTTTCCATTATGGTTTATCACAGAATATCGAATATAGTTCGATGTGCTGTACAGCGGGACATGGCTGTTTATCCATCCTGCGTGTCATAGTCTGCGTCTGCTAACCCCAGACTCCCAGTCCACGCCTCTCCCCCACCGCCTCCCTCTTGCCAGCCGCAAGTCTGTTCTCTGTGTCTGTGTATCTGTTTTACATAAGTTTGTTTGTGTCACACTTTTTAGATTCCACATGTCAGTGATATTATATGGTATTTGTCTTTCTCCTTCTGATTTTTTACTTAATATGATTATCCATAGTTGCATCCATGTTGCTGCAAATGGCATTATTTCATCTTGTTTATGGCTCAGTAATATTCCATTGTATATATTGCCACATCTTCTTTATCCATTCCTCTTTCAGTGGACATTTAGATTGTTTCCATGTCTTGGTGATTGCGAATAGTGTCACTGAACGGTGGAGTGCCTGCATCTGTTCCAATTTTAGTTTTCTCTGGATGCATGTCCAGGAGTGGGACGGCTGGATCATATGGAAACTCTATGTTTTAGTTTTTTTAATAACCTCCATACAGTTTTCCATAGTTGCGGCACCAAGATTTTTCTCTAATAGAAGGGAAAACTCACTCAGGCCTGGCCTTGGTTAGATTTCCAAATTTCCCTTCTTGTGCCACATCACTCTTCTGGGGATTGACAGTTGTTTTCTTCTCCCGAACTGCCTCCCCTTTCCTGAAAGATGTGTTCTTCCCCTGAAGAAGGATCTGCTGCCTGGCGTGGGGTAGTAGATCTCAGGAGTAAGACTGGATCTGTCTGCAAGCATGAGTCATATGACCTGGGGTATGCTCCTTAACATCGGGAATCTTACTTTTCCTTATATGAAAAGGTTGACCATCATCTTGGGAGGGGACAGTAATGTTTACTGAGTACTTGCTCTGTCCCAGGCGTTATTCTAAGTGCTTCCTGTGCGTGATCTCATAGGAGCTCGAGTTACCTGCACAGTAGGTGGTGGCATCATCTTCACAAGGAGCTGTCACAGAGCACTCACTTCTTGGAAGTCACACAAATAGGTTTGGGATCCATACAGTCTGACCCCTCAAGCCGGCATGCTTTTTTCTCTTTTTTATTGGGATATAGTTGATTTACAATGTTATGTTAGTTTTTGGTATTCAGCAAAGTGATTCAGTTGCATGTATGTGTATGTCTGTATTCTTTTCTAGATCCTTTTGATGACATTTTATTATAAGATACTGAATATATCAATAGTCTCCTGTGCTATATGGTAAGACCTTGTTTTTTATTTTATATGTAGTAGTCATTTATATGTAGTAGCAGTTTATCTTAGATGTATGTGGTCTGCTAATCCCAAACTCCTAATTTATCCCCCCAACTTTCCCCTTTGGTAGCGGTAAGTTTGTTTTCTATATCTGTGAGTCTGCTTCTATTTCATAAATAAGTTCATTTATGTCTTTTTTTTTTTTTAAGTTTCTCCATTTAAGTGATACCATATGATTCTTGTCTTTCTCTGTCAGAATTACGTCATAATCTCTGGGTCCATCCGTGTTCCTGAAAATGGCATTATTTCGTTCTTTTTTATGTCCAAGTAATATTTCACATATATTTCATATATATGCCACATATTCTTTATACGTTCCTCTGTTGATGAAGAGTTAGATTACTTCCATATCTTGCCTATTGTAAATAGTGCTGCCGTGAACATTGGGATGCATATATCTTTTTGTTTTTTCTTTTCTTTTTTTTTTCAGTTTTATTTATTTATTTATTTTTACTTTACTATATTGTAGTGGGTTTTGCCATATATTGACATGAATCTGCCATGGGTGTACATGTGTTCCCCATCCTGAATCCCCCTCCCACCTTCCTCCCCATCCCATCCCTCTGAGTCATCCCAGTGCACCAGCCCTGAGCACCCTGTATCATGCATTGAACCTGGACTGGTGATTCATTTCACATGTGATAATTTACATGTTTCAATGCCATTCTCCCATATCATCCCACCCTCGCTCTCTCCCTCAGAGTCCAAAAGACTGTTCTATACATCTGTGTCTCTTTTGCTGTATCTTTTTGAA
The DNA here is from genome assembly GCF_014754425.2 of Oryx dammah. NCBI lineage: Eukaryota > Metazoa > Chordata > Mammalia > Artiodactyla > Bovidae > Oryx > Oryx dammah. Next base: position 31,674,481 of record NW_024070197.1, on the reverse strand, counting down.
TTAGAGTTTTCTCCATATTTGTGTCCAGGAGAGGTATTGCTGGATCATATGATAACTCTTTTTAGTTTTTTTTAAGGAAACTCCCTATTGTTTTTCACAGTGACTACACCAAATTACATTTCCACAAACAGTGTAGGATTCCCTTTCCTCCATTCCCTCTCCAGCATTTATTATTGGTAGACTCTGATGATGCCAAGCCAGCATTCTTAACCACAACTGCCTCAATGAGTTAAGAGAAATAAGTGAAATAATGGACATTAAACACAAAATGGTGCCTGACAGTTGGAATATGGTAAACCAACTATAGTTTAATAAATTAACTTAAAAATAAAATTAAAAATTAAAAAATAGCTTAAACTAATAATAATAAGTGAAAAAGAAGAAAGAGGAGGAGAAGAAGAGGAGGGGGAGGAAGAAGAGAAAGAAGAAGGCATAATGCTAATAATATGGATGGAAATTTTTCCATTCAGTGCAGGTGGGATTTAATCTCCTGAGAACCAGGTAGAGAGACCTCTGTCTTGCCCGTGAGTTCAGTCAGCCCTTAGAGAAGATGCCTTCTCTCTCTTGCCCCCGGTGAGCCCCTGGTGTCATTAGGAAACAGTTAGCACACATCATCTTTCTTCGCTATTTTTGCAGCCTGCCATCTGGAGTGCCTCAGCTCCCTGGGATGTGTTCACACTAAATCAGCAGAAGAAAGCATTAACTAATTTCTCCATTTCAGATCTGCTCATCTGGGTGACAGTGACCTTTAAGACTAGTCTCCTCCACCTCATAGCCGTGTGCCATATGTTGGATGTCAGTTAATAAAGCTTATTTAAACTTAGCAGGCTCCGTAACACCTTATGGCTGGCTGGCGATTAATTAGTAACTTCCTTACCAGCATCTTCTGGGCCGAGGCTGACAAGGCGTTTTGTTTGCCACTTAGTGTCCATTTGCCTTGGCACCTTTTCAAGCATCCTCTGGGGAGACTTCATTGCAGACTGAGCTTCCCATTCACTCCTGGCATCTCGGGCCAGCACATTTCCTTGCAGAGATACTTATCCCCACACAGAGGAGCATACTAGGTGTGCCTCCTTGTGCCCCACATTCTCGTTTACTGCTCACAGGAACCTCACAGGACAGGGGTTTTGGTTCCCATTTATGTCCACTTAGCAGAATAGGCCTGGTGGGCTGCCGTCTCTGGGGTCGCACAGAGTCGGACCCGACTGAAGCAACTTAGCAGCAGCAGCAACAGCAGCAGAATAGGAGGGTGAGAATTGAAGAAGCCAAGCAGTTTGTCCTGTTTATGGAAGAATTTAGATTTGAACCTTACTCAGTGGCTTAACTGAGAAGGCAGTGGCACCCCACTCCAGTACTCTTGCCTGGAAAATCCCATGGATGGAGGAGCCTGGTGGGCTGTAGTCCATGGGGTCGCTAAGAGTCGAACACAACTGAGAGACTTTGCGTCCACTTTTCACTTTCAAGCGTTGGAGAAGGAAATGGCAACCCACTGCAGTGTTCTTACCTGGAGAATCCCAGGGACAGGGGACCCTGATGGGCTGCCGTCTATGGGGTCGCACAGAGTCGGACACGACTGAAGTGACTTAGCAGCAGCAGCAGCAGTGACTCAAAATGCCATGACTTTATTTTCATGTATGTTTGTTTTCACTGAAATACAAGATATTATGTTAGCTGTTTGGTTTGCGTCATGCTCAGGGAGTCAGACTCTGCTCTCATTTATGTGGCATCAGAATGGGAGGCTTTAAGTTAATCTCAATATCTCATCCAGTCTCTTCCCAGTTCTACGCCTCCTGCCATCACCCTGCTGGTCCACACTGGGAGAAGTGAGCAGAGATTCTGACAGTCATCTTGCCCAGGACCCATGTCTCCTCCTTTGTCTATTCATGACCTCAACCCATAACCTGTGGGTGGACTCTTCTGGGCTCCATGTGATTTACCAGAAATCCTAAATAACACTGTTTTATTGACTATATATGAGAAACAAAAGTTTAACCAAGTTACTCTTTCTGAATCTTCTGTTTCTAAGGGGCTGTATTTGATCCCAAGGAAAGTAACTTCTCTTCTTTGGAAGAGATTTTCTATAGAGATTACCTGGGAATGAAGGGGGCCAAGGGAACCCTCACTCACACCCAGCTGCCCATGGAGCCAGACACTCTACAACTCAGATAAAACCAATAGGATAGGAGAAGCAGCAGACTCTCCTCCAAGCCCAGGTCTTTAAACATTTAGTTAACCAGGGTTAGAAGGGAGCTCTGAGGATCATAACCTCCTGTTTGAGTTCAGCTGTAACACTGTGGACCTCAGTGTATTTGCTCACAGGTCAAGATAAGAGAACCATGGAGGAGCTGGGGATGGTCAGACTAGCCAAGCAATAAAGTATGGTTCCAACAATCCAAGTCCATGTGACATTAGTGGTAAAGAACCCACCTGCCAATGCAGGAAGCATAAGATATGCAAGTTTGACCCCTGGGTCGGGAAGATCCCCTGGAAAAGGGTATGGCAGCCCACTCCAGTTTCTTGCTTGGAGAATCTTATGGACAGAGGAGCCTGGCAGGCTACAGTCCACAGGGTGGCAAAGAGTCGCTTAGCACGCACACACGCAGAGTGAAATGGGTCCAGGAAACCCAGGTCACAGTATCCACAGGAGTGGGGCAGCCTGGGATTTGATTCCATTATTGTTAATGCTCGAAAGATTTCTTTGTTGTGGGGAGGGGTACAGTAGGATTCCCAGATTTCTTCTCAGATTAGAAAAAGTTATGTGTGAAGACACAAAATAGGAGGAGAAATACGCCACTTACCTCTCCATTCTGAACTTTTCTTGACCAGCTATAAAATAAATTCCCTATTGAAATGAATATGAGTATAGGAAGAAGTGGTAACAGAAATTGCATGAATCCTTGAGGGGAAAAAATGAGGCTTCAGAACACTTGGTCATTTCAGAGGCTGCTTCAGGATGCGATGTTGCCCACCTGCCCCTACAAACCCGGATGCAGTTCTGTCAAAGGGCCCTGTAGATTTTTCGGTTGTAGCATTTGTCACAATCTGCCTTTATATAGTGTGCTGGTCTATTTACTTCATGGTTTGCTTCACGCAACTAAAGTGCAAGCCCCCAGGAAAGCAGAGACCTTGCCCATCTTGTGCATGGAAACATGGAAACTGTTTTACCCACAGTGCCAGCCCATCCACTCAGGTTGGAGTCCAGGTAAAGAGTCTCTGCTGTTGTCAGTCTTCTCAGCTCTGAAAATGACACGGTCAAGGCCACTGTAAACAGCAGAGATACTGGTGTGGGAGCATCAGACAGTTATAATGATTTTTTAAAAAGGTTAGTAGACATGGCGGGTGCAAGGCTCACATGCTGGGTGTACTGGCCTCACCTGCATGCAGTTCTCAGTGGTTTTCTCTGAGGATGGGCTTAGAGACCAGGTGGGGCAAGGCATGCTTTAGGGAAGCTTCCTAATATCTGTAGAGGGTATCCGAGGGATAAAAACAGAGTGACTAAGCATTAGGCTGAGACCTGTCTGGAACTTGATAGGGTCAAAGGCATCTTGACAGTCAACAGGTACACCCATTCCACATTAAACCAGTTCATAAAAAGGAGTGCCCACCTCACTTCTGGTGTGAGAGCCTTCCTCTCCCTAGGTTCATATGTACTATTTAATTAAATCCCATCACGTTGAAATGCTGTGTTTGAGAGTCCACTTTTCACTTACTTTCAGGTATATAAAGACACCCTGGGTTTTATTTAGTCAGATGTCTAACTAGAAATTGCACTTTTCAGAAAAGATAAAAAATAGTGATCATCTAATTCCCCATTTTCCACAGAGCCACTTAACTTTCAAGTGCTCAGTACTAATCAATAAAAGTCTTTCATCACACAACCCAATAAGCAAGATCAAATTCGAGGGAAATGCTCAAAAGAGAGTGGTGGTTGGCACCCAAACCGTTTTGTGAGGTCAGAATCACTTTTCCACATGAAGCTAATTCCTTCTCGTGGCCCAGAGCCATTCTATCTCCTGCTCTCTGATCTCTTGCTTTTAAAATCTGAGTCCACTGAGTCTCCTGCTGAGAATCATAAGGGTCTACTATGATTAGCATCCAGTAAAAAGTCAAGACCAGAATTGACACCAGATATGTTGTGTTACCAGCTCAAAGCCCAGTTCAAGGGTTGCTTTGTAACCAGGAGACCTTGCAGGCATTGGTTTAGGGAGGTTAGCAGATCCGAGGAACATGTGAAGAGTCAGTCTTGCTAATGATGTTCAGATGGTATTTGGACCCCAAGTTTCTGGGCTTATTGCCCAACACCCTCCTTTTTCCTCACCCTGTCCAGGGACAGTGAACACATGGTAAATAGGAACAAAGGAAAGGGGAAGAGCCTTAACTATCAGGTGGGCTTGAGCCCCAAATCTCAGTACAGAAAACGCGAGTGAGCAGGGTTGTGGTTCAGGGTTGATAGTCAGCACTAAAGAGCTGACTTTCCTACCAAGTCCAAACCTAGCTTTTGATTTTTACCATCTTCCATTCAGCCGCGTGGAAAGAAAAGAGAGAAGATTGAGAGAGAAATAGTGGCCTAGCTTCCTACTCTCCCCTCATACGTTTAAGAGGGAAGAGACAGACAGACAGATGGATCTAATATAAGTGCCCCATAAAACTAACAAATGTAGAATGATCAGTTAATTGAAATTTGCTAATGAAAATGTGCTAATTCAAACATTTTAATTATTTGAAATAATGAAATATTCAATATTTCATTGAATAATATTGAAATATTGTATTATTTCAATATTTCAAAGAAATAGTAGGTATTGGGACTCAACTGTTACCGCTATGGAAGTAGCTTTTCTGGAATATCAGTGGAACTTCAGTGCTGGCTAATGTGTGTGTGGTGGGGGTGGGGGGTTGGGGGTGGGGAGGGGCAGCTCCAGGAAGAGAAAGGCAGAGAGATAGCTTGTTCATAATGGATACTACTATATTCTTCTCATACATTATTCTTTTTATAAATTCATTTATTTATTTATTTTTGGCTGTGCTGGGTCTTTGTTGCTGCGCAGGCTTTTCTCTAGTTGTGGCGAACGGAGGCTGCTCTCTCCTTGCGGCGAGCAGGCTTCTCCCTGCAGTGGTCTTTTCCGGTCCGGAGCACAGGCTCTGGGGAGCAAGGGCTTCAGGGATTGCGGTGTGAGGGCTTCAGCAGTTGTGGCACCCGGGCTCCAGGGCACAGGCTCAGTAGTTGGGGTGCAGGGGCTTAGTTGCTCCGCGGCATGCAGGATCTTCCCAGACCAGGGATCAAAGCCCTGTCTTCTGCATTGGCAGGTGGATTCTTTACCACCGAGCCACCAGGGAAGCCCTCAGACATTATTCTTAACTGAATTGGAAACACATCATCACAGTCTGTTAATAATTCCTTGAAACATATATATCCAAAAAACACAGTTCATTATTAAATAATTTTTCTTTATTTTCTGTCCTATATTTAAAAGATACTATTGAAGGTTGCAGAACTCTGCTCTAAGAGACCTTATTATCCATGCGTATCCTCAAAAATAGAGGTAGAAAAATTGTTACAGTATGGGAGAAAAGGAAAGATATAAGCATCTGAATGCAGAGTTCCAAAGAATAGCAAGAAGAGATAAGAAAGCCTTCTTCAGCGATCAATGCAAAGAAATAGAGGAAAACAATAGAATGGGAAAGACTAGAGATCTCTTCAAGAAAATTACAGTTACCAAGGGAACATTTCATGCAAAGATGGACTCAATAAAGGACAGAAATGTATGGACCTAACAGAAGCAGAAGATATTAAGAAGAGGTGGCAAGAATACACAGAAGAACTGTACAAAAAAGATCTTCATGACATGGATAATCATGATGGTGTGATCACTCATCTAGAGCCAGACATCCTGGAATGTGAAGTCAAGTGGGCCTTAGAAAGCATCACTAGGAACAAAGCTAGTGGAGGTGATGGAATTCCAGTTGAGCTATTTCAAATCCTGAAAGATGATGCTGTGAAAGTGCTACACTCAATATGCCAGCAAATTTGGAAAACTCAGCAGTGGCCACAGGACTGGAAAAGCTCGGTTTTCATTCCAATTCCAAAGAAAGGCAATGGCAAAGAATGCTCAAACTACTGCACAGTTGCACTCATCTCACATGCTAGTAAAGTAATGCTCAAAATTCTCCAAGCCAGGCTTCAGCAATACACGAACCGTGAACTTCCTGATGTTCAAGCTGGTTTTAGAAAAGGCAGAGGAACCAGAGATCAAATTGCCAACATCTGCTGGATCATGGAAAAAGCAGGAGAGTTCCAGAAAAACATCTATTTCTGCTTCACTGACTATGCCAAAGCCTTTGACTGTGTGGATCACAAAGAACTGTGGAAAATTCTTCAAGAGATGGGAATACAAGACCACCTGACCTGCCTCTTTAGAAATCTGTATGCAGGTCAGGAAGCAGCAGTTAGAACTGGACATGGAACAACAGACTGGTTCCAAATAGGAAAAGGAGTCCGTCAAGGCTGTATATTGTAACCCTGCTTATTTAACTTCTATGCAGAGTACATCATGAGAAATGCTGGACTGGAAGAAACACAAGCTGGAATCAAGATTTCTGGGAGAACTATCAATAACCTCAGATATGCAGATGACACCACCCTTATGGCAGAAAGTGAAGAAGAACTAAAGAGCCTCTTGATGAAAGTGGAGAGTGAAAAAGTTGGCTTAAAGCTCAGTATTCAGAAAACGAAGATCATGGCATCTGGTCCCATCACTTCATGGGAAATAGATGGGAAAACAGTGGAAACAGTGTCAGACTTTATTTTTGGGGCTCCAAAATCACTGCAGATAGTGATTGAAGCCTTGAAATTAAAAGATGCTTACTCCTTGGAAGAAAAGTTATGACCAACCTAGATAGCATATTGAAAAGCAGAGACATTACTTTGCCGACTAAGATCTGTCTAGTCAAGGCTATGGTTTTTCCAGTAGTCATGTATGGATGTGAGATTTGGACTATGAAGAAGGCTGAATGCCGAAGAATTGATGCTTTTGAACTGTGGTGTTGGAGAAGACTCTTGAGAGTCCCTTGGACTGCAAGGAGATCCAACCAGTCCATTCTGAAGGAGATCAGCCCTGGGATTTCTTTGGAAGGAATGATGCTAAAGCTGAAACTCCAGTACTTTGGCCACCTCATGTGAAGAGTTGACTCATTGGAAAAGACTCTGATGCTGGGAGGGGTTGGGGGCAGGAGGAGAAGGGGATGACAGAGGATGAGATGGCTGGATGGCATCACGGACTCGATGGATGTGAGTCTGAGTGAACTCCGGGAGCTGGTGATGGACAGGGAGGTCCGGCGTGCTGCGATTCATGGGGTCACAAAGAGTCGGACACGACTGAGGGACTGAAGTGAACTGAACTGACTGAAATAGTATCAACAAATAAAACAGTCCATGGTTGAAAGTTAGATGCCAATATAATATTAAGAGCGATATAGATAGCTACTTAGAGGGAAAAAAATTAGATATTTATTCCCATATAACTCAAAAATAGGTTATTGTGAATTGCGATACAAAATACTTAAAAATTATAGTAGTTCTTAGGCTGCTTGAAACCGTTTTCTTCTTTAAATAAGGTCTAGAAATCAAAGTAAAAGACCGTCACTCATGTCCAAAGACCTCACTCTCAAAGGCTCTGTGCCTTCAGGAGGTTGGGAAGGCCGGTGACTTTGGGTTGGACTTACCTGTGTCAGTTCAGTCGGCCTTGAGCAGCTCTGTCCCTACTTAGGAGGCTGTGGGCTGTGTTTCAGTGCACCTCTAAGATGATCAAAACATCTCTGATTCAGATCTAACGCAAGGAGCAAAATCAGTTTGGAACCACTTCACTGCTTTCTCTCTAGAAATCTTGCCTTGTTGTTGTTGTTGTTCAGTTACTAAGTTGTGTCCAACCCTTTGTGACCCCATGGACTGCAGCACGCCAGGCTCCTCTATCCTCCACTTCCAGTATTTGCTCAAATTCATGTCCATTGAGTCGGTGATGCTATCTAACCATCTCATCCTCTGCTGCCCTATTCTCCTCCTGCCTTCAGTCTTTCCCAGCATCAGGGTCTTTACCAAGGAGTCAGCTCTTCACATCAGATGGCCAAAGTATTGGAGCTTCAGCTTCAGCATCAGTCCTTCCAATGAGTATTCAGAGTTGATTTCTTTTAGGATTGACTAGTTGGATCTCCTTGTAGTCCAAGAGACTCTCAAGAGTCTTCTCCAATAGCATAGTTTGAAAGCATCAGTTATTTGGCACTCAGCTTTCTTTATAGTCCAGCTCTCACGTCCTTACACGACTACCAGAAAAACTATAGCTTTGACTGTATGAACCTTTGTTGGCAAAATGATGTCTCTGTTTTGTAATATATTGTATATATGAGCCAAGTAACTAACTTTTCTTTTTTTTAACAAAATTGGTATTTCATAAGGCAGAGCTCAGGGAATTCCTCCCACAAGAAGTCAAAATATTGGGGCCTATCTTATTAGCATATTTACAATAGCAAGGTTGTAAGCTGTTTACTAATTGCAGACCTTCACCAGGCATCCCACTTCCAGACTGGACATCCGTCAGTCAGGGTTGCTCTCCTGACAAATGGTTGTGAAATTGGATCCTCCTGTTTGTAAAGAATGCCTCCATTCTCTGGCAATGGGGACTTCATCCTGTTGTTTGCTCTATCCTCAGCTCCTTCCACGTGTTAAAAGTTTGTAAAGCAAAAAATAAGTGAATGAACAAGTGAACTCCCTTAGATTCACTCCCTTAAATTGGAACGGAGCGAATTGCAGAAACAAAAAATAAAGCAACTCTTTCTCTGAAAGATTTAGGCATTTTTCTTTTGAAGGTGTTGGGACTGGATGACTTGGTTTTGTAACACAGTTTCCATCATCCACTATAAAAGACTCCAGTTTCACCAGATCTTATTTTGACTCAAAATGTTTCATGACAGGTTTATGGCATTAATTTCCTCCTCTTGGGTGCATGGTCTTTATATGTGTTTTCTTCAGAGGATAAATCAACTTGGTAGGACAAGACAGAGTATCCAATAGTCTTTGGCAAACAAACTCTGAGGGGATTGTAGCCCACTGTGGAGTATACGCTCGTCAAGGTTTTAATGCTAAAAGCTACCAGAACACAAGTAATCAGCTTTCAAAAGTAAAAGAGTTTTAATTAAATGATTTCTCCAAGTCATATTGCTGACACTGTCACTTCTATGTCTAATGGATTTTTAGACTTGTTGTTCAGAAGTTAATCCTGTTAATAAGATTCGATTTTCTTTTTGCCTTAATAGTGTGCTTTGAAATACTTATGATGAAGCCTGGGCATAGTTGGTGTGTGGGATTGTTGTGGGTCTCTATGTAAAGTTGGCAAATGAGACTAAGAGAATGACTAGAGAGAGAAGGGAGGTAAAAAAGTGGAAAGACCGATGACTCCTCTGAAATTTAGAAAAGAAAATAGGTCGGCATTTCATTCTGTGAATCTAGTTCAATCTTGTGCATTACGATCAAGGGTCTTTAACCTGAAGGAGGCCAGCCAACTCCCTTTAAACAGTCTGACTGGTTAATAACTACATAAATGGCTATACACTTGATTAAAAAGAAAAACAATTTCCTGGCATAAAGCAGAGCTGCCTGTTCTCCAGATTTCCTTTTGGCAAAATTGCCCTAATGAGCTTTAATATTCTTTTATTTCTGAAACTTTGGGGTTTTTTTTTGCCCACCTTAGAGCTATGAAATCTATAGTTCTTATATAGGCAACAGAAACAAATTTATTTTATGCAATCTTTCATCATAGATGAAGTAGTAAGAACCTACTCTGTGCAAGACAAGGAGTAAAGAGGGACTTCCTTGGTGGTCCAGTGGTTGAGATTTGCCTTCCAGTGCAGGGGGTTGGGGAGCTAGGAGCCCACAAGCCTCAAGGCCAAAAAACTGAAACTCAGAGCAGCAGCAATATTGTAGCAGATTCAATAAAGACTTTAAAAATAGTCTTATCAAAAAAAAAATCTTAAAAAAAAAGACCGAGAGGAAAGATCTTGAAGTCCAACCAAAATTTAATTTGGGTGTCAGAGAAAAATAATTGAAAGGAAAGGCATATCAGTTGAGGGCTGCCTTAAATAAGGACTTGGACTTCCCTTGTGGTTCAGACAGTAAAGAACCTGCCTGCACAGCAAGAGACCTGTTTTCCATCCCTGGATCAGGAAGATCCCCTGGAGAAGGGAATGGCTACCTACTTCATATTCTTGCCTGGAGAATCCCAAGGACAGAGGAGCCAGGTGGGCCACAGTCCATGGGGTCACAAAGAGTTGGACAGAGTGAGTGAGTAACACTTTCACTTTTTTCACTTTGATTTTGAATAAAGGCAGTGTGATGTCAAAGAGGAGGCAGGATCTGAGGATGCCCCTGTCCTGAAGGATGCAGTGTTCACCAAGGGGAGTATTGGGAAAGCAGTTTAAAGTTCATCCAGAGCAGGAGGGGAAGGCTCTTGAATGCCAGGCAAGAAAGCATGAGCTTTAATCAGTGGACAATGAGAAATGATGCCTATTGGTAGGGAGGGAAGTAGGAGAAACATACTGTCCAGGCTAATGCTTGAACATGCAGGCAAACATTTTGAATTAGGGAATATTTTCTTATACCTTAAAAATCCTGTTTCCCAACTTTCCCTGCATTATAAAATCTGATTATTGTTGATGCTCTATTGAACTGAAAACTTTTATTAATATTTGTGGCTTCATTTTATAAAATTATCATAACTGATGGATTTACGGTTCTGAAACAGTAACCAAATTGTAATAATGAAGCCATTAATACATGCACCTAGGCTTGAGGGTACGGTATTTGTGACAATGGAATATTTGCTCTGAAAGCAGCAATCCCCAAACTAATATATTTATATCTCTGTGTAAGTTGCACAAATGTCTCCCCAGCTGGCGGCACATTGTGTCGTCTTGATGTTGGTGCTTTCTTCCGCTTTGCAGGGGGAAAAAAAAAAAAAAGATGTTTGAAATATAAAAGAAATTAATTATCAAGATGATCTTGAGAGACTTAAAAAATAATTTAAGAAGGAATTTCAATTTGAAGAGCTCACTGTTCCTGGGGTTTCTCTGCAAAGGCTGTGGGGGTGTAGGTGTGGATTTGTTAAGACTCACAGCTGCATTTACATTTAAATGAAAATACAGACATATAGGTTTGACAAAGACCATCTACTTATGCCCCTGAAAACCTTTTTTTTTTTTTTTTCCATAAAAGGAAAAAAAAAATCCTGTTACACCAATCCACGGAGATACCAATTTATTCTTTGTGAAAAATAGTACATCGTGCAACAGTCTGTGTTATTTATTTATTTCATTAATTGTATTTATTTGCTATTTTCCTGGATTGATGTATATGTTGAGAATCAGCCTCCTAAAGAAATTCACGACCTCGGGTTGTGTTCTGTGCGTTACTGAGAGTGGAGCCTGAGAGAACTTTACGGGTCTCTCTCTGGGCTCCATTCTGCCCCCGCCCCACTGCCGCCTTTTCTCTTCTCATGAAACTGAGAGCCAGAGGGCTCAGGTAACTTACCCTAGATTGTGCGCCAATGACGGCCCTGGGGGAGCTCAGATGTCCTTGACTCCTCACCAAGTGCTCATTGTTGCCTTGTTTCTGGCATAGTCATCTGAGGTTCTTATTGGGAGAATGTCAGTAGCATCTGGAAAGGCTCTTCCTCAGAAAAAGGTCTTACCTGTCCACTGTGTTCCTTTCTGCTCTCAGTCAACCACTGTCCTAGCCTGGGGGCTGACAGCAAATAGTACTGATATCAGAACTAATTCTGAAAAAGTCTGGGTGTGTCATAACTTTCCTAGCGTGCACGCCTCTGTTCTGGGTGTTCAGCGCAAACGATGTCATAGTATCTGTATGATCCTCTGTACTTTATGTCAGGTGAGACTTGGAGATGTCACATTGCTTGTGTAATATCACACAGTAGTGAGGTTCAGGCAGACATTTGAAACCAAGTCATTCTAAGTCAAAGTCCATCACAGTCTTTATGATATTCCGGGTACCTCTTCTGGCCCAAAGACCTATAGCCAGGATCTGTCCTAACAGTTCTGTTGACTCCCTCCCTCTGCACAGTATCCCTTCTGCTCTGAAGGCCACATTGATCAAATGCAATAACCAATCAGAATTTAATGACCACATATGAAAGGAGAAATACTTATTTCCACTTGGAGCCTCTGGGTCTTCAATGTCAAGTATCAAAGCAAAATTTCTAGGCATTACACAAAGATCTCACTGAAATGACCAATGTTGTTGATATAAAGCACTTTGGGACACTTCCAAAGCTAAATTACTCTCCAGAGTCAAAAGCCGAACTTCTCTTCCAGGGCTGCTTAATTGTAATGAAGCAACTACTGAGTTCCAGCGCTCGGGGCCAAGTTCACCCAATCCATTTATTTTCTTAAGATGCCAAAAAAAAAAAAATATATATATATATATATATATATTTCCATGAACATGACTTATTGCAGTTTTTACTTATTCATGCATTTATTTATCTGCTTATTAAAACAAATACAGCTGTGTACAAAACTGGAGAGGTGAATAATTGGATGAGAGAAAGCTGCCTTTCTTAAAGGGCTGAAACTGAAATAGATGGGAGATGTAAATGCATTCTTGCTCCCTGTCCTAGGGGAGGCACAGGACAGACCAGATTCTAAAGAAAAGAATTTGAATTCTAGTTCAGCTGCTCACCAGCTGAGATGCCAAGGTCCTCAAACTGAAACCAGAGACTTGGCAAAAGTTAGTTTCAAAGGAGAAAGATCAAACATTGTAGCCATTATGCATTTAGAAGAGATGCTTAATAGGTACTAGTGGGTAACTTTTCTTATGAGAGGGGGAACTATCATGACTTATGGATGAGTCTATGACTGGTCGAGGCAAAAATGGGGCAGAAGGGGATTGCCCCTGGTGACACTCACCAAGTTTTTGCAAGCAGGCTTGTTGCCACTGGTTCCTGTCTCCTTTGGGGCTGTCTTCAAGGCACCATTCAGAGTTTAAAATTGACTGACAGCCTTTTTTTTCTTTTAAAGCACTATTTCCCTTCTAGGCTGTGAACTCCACAAGGGCAGAGAGTAAATTTGTTTTGTTCCTTGTCACACCCCAAACACAGTTCATTGCTTGATACCTGGCAGGGATGTCCTAGAGGTAATGGTTACGGTTATTACTGAAGTTATGACTGTTTTCCATATTCAGATTTCTGTAATAATTTCAGGTGTTTTTTGTTTTTTTTTTTGTTTGTTTTATTCCACTCTACTGTCTCGGCTCCTAAGCTCGCATTCGTTTGGATCTTGTAGCTCCTTTTCAGTTTTCATTCATTTTTGTCTCAGCATTCTTAACTTCACTGGTGCTAAATTCTCCTTTCCTGTTCTGCACCCAAGTGTCTCAGCCTCATTTTCTTCCATTTTAAGATAGAAATAATCCAAAAGGGCTGGTTGACTATAGAAGAAATTGCATGTCAAGAATCCAGCCCAGTTTGCAAGAGATATTTATTTACCATTCTACCGCAAATCTTGTGACTAGTCTTGGGCTCAGTAAACCATACTGATGGGGCAAGAGCTATAGTTATCCTAACCTCAGCCTGGAGAAACGTGGTCTTGAAAAATAAACAATGAAGTCAGGCTGAGTTGTGTAATTTTCCCGCATTGTTTATAAAGGTGATTTCCAGAAATAAAGAGTTCTTTTGAAAACAGAGCAAAAATCTGTACATGCTGAAGTCCACATGCTGTACTCAGTTTACAGCTAAACAAAATTTCATTTGCATTTAAGAATAGAAAAATGAAACAGAGCTGAAATTTATTTCACTTAGGATTAAAAGAAAAAAAGAAGGTATTTGGATAGAGGTAGGCATAAGCATAACAATAGGCATAGGCATAGGCATATCAATAACCTCAGATATGCAGATGACACCACCCTTATGGCAGAAAGTGAAGAGGAACTAAAGAGCCTCTTGATGAAAGTGGAGAGTGAAAAAGTTGGCTTAAAGCTCAACATTCAGAAACGAAGATCATGACATTTGGTCTCATCACTTCATGGGAAATAGATGGGGAAACAGTGTCAGACTTTATTTTTGGGGGGCTCCAAAAAAATACAGATGGTGATTGCAGCCATGAAATTAAAAGACACTTACTCCTTGGAAGAAAAGTTATGACCAACCTAGATAGCATGTTGAAAAGCAGAGACATTACTTTGCCAACTAAGGTCCGTCCAGTCAAGGCTATGGTTTTTCCAGTAGTCATGTATGGATGTGAGAGTCGGACTGTGAAGAAGGCTGAGCGCCAAAGAATTGATGCTTTTGAACTGTGGTATTGGAGAAGACTCTTGAGAGTCCCTTGGACTGCAAGGAGATCCAACCAGTCCATTCTGAAGGAGATCAGCCCTGGGATTTCTTTGGAAGGAATGATGCTAAAGCTGAAACTCCAGTACTTTGGCCACCTCCTGCAAAGAGTTGATTCATTGGAAAAGACTCTGATGCTGGGAGGGATTGGGTGTAGGAGGAGAAGGGGACGACAGAGCATGAGATGGCTGGATGGCATCACGGACTCGATGGATGTGAGTCTGAGTGAACTCCAGGAGTTGATGATGGACAGGGAGGCCTGGCGTGCTACGATTCATGGGGTCACAATGAGTTGGACACAACTGAGCAGCTGAACTGAACTGAACTGAACTGAGGCATAAGCAAGAGTGTGTGCTCCCAGTGGCCATGATGCTGTGTGATTCATAAGGTCAAATTTTACAATTACAAATTTTGCATAGGTCACCCCTTTAGCTCAGGAGATAATTCTTTCCAAGACGTGCTTTCTCTTCTCCCCTAGCTCTGTGTGGCCTGTCACACTCTTGAAGTGCAACATTACAATTCAGCAGTGTAAGAGATTCTAAATTTGCCCTCAGCTTTGGCAAAATTAAATGTGCCCTAGCTAACTCCAAATCAAAGTCAGTTTTCCACCAACCCTTTCAGATATTTGCCATTTTCAAGTGAAATGAATGCATGAATGACTAAGCTCATATATATATACCATGAAATGGGCTAATCTCACCTACCTAAAGATCTGAACATAATTACAAATAGCCTTAAAAGTACATTACAAAAAAGTAAGCCATATGAAGAGAAATGTACAAAATCAAATTATATGCAATATGCATACATCAGTTCAATCCTTAGTAAAATGGCTGAATATACTTTCTGTGAAGTAGGATTTAGTCAAGCAATACAAACTTTCGCTCTGCAAAGACTAGACTAACCATATCATTAAATAAAGGGCTGGCCCAAAAGCTGAAAACGAAAGAGAGAGATTAAGAAAAGCAGGAAGAGAGTCTACTGGAAAGACAAGGGGAGCGTGAATGTTCATGGGCAGTGGTTCATCAGTTCATTCTTGGCGCTGAGGTCAGAGTGACTTTGCTGGCATCTGGTGTCATCTTGTAAGACAGTGGTCCCCAACATTTTTAGCACCAGGGACTGGTTTCGTGAAGGGCAGTTTTTCCATGGACCAAGGAGGAATGGTTCTGGGATGATTTAAGCACGTTACATTTATTGTGTACTTTATTTTTATAATTATTATGTCACCTCACCTCAGATCATCAGGTATTAGATCCTGGAAGGCCTGGCTCAGTAACTTTCATTATTTCCTTATAACCTCAGAGGAAAGGCCAGCGTGGGAACTGGACATTCGAGACCCTCCCCAGTCTGCCCCAGCCTCACGATCCATGTTTGTTATTCATTCTTTCCCTTGAAAGTCCAGGACTCACTCAATCATTCTTTTTAAAAAGTGTATTTATTTATCTATTTATTTGGCTGCATAGGGATCTCCATTGCGCCCTGTCGGTCTGTGTGCCACAGACTCTCTAGATGTGGCATACGGGCTTATTTGCTCTGTGGCATGTGGGGTCTTAGTTCCCCAACCAGGGATCCAAGTCACGTTCCCTGCATTATAAGGTGGACACTTTACCTCTGGGCCACCAGGGAAGTCCCCATCCAATCATTCTTGAAATTTGTCTCCTACAAAACTGATCAAGGGGCTTCCTTCAGAGCTCAGTCGGTAAAGAATCTGTCTGCAATGCAGGAGACCCAGGTTCAATCCCTGGGTCAGGAAGATCCCCTGGAGAAGGAAATTGCAACCCACTCCAGTATTCTTGCCTGGAGAATCCTATGGACAGAGGAGCCTGGCAGGCTACAGTCCATGGGGTCGCAAGAGTCAGCTACAACTTAGGGACAAAACCACCATCAAAGAACTGATCAAGTCTACTCCACTGCCTCTTCTCATCTTCTTGTCTATCTTAGCTCCTTATGAACTGTCCTCTAAGGCTCAGAACCAGTCCCCTGTAGTCTGAGACCTGTCTTGCCCTGGACCCTCCCAGCTGAAGGACTGGGACTCCATGATTGTCACATATCTACGGAAGTCACACTCCACAGAGGTAGAGTGGCTGAATATCTGAGCTAAGGAGCCATCCACATCTGGGTGACTCTTCCTTTCTGTATAGTAACCATGAGGGTGCTGACTATCCAGTATAACCGATGTTAATCCAAGTCCCACATCATAGTTGTGAAAATTAAAAGAGACATAAATAAAGACTCATGGCAAGTGCTTAGTCGAAGGACTCATCACTCTTTGTCCTGAGTTTAGCTGCTGATTCTAAAGGGAGGTTCCTCAGAATGCACTGATTCTTCTGACAAGCCCATCTGTGCTAACAAGAAATGCAGAGTGACTGGTTCACGGATCACTTCTCCAAGATACATTTTGTTGGGTTTCTTCTTAGGAGATGTGAGGATTGTATGGGAAGCTTACTGAAAAGGCAGCTTTCTCAACCCTTCATTTCCACTGATTGTGTGTAAGTTGGACTAGCCTAAGTCCAGGGATCTTTATTTTTAACAAAATTCTGGCTGATTCTGTTGCAGAAATCTAGGGACCACTCGTTGACAAACATGACCTAGTAGAGACAATCTTACATTCTAAGGTTGGAAATTCAAGTCACCATATTTAGGATTGTGTGACATACACACTGTTATTATTGTACTGAATCTTTATGTTCGTGTGTGATTGTATTGATGTGTAGCTCATATGAAGCAAAATGCACAAGCCTAAAATTTACATATATGTATATAAAATTATGTGTGTGTGCATGTCTAGCTACCACCCAGATCAAGACATAGAACATTTCCATCAATCCAGAAAGTTTCCATATGCCTTTTTCTGGTAATATCCATCTCATAGGTAACCACTAATTTCACATGTATTATCAGAGTCTAGTTTTTAACTGTTACTGGACTTCATATAACATGGAATAAAATGATACATATTCTCAACATTACATTTATGAGATTCATCCATGAAGCTGTGATATGATGTATTTCAGATCTCTCAAACATCCTTTCTCCCTTTTTCCCATGAAAGCTACCTTCCTAGGCAGTATCTGGAATCTCCTGGAGGGACCAGACTTTCTGCTTCTTAACCACAGTCCACATTTTCCAAGCTAACTTACTGAACAAGTTTCAAATGTGACCTTTCTGAAACGATGCTGCTTCTGACACAAGCACACGTTTTCCTATCTATAAGGCCAGTATTTTACATTCAGTACCAGGAGCTGGCATGGAGGGGGCAGGGATACATGTCCTGGGCAACATCTGTACTTAAAAATGACCTTTTTCTGAAGTTGGAAAATAAACAACAACCTGCAGAGTGAATCAGGGCAGAAAGCACCATTGATGACATTGGCATAAAGGAGCAACCCATTTTCAAATCATATACCCCTTGAATTGCATTAGTAATTTAGTATGTCATCTGTTATTCAGCCAATTTTATAGAAATTATAGAGAGATTCATTCCTAATTAAGAACAGTCTGATGGTTGGGCTTGACCCAGTTAAATTCTTATCTTTATGACATCAATCTTTTATAATGCTTCCAGAAGCCTTGGCAAAGGCTCCAATTTTATAAGTAAAAATTAATTAATTGGGACATTAAATGTGAAAGATGCTTTTATCTTTTCCCTGGTTCATGCCTTCACAACAGAATGCAATAATTAACAGTTTTATTCAAATATATAAAATAATTCCTTGAAGATTTCTAACCACTTTAAGTTCTCCAAGAATCAAATGATGTGATGTCAAGATATCAGCAGACAAAGGAAAGTGTATTTTTTGCAAATATTTTATCAAGAGAGGGTTCTCACTTGCACTGGGATAAGACTAGATGGCCTAATATAAAACTGACTTGGGACCAAATTGTGCTGCCCCTCCAAAATCCCAATATAATTTTTTGTTTAAAAAATTCCCTTTGTTCAGGATTTTTAAATCCTTTTTTCCCCCCAGGATTGTCTTTTTTTCCTACAAAAGTCTTCCTAGCTAAACTCATCTAATGTGACTATTCAGAAAATGAATTTCTTAACCTGCATCTTGAATTTATGATTTGAATACATCAGCATGAAACTAGTGTTGAATGTGCTTATCCATGTCAGCTCCATTGTTCCCTTGCCTGTCCCTTCATTCATCACTACTTCCTGGACTATGGCACACGTGGAAGAGAATAATTAGGAAGACTTCACAAACTCTCAGGGGCTAGCTAGGATTCACTGTGGACTGAGTAACTGCCTCAGAAGAGCGTGGGTTGGCCAGTTTAAAGAGAGGCCTCCAGTGGTGTGCCCCAGCCCTCTAACCTATCTGAAAGTTTTATCAAAAATTTGGGAGACACTGGCAAAGATGAACTGATCACTTCTGATGACCTGATTTATTCAGATAATATGAACTGAATAACAGTATGACACTGAGTGGTGAGGGGGAAGCCAACTTGCATGTCTGAGAGGTACCTTTTCAGAGATTCTACTCTTTCCCATCATAGAAAGAGAAAGGAGGCATTTCCCTGGTAGTCCAGTGGTTGAGAGTCTGCCTTCCAATGCAGGGGACATGGATGGGTTCAATCCCTAGTCAGGGAGCTAGTATCCCACAGGCCGTGGGGCAACTAAGCCCATGTGCCTCAACTAGAGAGAAGCTGTGCACTGCAGCAAAAGATAGCGCATGCCTCGGTGACGATCCCACATGCCACAACTAAGACCCTATGCAGCCAAAAGCAAAAAATAAATAAAACGCTGCCTTTCAAAAACAAAAAAGAGAAAGGGTCAAGGGAGGGTTTAGGGTAGTAAAGCAACTTGCTCCAGATTGTACAAAAGTACATATTAGAGCTGAACGCCTTCCATGCTGGGTCTGTAGACCACAGATTCTGTGACACACCTTGTATTGATAGGCAGGTCTGTCTCCCACTCCCTACCCTGACTCTAGGCCAAGCGTACTGACCTGTCAGTTCATGCCGTATAATGGAAGTGATACTACGCAACCCCCCACGCTCAGTTAGGCAAGGCCCTGCACCCTCCATCTGCTCCCTCTGGGACACTCGCTCTTGGAACCCAGTTACCATGCTGTGATGAAACCAGAGAAGCTCATGGAGAAATACAGGTTGAGAGGAACCAGAGCCCCTGGCCCTGATCTGCGGCTCCAGCAGGGCTCTCAGCTAACAGCACCAGTGTGCCAGCTACGTGAGCAAGCTGTCCTGAAAGTGGATTCTCCAATACCTTGTTGAATGTGCCCCACCAGAGGCACATGAAATAGATGAACTGTCCCTCCTGTGCCCTGCCCACAAGGCAGATTCAGGAGCAAAGTAAGTGATTGGTGGTGTTTTAAGCTGCTAAGTGTGGATATGGTTTGTCATGCAGTATAGATAACTGGACATCAGCGCTGGTGCCCTTTCTGTATGTCCTATTGATTCCCCGAGAGACAGTGTCTTAAAGACAGGGTGGCTGCAGTTTTGAAGGATGGTTCCCAGTGATGGGAGTGCATGTAAAGGCCTGAGTGTCCAGCATCAATTTCCTGAGACTGAGCTCTAGGCAAACAGGGTTTGGGCCTTTTACTTGGATTTCTCAGTTGAATCCCTAGTTGTGATAGGTGAACTGGCATAACCCAGTGACTCCAGAGCATTTGTGATTGAAATCAACTGAAGAACAGGCTCAGCCGAACAGACACAAGGGTTTTCAAAGGCAAAGAGTGGAAAACCCATCCCATTCCGACCACAGCCAGCGGGTTTTGCTCAGTCTGCGGAGCCATGGTCAGGAAAACCACTGAAAAAGTTGACAGGTATCCTGCAAAGGTCAATTAAATGATGAGTAGTCTGCAAGTCAGGTCCCATATGGAGGAGACTATGGTACTGTTAACATCCAGCCAGCCAGAATCACCGAAGAAGGGACCAGAGGTTAAGGACAAGGACCAAGAACAAAGATGCAGTGACTGTGATTGGGAAAAGCATCCACTCTGAAGCTAGCAGGGCTGGCTGTCAGCTTAGCTGTGTGATCTCTGGAGAATCTCGCACTCTCAGAGCCTTTGCTCAGTTACAAAAGGTGAAGGGTAATCTCAATCTCCCTCATAGCCTTACAGGCATGGTGTTAGGACTATTGAAGGTAATTTATATAAAAGCATGGTATATGTGAGACCCTCAGTACTTCTTTGCTGTTAAACTCAGGAGTATGGTGTTAGGCTTTATTTTAAAAGGGGTTGTTGGACTTCCCTGGTGGTCCAGTAGGTTAAGAATCCACCTGCCAATCCAGGGGACATGGGTTCAATCCCTGGTCTGGGAAGATCGGTCATGCCTCAGAGCAACTAAGCCCATGTGCACATCTACTGAAGCCCGTCTAGAGCCCGTGCTCTGCAACAAGAGAAGCCACCACGGTGAGCAACCTGCTCACCACCATGAAGAGTAGCCCCCACTCTTCATGACTAGAGAGAGCCCCACGGCAATGGAGACAGCACAGCCAGAAACGGACTAAATGAAGAAATCTTAAAAGGGGGTGTCCATCAACAAAATGCCTGACTTTGGAAAACAGATGATCTTAAAGACTTCTTCCTTAGGCTGGATGATTACTTAAGAATGCTGATAGGGACCATTCCACCATGTGTGGGCAGCTGGCCACGGTGACCTCTACCTTCCCTTTGATCCTTAAGGGATTGCACTTAGATCCCCGAGGGATCCTTCTGCAGCACCAGTCCTATCTGTCTTGAATTCCCTGTGTATCCTAGAAGCCCTGTAAGGCCCAGTTCTCACACCAGTAAGCATAAGCATTGCTTCAGCAGAGGACAGAACCTCATGAGTTAGGTGGCCTGCGAACCATTCACACTCAGACTCTGAAGTTTTGTATTCAGCTCTCCAACATCATAGAGAATCTTGGTTGAGATTTAAAATACTTTCAGAATTCATATATGCAGAAAATGTTGTCTATCAGACAAATGCTTGTACATGAAAGGGACAGTGAACATTTAATATTCTACACCAATGTGAAGCCAAAATTCAAGGGCATTTTGTTCTTTGAATCAGAGATGTTGTCATGGTTCCTCCTTCTTTTACTTTTGTGTCGAGAGTTACTATTAAACAAGAAACAGGAGCTAACTGTAAAGAGGTTTTAGTTTGAATTTCAGCTTCATCCCTTATGAACTCTGCAACCTTGAGCAAGTCACTTAACCTCTCTGAACTTGAGTCTTGGTGTGCAAAATAGAAATAATAATAATTCCCTTCTTGGGCTGTTGTGAGGATTAAATAAGATAAACTGTGTGCTGGTGCCTGGAGCAAGTAGGAAATTAATACATACTTGTTTCTTTCCTGCTGGTTGATTTCTCTGGGCTGTTTCCATGAAACTGCGGAAGAGGCATCATTTTTCTCTGTCTTTTTCTCTCTCCCTGAGATAGATGTCTGAATTGTGCCTGTCAGGAGAAATGGCATTTAGGGGCGTAAGTCTTTACAGAAGAGGAAAATACAAGTCCCTTTACTCGCATTGTTTTCCCACTCATGTTTACCCTGGATGCTGTGACTGTTGGTTGTCCATCTCAAGGAGTAGTCTTTCTGAACTGCTTGATACTGAAACCCTGATTTTTTGAGGCAGGAGAATAATTCCCTTCTTGGATAAAAAGGAGGCTGTAGTCAAGCACTGCCATCTGCTTACGCGCTGGCCAAAGAGGTGTGTGTGGAAGGGATGTAGAATGCTCTGCACTTGAAAGAGTCAGCTCAGTTAGGTGATTCCTCCAGTTTGCCATCCTGCCTTTCTTCCTTCTTCCAACCTGAAACTTGTCCTTGCAGCTGTGGCATCAGTACCAATGTGGATCCTAAGGTGACCCTGACGATGAGATAGAGCAGAAATCTAAGACCCTTGGTCTCTATGGACCCAAAGGAAGGAGGCACCATGATATTTTGGACTCTCCAGTATCCATACATCTTTCACTTGGGAGAGAAATAAGGCTCTTTCTTTGGTTAAGCCGCTATTGTTTTTCCTTCTTTGTTGGTGATCAGTCACTCAGTTGGGTCCGACTCTTTGCGACCCCATGGACTGCAGCACACCAGGCCTCCTTGTCCTTCACTATCTCCCTGAGTTTGTTCAAACTCATCTCCATTGAGTCAGTGATGCCATTCAACCATCTCATCCTCTGTCGCCCCTTTCTCCTCCTAACCTCAATAAGAAACATAGGAAGGAACCCAGGAAGAAGGCTCTTGGAAAGGAAGGTTCCTGATAATCTCCCTCTGGAGGAGTCGGGCAGCTTTCCTCTAGGAGGTTATTGAGAGTGGAGTGGGGGACACACAGACAAGTGGGAGTGAGCTGGTGGTTTAGTTCTGTGTCACAGAAAAGAACAAAAATTCCTGGTCGTAGGAGAGAAACTATGGGGCTTATTCAGAAGTCTCTTCCTTCCAATCTCCTATCCTTCTTCCCAACCGTCATTGAATGCCTGCCATGTGACAGGTACCAGGATAGGAACCAAGGATTGTGACCCTCCGTCTCAAGTTAACCCCTGGCTGATGGACACAGACAGCTCGTCTATTCATTAGAAATTGTCACAGGGTGTGAAGAGCCCTGTGGATGCCATCAGTGTGCAGATCTGGAGCAGTTAATCTAGCCTGAGTTTGAGAAAGGGAGTCAGGCAGACTTTGTGAGGAAGATGTCTTTGTTGGGTGTGGGAGAGTGACAGGCTTCAGGCATAGGAAGAAAGGATCTTCATTCCAAGGTCTGTGGCCCTGCCTGACATTTCCCACATCCCACGGCTGAGGACCGTGTCATCACTGATAACTTTTCTCTAGTCTCGGTGTTTATCCACATCTACCACAATCTAAATCTGACTCGAAGGCCACTCAGAATCCCAGTCCCTCAGTCCGTGTTGGGTACAAACAAATGAACACTTTGGAATTCTGCATGTGGTCATTACCCATTTAGTCTCAACAGCTTTGTTATCTGGGAAGCATTCTTCCTTGTAACTGGCAAATTAGCTGGAGAATTGCTCCCATTCATCTCATTGTGGGTGGGGGCAAATGCTTAGGACACAGTAACCAGGAGTGTCTCCAAGTGCCCGACTCCCCAAGATGGCAGCCCCATTGTCAACAGGCAGAGAGAGAGGTTTTGGTTTTGTTTTGTTTTTTCCATTTATTTATTTTGGCTGCATCGGGTCTTAGTTGTGGCACTCTGTCTCTGTTGATTGGGCGAGTGGACCCTCTGGGTGTGGCCTCACGACATATGGGGTCTGTGTTCCCCAACCAAGGATTGAACTGGTGTCCTCTGCATTGAAAGACAGATTTTTAACCACTGTACCAGTAAGGAAGTTCCAGGCAGAGAGAGTCTGAACCTCGTAGCCAACAGGGCCGGAGCCATGAGAGGTGCAAAACAGGTGAGGTAGGTAATCAGCTGAGACTGCATTGGCTCGTGATAGATTCTGTTTGACTGCTTGCCTGTAGGGAATGAACAGAAACATCACGGGAGGAAAGAGTTGAAGTTGATATTTATCGAGCACCTACTATATGCCAAACTATTATTTTAGGCTTTTAACATATGTTCTTATTTGATCTTCACATTTACACTTTAATATAGTTATATAATATGTATTGGAATCCACATTATATAAAGGAGAATGCAGAGGAGCTTCAGGGAATAAGCAAATTTGTCCAGGGTCTCACTAGCAGTCAAGGAGCCAGGATCCCACTCCAGTTCACACCTCACACTGCCCCCTCACATCAGAGCGCATTCATACCAGACTCCAACCGGAACCGACTCTGCGAGGCGGAAAGCACACTTTTATGAGTGAAGACAGGGCTGGCTGGGAGGCTAATGATGGTGGATCGGCTCTGTCTCTCGGTGTTTCTGTACCAGGAGCTGTGGACACTTTTCCCTAGTAGAGAACAGCTACCTGACCAGATATGTTTATTGGAGATGTTTTATATTCCCTTGCCGAAGGGACGAACATGACTTCTGGTCTCTAACTAGGAGAAATAATTATGTGTATTCCCTCTTTGTCCTCCGCCCAATAACATTTGCCAAGCTGTTTGCTAATTACCCCAGAAACAATAGGTTCTCAACAGAAATAAAAAAGCAATCTATTTTCTCGGTACCTTTTCACTCTAACACTTCAGATTAGAGCAGAAAAGAGAAACACACCATATATCCTCCCTTAATGGGCAACCAAACAGACGACTTGGCAGAGAACAGGAGAAGGGACAAAAAATATCCTCTTGATGCCACAGGAAACACATAAACCAAAACAAAACTCAATATCATGTCAGATGCTCCGGGGTGCTCCCTCAAAGGAATGAACTCACACTCCAACTTTGACTGTGTGATAAACTTGAAAGCTTTCCTTCCTTTGCCCCTAAATTATCCAGAGCTGTTTCATCTCTCTTCCGCAGAAGAATCTTGACAACCCCTTTGGCAGCTGGGAGGTGGCTGGATACAGCAGGAGGAACATGGAATTTGAAATCATTAGATGCAAGATTAGATCTGGTCCTGCCACTTACTACTTCTGTAACCTCAGGCCAGGCATCCTTAGGAGTTTTACAAGACTGTTGAGAAGAACAAACAGGAAATATGTATGTGCAAGCATTTTGCAAACTCTCAGGCATTTCTCCATAGTTTAAAAGAAAACAGTAAAAATGTTGGGTCGGTCATTAGGGTATAGAATGCGAAAGACACATTAGAATGTTAGTGTTCAGTAGAACTGCACTCCACCTTCATTGCTGCTGCTGCTGCTAAGTCGCTTCAGGCGTGCCCGACTCTGTGCGACCCCATAGACGGCAGCCCACCAGGCTCCCCGATCCCTGGGATTCTCCAGGCAAGAACACTGGAGTGAGTTGCCATTGCCTTCTCCAATGGATGAAAGTTAAAAGTGAAAGTGAAGTCACTCAGTCGTGTCCGACTCTTATCGACCCCATGGACTGCAGCCTACTAGGCTTCTCCGTCCATGAGATTTTCCAGGCAAGAATACTGGAGTGGGGTGCCATTATTGAGTGCCTACTAATTCCTAAGTGAAGTGAAGTCGCTCAGTCGTGTCCAACTCTTTGTGATCCCATGGACTGTAGCCTACCAGGCTCCATCCATGGGATTTTCCAGGCAAGAATACTGGAGTGGGTTGCCATTTCCTTCTCCAGAGGATCTTCCCGACCCAGGGATCAAACCCAGGTCTCCCGCATTGCAGGCAGACGCTTTACCGTCTGAGCCACCAGGGAAGCCCATTCCTAGGTGAGGCCCAAAGTCTTGCCTCCTTCCAGGGTGGTGGTGTTTATTCTATTTATTCATTTACTTTTGGCTGCACGGTGTTTCTGTTGTGGCACACAGGCTTTTCTCTAGCTGCAGCAAGCAAAGGCTACTCTTTAGTTTGCAGTGCACAGACTTCTTTGTTTCAAAGCACGGCCATAGAGCATGCAGGCTCAGTAGCTGTGGTGCACAGGCACGTAGGATCTTCCAGGACCAAGGATCGAACCCATGTCCACTGTATCGGCAGGCATATTCTTAACCACTGCACCACCAGGATGTCCAGGGAGGTGCTGTTTTGCATGCCCATTTCACAGATAAAGAGGCTACTGCTCAGATAAGGTGGTTTCCTCATGGTTGCAGAGCTGGTAAATATCAATTAGGATTCACATCTTAGTTGGTCTGACCCTGAGGAGACCCAAGCACCTTTCCAATATACCACATTAGCATTTTCATACAAATTCAAATAGAAAGCAATGTCACCTGACACTAGGGACATATTGTGAAACAAACGATGCTGGGTGCTACTGGCAGTGCTCAACAGCTGGCTCACTGCCTGACTGTGGCATTCCACTCGGACAGGGATTGGGATTGATTGCTCTTGACTTGTCTGTATCCTGTCTCATCGCCACCCTTTGCAGTGAGGTCACCTCTGCTCACTGGACACTAACAAAGACATTGGACAAGGAAGGAAAATTTCTGCTTGAATTCTAAACTTTCTTTCTTCCTACATGCCCTGCAAAGAGCTACATTAAAACCCTCAGGTTTAAAATGCATTCGTTATATATAAAGGCAAAATGAATCCATGGAAAAGTTGGTGAATGTTGAGTCAGGTCTATAGACTGGTTATTGTATTGTAACAATATCAGCTTCCTGGTTTTGATAATGAACAGTGGTTACAGAAGCTGCCACCATATGCGGAACTTGTTGAAGCACCCATGAAATCTCTCTGTCCTGGTTTTGAACCTAATAAGTACACTTCTGTTTCATGTTACATTTTTCCTCTTAAGACTGATCCCCTTCTCCCTCTTATTATTATCTGAGTGTCCCAGCCCACTTCACCTCTCTCATAGTACCCGATAGTTACTTTGGCGTTAGTACTTAAAGCACTCCTTTGGCTTCTTTGATTATCTGTACGTCCTATTGCTAGATTCTGAACTCGTGGAAGGCACGGGTATTTCTTTGTGTCAGTATATCCCAGGTAGTGTACAAAGTCTAGCTGATAAATTTTTGCTTAATATATAGAAGAAAGGGCTTCCTAGGTGGCGCTAGTGGTAATGAACCTGCCTGCCAGTGCAGGAGATGTAAGAGACGTGGGTTCGATCCCTGGGTCGGGAAGATCCCCTAGAGGAGGGCATGGCAACCCATTCCAACATTCTTGCCTGGAGAATCCCATGGACAGAGGAGCTGGCCAGCTGCAGCCCATAGGGTTGAAAAGGGTTGGACTCAACTGAAGCGACTCAGAGGTACACGCACGTAGAAGAATAGATGAGCAAGCTCTAATGAATATCTTGCTAGTTAGAAACGGTGGCTCATTCATCACGGAAACACAGGGAAGTGTTGCCCTGGTTTGCTATGTGATGCCCGGGGCTGTTCCCAGAGGTCCCTTTCTGCAGCTTATTCCAGTTACCTGGCATGTGAGGTGCATGATGGGAAATACAGATGGTAGGAGCAGAAAGTAAGTAAAAAGCCTTTCTAACACACATGGTTCCACCAGAGATTTGTGCAGCAATTTTCGAAGTGAAATAGAAGGGGAAAATTGATGAGATAAAATATAAAATTGGAGGGAAAAAAGTTTCCCTTTGTATCATGTGCACTGTGGGCAGTTACTGTTATTGCCAAATGAATGTTCCCATTTTCTTGGAAGAGTCATGTGGCACTGGGCATGTCACCAAGGTACAATTTGGACAGAATGAAGTGATGCTATAGACCTTGGGGTCCAGAATGGAATTTTTTAGCAGGAACAGTAAAACAGACATGATGGACATTTTCTAACTTCGTGAAGTGAAATATTGATCATGAAGTTGAAAATGTGGCTCCTGGCTCATTACTGAACAGTCATCTAGGTCCAGAGTGATTAAAATAAGCCCAGCCAGTTGATGAGTCCCAAGTGCATTCTACCTTAGAGTTGTACTGTTTTTTAGCAATTCTCAGACACATTTGACTTACTTGTTTTTTATTTCGCATGTTAACATCTCTGAAATCAGAATGCTCTCAGTCTGGTAGGCAGAAATCTTGATATTAGCTGTCATTGCCTGTGCATATGTATTAAAAGTCGCAGGATAAGTATCTTTAGTTTAGGAGGGGAATCCTCCTTGCAATAACAGTACCCTCTTTCAAGAAATGCTATATCACCAGTGGTCTTGATATGGGAAAGACCAGCTGTCAATAGCTGTGAATTTACAAGTGACCCTGAAGATTTTCTGTTTGAATATGAAGCAGTTTTATTAATACCTTGACCCTGGTGGGTCAAATGGTAAAGAATCTGCCTGCAATGCTGGAGACCTGGGTTTGATCCCTGGGTTGGGACGATCCCCTGGAGGGAGGGCATAGCAACCCACTCCAGTATTCTTGCCTGGAGAAACTCCATGGACAAAGGATCCTAATGGGCTATAGTCTATGGGGTCACAAAGGGTCGAACACGACTGAGTGACTAAGCCCACATGACCAGTTTATTTCTCTTTATAAAAAAGTTTATTTTTAAAAGAGAAATCTTAACAAGAGTTCCATGTGACAAAATCTATGTCTGAATACATCTCAAAGCAGTTTTTAAAAACTCAGTCATAAGGAATCACTGTGTCATAGCTTAATTGGCAGCAATATTTCTTCTTTAGTATTACATGTAATAATGATACACTTTAAAATGGATAGTTCCTGGATACAATGAAATAAATTGCATTCTAGATACAACTGTCAGAATTCAAGTTTATAAAACATTCCCAAATCAATTATGCAAAACCAATTAGGGGAATGACCTAAAACCCCTTTCTGCAAACAATCACTGTCAATATCCAATATTTAGAGAGAAACTTTTGGTTTCATTGCTATAGAAAATAGAAATTCAAATGACATATGACAAAAATGGAAATTACCTGTGTTACCTTGAAGATTCCAATAAAAAGCTAATAGCTACCTGGTAAATGCATCCCGCTTGTCCCCTGACCACGAGGATTTACCCCTCTGCTGGGAGAAATAGCAGGTGGCTCCATTAACTAGAGTTGGCTTTGAATCTTGGTGTTCAGGTTTCAAAGGTGTAAGCACACATAAACAGAGCCCTCCATTTACAGATGAAGCAACTGCCTCAGGCTGGTTCTCATGCTTACATCACGCACATGGTTGTTTCCAGTCTAGGACTGAACTTACACAACCAGACACATGAAAGAAAAAGGTCTGGACATAAATACCAGCTGGATTATAGATCATCAAATGCACCCTCAGTCCATTTCAGCATCCACTGAGTGTCCTCTTGCCATGAGAACCTCATGTAAGTGAACACTCACAAGCCTTACTGCCCAACTTCACAGATGAGGAAACTGAAGCAGAAGGTTTAAGGTATTCTGTCCAAGGTCACACAGTGAGTGGGGCAGGTGGGAGCCAAATCAAGTTCTGTGAGACCCACAGATTGCTCTCTTTCTGTCATAAGACATTACTTTGAGTACAACCATGGAGGAAAGGAAATGGCATTGTGCCCTTCCAAAACTGGTACTCTCAGGGAAAAGAACAATATAAAGATACATGATCAAATGTAGTTGATCGAGTGCTTCAGTGCAGATATGGGCCCTGGGGCTCTGTTGCCTCCACAAGTCTGCCTATGGCTGGATGGTCCTCTCCATAACCTCCTATCACTTTCTCCATGGTTGACTCTCACTCCTGAAGTCAGCTTCAGCATGGGCATTGGTACTTCCAGAAACATTCTAAGGATGAATTCCTGGCTTCCTTCTCTTGGCTCCCCTAAGAACCCGACCTTCTCTTTATCATTACATTTACATCATTGCATCTTGGATTATCAAACGGGCCATCAGACAGAGAGCTCCCCAAGGCAGGAAACAGCTTTTTCATCATTAGATCCTCAAATCTAGCACTGATGCCGGTCTATTGACATGGATCGTGTGGACTGCTAAGAATTATTTGTCCTCTCTGTTGAGCAGAGATTCTTTACTTTTCTACATGAATAGCCACCATTGAAATATTTTAAGTGGAGGAGCATATGAGGAAGAAAGTAATGCAAGGCCCCTTTACTAAAACTTGTACAACTACTGCTCCAAACACTTAACAGAAACAAGTTCAGGAACAGTCTGTGGAAGCCACTGCAAACCTACATCAGTGTGTCATGCAGTATAAGGAAAAAAGAAATCAGAATTTCATAAACAAGGTTAGAAGTTCTTTTCTAAAATTGTATACCCATCTATTGTTTGGTCAGTGGCTGCACTCCTGTGCATCACTCTCTTATAGAGTGTATCAGTATGGCAGAGTGGGCGCAGGCTCTAGAGACACTAAGGAATGTCTAGGGACTTGTGAATGAATGGATGAGAGTTCAAGGACCCAGGGTCTTCTCATGATCCTCTCCTGTTTCTTTCCAGTTTTCCCCAGTAGCCTAAGATATACTTTAAAAAAAAAAACAAAAAACAAAACTCAAAATATCACCTCTAGCTGTTTGAACTTAGGATAAACTCCCCATAAGAAAGTACTTACCTGGCTTTGCAGGATTGCCCCCTGCCTGTTGCTCTGACTTCGTCCCACCACTTATCCCCTATGCAGCAACTCCCCAGGGCAGTTGTCTTTTTCACTCTTCTCTTTTCAGCACATGATGTGGTGCCATGGATGCTCAAAAATACTTGTTGGACAAAAGAAAAGGAATAAGTGAATGAATAAATAAATAATGATTCCTTGGTTTCTGCTTTGAAGATTAAACACATCTTGTAGAATACAAGATAACTAAATGTTCATCATTCTACCCTGCCCATTCTGCTGTTTCCCCACCCTGCAGCTGCTTCCTCAAAGAATCTCCAACTCTCTCCTCTTTAAATTGTGCATGCCTGCTGTTGGGAACACCCACAGATGCACTCTGTACACACACACACAGCTCACTCTGAGCAATCATATTGATTTGGAATTAACGGCCATTCAGATACCTCATTGAAGATGCCATCTGGGATGTTATTGCACTTCAGAGGTAGATCATAGTCTGCGAAAATCTGTCAAAATGTAGAAATAACTCATCCAAATGGCCATGTTAGAACCTAGCTGCTCTTCGATGGGAAGCAGAGTCTGGTGATGCAGACTAGAGTGGAAGAAAATGAAGGAAGAGAAAGAAGGAGAAAGAGCTATTTCTTTCCTCTGTTTTCAAGAGTCGAGAGACATGGAAAGTTTAGGCATGTGCTGCTGCTGCTGCTGCTGCTGCTGCTGCTAAGTCGCTTCAGTCATGTCCGACTCTGTGCGACCCCATAGATGGCAGCCCACCAGGCTCCCCCGTCCCTGGGATTCTCCAGGCAAGAACACTGGAGTGGGCTGCCATTTCCTTCTCCAATGCGTTAAAGTGAAGTCGCTCAGTCGTGTCCGACTCTTAGCATGTGCAGAGGTTGGTAATGGACTCTCTTGCTTAAAGCCATCTCACTGACAACAAATGCTTCTCAAGATAATCTCTGGACTAGAGGGTATGTGCTGAGGCAGTCCTAGGTTTCAAGTCTTTGCTACTTACTGGAGAGTTTGCCAATTTCCCTGGTGTAAATATCCCCACATGTTCTGTTTCTGGTTACCAACAATTCAATGACTAGCTCCTAAAATGTTTCAGTGTGTAACGATTGAATCCTGCAAGACAATACAAGCTAGTTTCAACAAACTACAAGAAGGAGGCATTCATATCCTAAATCTGCCCTCCTTCTGGGTTGGTGCCAGACCTTGATTGTGCCTGAGAAGCAGGAAACGCAAACCTCAGGAGATGCCTGCCTCCTCCTCATTCATGTGGGATGCCTGGTGGTACCGCAGGTGCTCCCTGCTTCCACAGCATCCCTTCATCTCCACGGCAGACCTGCCCTCCGTGGGCAGCATACCATTGTCCTGCCAGCGAAATCCAATATTATTCAGCAGGCACTTTTGAATTGAAAATAACATTTGAAAAGGATTATCCCAGGCAAAGTCATCAACTGCTGTGTACTCATTGAACTTAAAACAATGCAAGATTGATTACTTTTGTAGTCTATGCAAATTACAAATGGCATTGATATTAATCCTCAGTATTTGACTTCACCTCCCAGTGCTTCACAATTACTGTTCTTAATTCAAGAAGCTGGACTTTTCTTTTGTAAAATCAAGTTGCGTGTGTGTGTGTAGGAAAAATAGTCACATCTGAAGTATACTAAAAATCCTAAAAGCTTATTAAAAAAAAAAAAAAAGCACTGTAAGAAAGGACCTCAGTTCTCTGAGATTTCTGACCTCCCGTGTTGTACTTATAATAAAATGCCATGGCCTTGCGAGGTTCTCTTATCTCTAACTGAGGGTTTTACCTCTTTCTGGTACTGAGCTAAATGTAACCCTCATTCACAGCCTGGCCTAGTGAATTGATCACCTTTGGCCCCACTTGAGAGAATATCATGGATGGTGTCATTAATTTACCTAGTAGTCTTCCATATGCACAAACGTTCCTTAACTATGTTAAGATGTATGACCTTGTGGTATGAGAGGGAAGGAACCATTTCTAGAATGGTTGGGTGGGGGGTGTCAGTGTGAATATTTGCATGGAACTTGTGGAATACCTCAACAGTATTCTGAGTATTCCATAAATTATCATGGTGCATTATCACAACATTTTAGAAGGACTTAGGAAATGCAAAAACAATTGCAAAACAGTTAAGAAACCTTTCCAGGGTAGCACATCTGAAAATGGACAAGGCAGGACTGGAAGCTGAGTCCTTCTAGTTGCAAAAACCATTGCTTTCTCTGATCCGTCACTCTGCCTTATGAACCCACACCCCAAGAGCTGCCTGGAAGCTTGTCTCATTTCCTCCATCTATTTTGAGTCCAAAGCAAAGGCACCTTCTGTCTCCACCTTGTCTAAAACTTGAACTTGAGATGATGTCATGGGATAGTCAAATTAAATCAGTACAGATTTATCAAAGTCTTACTTCATTGGAAATGCCACGCTGGGTATAGAATAACTGCAGCCTCCTTCCCGGTGGGAAAGCTGACTCTTCTGTACAGAGAGAAGATTGGAAGCCTGATGAAACAGAACCTGATTACACCCAGACCTGAGCTCCTCCCTGCATCCCTTGCACCCTCCTTGCTCTGCTCACATCAGAACCATCCTGTCTTCCTCTCTCCTCTTCTTCACTCCCCACTCAATTCTCAAGTCATCTGGAGCTCACCTATGCCCTCCTTCTAGATCCGTCCATAATCACTATCATTGCCCCAGCACTGGGTCCTAGTATTTCTCTGTCTCTCTCTTTTTGAAAATATTTACCTATTTGTTTGGTTGTTTCAGGTTTTAGTTGTGGCACACGGGATCTTCACTGTGGTATGCAAGTGAACTCGTAGTTGAGGCATGTGGGATCTACTTCCCTGAGCAGAAATGGAACCCGGCCCCCTGCATTGGGAGCATGGAGTCTTAGCCACTAGACCACCAGGGAAGTCCCAGGTTCCAGTGTCTCTTGCCTGGAGTACTTAAACAAGTTTTAAGCTGGCTTTCCTCTTTATATCATTCTCTACTTACTTCCAGATTCACCTTGTGTTTATATGTTCAACTTTTATCATGATGTTCCACTACTCCAAATAATTTACAGACAAAAAATTATGAAAGTAATATTTCCTCCAAACAAAACCTTACTTAGAGGCCTAGAAAATCAAATAGCTGAAAGCAAGTCATCTTTCACTGAGACTTCAGAAGTTTGGGAGGGGGGTACTTTGCCCCTTGGATTCCTCATGTCATGCCCCAGAGCACCCCCAAAGCTTCTCCATGGAACACGAGGGCAGCACAGAGCAATTTGAGATTGCCAGCCTGAAGAATAAATCCCAGCTTACTAGCCCAGTGTTCAAGGCCCTTCACCCCTTCTGTCTGGTAGGCCTAAGAGTCATCCCATAAGACTTGGAGTCAATACACTCAAGGCACTTAGAGTATTCTCAGCATGTGGTGAGTGCTCAGTAAATGTAGTTTGCTTTACTTGTTATTTCCAATCCTTCACCCATTTATGAACCCTAAGCTTCAGTTTATGTGCGTGTCTATGCCCTATGTCTTCAATCCCCATCTGCCTCTCTGTAGCCATGTTCTCAAGATGTTGCCTCAGCCTAAAAATCTCTTCCCTGTCAATCTCTGCATGTACAACCAGGCACCTCTTCCAAGGCCCACTGCCTCTCCGCTTGTCATATCAGCCGGGAGCCATCTCTCTCTCCCCAACCTCTGCACTCTTGTAGACTTGTACCTGGGCCTCACTTAGAACCCAGTGGTATCATTAATTGCGTGACTGTCTTCCATCACGGCAACCCCAAGCAGCATGCTGAACCCAAGCCATTCTTGCCCCTGCCACTATTTCTTTTTCTTATTTTCTAATAATGTTATTTATTTATTTATGCTCTAGTGGATCTTCATTGCTGTGTGAACTTTTTCCCTAGTTGTGGCGAGTGGGGGGCTGCTCTCTAGTTGCAGTGTGCAGGCTTCTCATTGTGGCAGCTTCTCCTGTTGCAGAACACAGGCCCTGGGGCATGCAATCTTCAATAATTGCAGCACGTGGGCTCAGCAGTTTCAGCTCCCAGGCTCTAGAACCTAGGCTCAGTAGTTGTGGTGCACAGGCTTAGTTGTTCCACAGCATGTGGGATCTTCTTGAACCAGAGATGGAACCCCTGTTTCCTGCATTGGCAGACAGATTCTTTACCATGGAGCCACCAGGGAAGTCCGCCCCGTCACTGTTTCTAACCACCATAGTATGTCCTCTGTAGCTGTTGAGTAATAAATACAACTCGTTTCTGATGTGGTGCTAACTCTTTGGCATTACCTACTGCTGAGTTAATTAAGGGTGTCTGTGAAATATCTCAGAATGTTACCTGGATGCTGAAATGTCATGAAAGTCGAAAAACCCTACTTCTCAAAATATTTCTGATTGAATTACTCTGCATGTATGTCAGCCTCCTTTAATTCCAGAGCATATTTCATTTCTGCTGTTGACATGGAGTTTTCCTTTAGCAGAAGCTGACCTTCCTACTATCGTTACCCCAGATAGTGGATCATGACTCAATCGAAGGAAGACGCTCAGATAAGGGAAGCCGCCCGTAGCTCTGAGCCTGCTTGCAGGAGAACCCCTGCAAGCTCAGCTGTGCCTGGGTTCAGGCTCTTGCCTCTCTCAACTGGACTGTTGGGTCAGCCTTCTAAGAGCGCCCTATGCACAGCTCTTCTCTTCCAGGCCCTCCTTCCTGCCCCATGAGAGGGATTTTATGAAAGAGGGATCTGATCACAGTATTCATGTTTCCTTTCTTAAAAGCCATATATAGACACATTTCCTGAAATGTGATCCACACGGTATCATCAGAAGCACTTGGAGTTCTTGCTAAAGTGGAACTCCTGAGCTCTGTCCTTGGACGTGAGGAGTCCCAGGAACCTGCACTTTCCAATAGCTTCAAGGGTGATTTCTATGCACACAAATATTTAGACCTCAGTAAAAGCCAGTTGTCGATTTCAGCACCCCTTGGCGGTGGCAGCATCTTGCTTGTCTCTCTTTGCACATGTCACTGCCTGTGAAGCCTCTTGTCTTCTGTGTCTGCATGCTCTTGGCCTACGAAAAAGCTTTGCTTTGCTCCTGCTATCTCTTGGAAAGGTCATCACTTCTAGAAAACCTCTTAGGTTTCTTAGGCATGTTCAGTCCCCCCTCACTCAGGACCTCTTACCCCACATCCTAAAGTCCTGTTTCGTGAATGGTGATTTCCATGCCTTTTCCTCACCGTCACCCGCCTTCAAAAGCTGGACCCATGCCCAGATCTAAAGTCAGTGTAGTACTGTGTTGACGAGCCTCAGATACACACGGTCTGCTTCTTCTTCCTCTGGCTTCCTCACTAAGTGACAGTGGGCAGCTGACTACACCCCCTGGGCCTCAGTTTCCTCATCTAAAATGCTCATGTGACTACCTAACTCCGATTTGTTGGGATTAAATGTGATAATGCATGTGAACTGCTTGGAAGAGTATGGTATCAGCTACACCTTTGTTGTTATTAATATTATCATATCTGTTATCTCGTTATCTCAAAGGTGAGACAGAACATCTGCCAACAGAGATGAGAAGTCCTGTAGAACTTCTCTCCTTGTAACTCTATTGAGATAAGCTCAACACGCCTGGTAGAAAAAAAATAAATAAAGGAGCATTAGCTTTCTTTTTTTCCCTCTTACCTTGTATCAGATAAATGTCCAGACTTTGCTGCCTTATAAACCAAAGAAAATTCCCTTATGGGGCTCCTGTGACTTGTGATGGCTCTCCTGCAATACAGGCAACCTCCGTGGTTGGTAGGTTGCCTACCAACCATGGAGGTGGTAGGGCCATCATGTCTCAGCCCTGAAACAGGTTGCTCTGTGTTGTTCCCCACACACTAGAGACCAGGCTTACATGTGAAGACTTTCCTGGACACTGTGAGTAATAGAAGGGAAGAAAGAGAAATGTTAATGACTACTGACATTTATTGAGCATCCTTCTAAGTGCTTTATTCAGTCAGGAAACTTTTACTAAGCACCTACTGTGGGCCAGGTACAGTGCTATGAGTAATACAAAAATAATTTATACTTGTGATTAATCAAAAATCCTTGCATTGTGTTTACACTCCTGAGGGGAGAAAGAGATGAAAAGATGGCATAAAAAACTGTAGATTATAACACGATATGTTCTGTAGTGAGAAGAAATAGAGCATAGTAAAGGAGACGAGTGTATTATCTAATACATAAAAAAATAAATAAATAAAAAGCATGGAGAGGTAAAGTGACTTGCCCAACTTGATCCAGTAGGGAAGGATCAAGTCAGAATGGGAATTCAGGCCATATGCTGTCAGAGTCCACGCTCTTAACCGCAGTGCAAAGACAACCATGGCACCAGGTGGCCACCTTGCCTTGCTTGAGTGCTGGAAGGGCAAGGCAGCCCACCTTCTTCCATAGACAGTGTCCTGAGCATGCTTGCCCTTCAGGGACCCAGGCCCCAAGTACAATGAGGACCAGAGAAGTGAAAATGTCAAGGTTGTCTAGTCTCATAGAGCTTAGAGTCACCCGCAGAATTGGAAATGCATTAGAAAAGAACTGCGCAACCTCCATACTTTGGTGTTAAATAATGTCACATTTTGCATCTCAAAAAATTAAATCTGTGTTGAGTCATATCAACCCAGACATCTGAATTTCAGTGACTTTGTTTCAATGGAAAGAGGTTAATAAGCATGTGCCTACCTGTTCCTTTAAAAAAAATGTTTTTTTTTTTTTTATTTTGTATTGAGGTATAACTAACAAACAATGCTGTGATAGTTTCAGGTGAATAGTGAAGGGACTTAGCTGTACATATACATGTATCTGTTCTTTCCAAACCTCCCCTCACATCCACGGGCATACCTGTTTCTGCTACAGTATTCTGTCTCTAGCAATAGATACCAAAAAGAGCACCTATAACTTTAAAGTAAATTCATATATATATATATATAATGAAAACATAATTTCTGCCCCCAGAGCTACAGAATGGTCAACTGCACAGCATTGTAGAACTTGCTCTGTGCCTAAATCACCTGCATTCAAGTAGGTCAAGGTTTCCATTTTCTCCAGGCACTTTGGGTGGAACTTTGTTCAATGTTTTAGTATCTAGGAAACCCTTGAAGTGATTTCCATGGAGAATGAGACACTCTTTTACAATGATAAATGCAAATTTAAGTCTGAGAGACAGAAAACAGTTTAAGGATTTCAAATGGCAATTTTCATGTTTCAGAAATCTTAAGAGACACTGTCAGATCCAGGGTCCTCTGCGATAAGTGCTACAACTAGGATGTCACAGGACTGCCTGAGATTGAGAGAATGTAAATGGCTGGTCCCATCCATCAATCCAGGACAGAAGAGAGTGAGATCTCCGTCAGTGTCAAAGGCCCCTTTGGGAAATGCTGTAGGGTGACCCTGTTCCTATGCAGCTCTCTTCACCCACAAGCGTCTTGCATCCGACTTCTCTGTGTTTGCGCCTGGTGTTCCCCTCAGAGACGGCCATCCTGCCGCTTTTCCACTTTCTCACAGCCTATTCATGCATCACAGGAATGGGTTCCCGCCTCCTCAAAGAAGCCCCCCTTCTCCCTTGGTGAGCCCTGCCCACCTCTGCATCTCCAGCGTCCACAGATTGGGGCTGAGTGGTTCTCAAAATCTTAATGTATATGTGCTTTCTCCCTAAAACTCCATGTATATTTGACAGAGGGACTCACTGGCTTCACCCATATTTATTGAGCATCTGTAATAGCACCAGAAATAGTCTGAAACACTGTAGATCTATAGAGAAAGAGCTGAGCCAGTTACGTGGGGTCACTGTTGTCACAGAGCTTGTGATAGAACAGCCATGTATTTCCCATCTGCTCCACACACATGTGCACTGAAAGCAATCAAGAAATGCCTGGTGATTGATTAATGTCTCTTCTTGCTCAAAAACAATGACTTTGAGATCCTGTGCTGTGCCAGGCAAGGTGCTAAACCCTTAGATTTCTGGGGTAAACAAAAAATAAACAGTGGCCATGCTCAGGAAGCTTAGAGTTAAGTCACTCATTTAGTTTACAGTCTTCCCAGGTGGCGCGAGTGGTAAAGAACCCGCTTGCCAAATGCAGGTAGACATAAAAGACACAGTTTTGATCCTTGGGGAGGGAAGATCTCCTGGAGGAGGGCATGGCAACCCACTCCAGTATTCTTGCCTGGAGAATCTACGAACAGAGGAGCCTGGCAGGCTGCAGTCCATAGGGTCACACAGAACTGGACATGATGAAAGTGACTTAGCATGTAGGCACGCACATTGTTTATAGAAAGATTTCTGGTTGAATGCAACTTCTCACCTACAGTTCCTTAGCTTCCACACAAACAGAACTGCTTCTACTTTAAAAATCGTAATTAACCCACACATACGTGTGTGGTGGGCATGACCCCGCAGGTGAAGACACTGACATTCAGAGAGGTTGAGTGACTTCAGCCAGTGAGTCAGAATTCCATTGAATATGGTTGTACCATTAGCCGCCTTGCAGGGAGACTGACAATGCAGTGTCCACATCTTCCCGTGCGATCTCTCACTGAAGCTAAAACACTCTAGAATTGTGCAACCTCAGTAGACCTGGGAGATCTGGGAGTCCCAGATGGGTCTGCTGAAGTCTGCTGAGTCTACACCCCAAAGACCATCCCAAACATCTGGGAGTGATGCTCTTATTTTTGAGGATCAGACCGTGTGCCTCTGAC
The DNA here is from genome assembly GCF_014754425.2 of Oryx dammah. Lineage (NCBI taxonomy): Eukaryota > Metazoa > Chordata > Mammalia > Artiodactyla > Bovidae > Oryx > Oryx dammah. The sequence continues at coordinate 31,635,495 of NW_024070197.1, read as the reverse complement.
TTTCACCAAGTTATTTCACATTTCAGATAATGTGAAGGTGGAGCTGACGTCCTCATGCTGATTGGCAAATGTTACAGAAAAATAAAGGAGTCGGAATGTTGGTCTTGTCAGGAAGCAGGGTTTTCTGAACAAAAGAAAGAACATGAAGACTGTAGGCTGAAGAGGTCAAGTTAAAATCTTGTGGTACAGAATTAGACCTATGACATATACAATAGACTTAATTTATCAGTTCTATTCTTTGAAAGGACCTAGAAGCATTTGGGAAGTGCTCAGTTTTTCTGTGCAAAATGTCTTTATCAGTTTATGTCCAAACATTTTTAAGTATATATATTGGCTAGGGTTATTTGTCAGAGGATAGATGGAGACAGGATTTCTGTCAATTATTAAATAACTTACTGTTCACAAAATACTTCTAAGTAATGTAGAGGAAACTCTACAACATAATGGACTATCCTCAAATTACATCTTCATTTCACAATTACATTACGATTATACTTCCTAGAGCCTGATAGAGTCATGATAAGGTAACCCAAGTAGTTTGTGTTACAAACAAAGGAGATCTTTCTGTCTCTGCTATGGGGTAATTACTGTTCCAATAAAAGATCCAAGAGTTATCCAGGCTCTGCCTCAACCCAGTGAATAGAACATCAATAGTAAGTAATCCTTGTATCATTGCTTCAGCCAGAAAAATACCTAGTTATTAGTTGTGGGCTTGATTTGGCTTTCTCTTGGATTTCTAAATCATTCCTGAGAAGAAGGGTGCATTGCATTTTATGTTAGCAATATTTCTTGTTTATTCTCATAATTCCATTTAATGAAAAACAAAACTTGGCCCAGATTCTCAGAGTCCTGTGATTCTGTTGAAAACAAATGGACTGGAGACATAGATCTCTGGTGGTGATGGGGGAAACCACCAATGTATTTTAAAGTCAGCAGGTATAGTGGGGAAAAATGTAATGAAGAGTTACAGATTCAGCCTTGGGTTCTAGCCTCCTTACTTCTTGTGAGTAAACTTTGGAAAATTATGTAACTGCAAGGGGCCTTTGTCTCCTCGGCTGTAATCCTCATAGGGTTTTTTGGAAAGATTGAAGTTCAAGAATACAAAATATTGTGCATATGATAGTACCCAGTAAATATTCTCTCTTTCTCTAGATTTTATGAGCTGTAATATTACAACTTTCTAGTAGATTTTTGAAGAGGAATTTGTGACACTTATCTATTATTTGTCCACATATAATACATATATCCATACCTATATTACAAGTAATATGTTTGTAGAGTTTTACTTCACACAGAATTTGTAAGTTTGTCACTTTCAAATTTAATGTTTTCTACAATCTTTCTCTTTCCCTCTATTTATAACAGTTCAACCTAAATAATATTCTTCCATAACTCACATGAGCAAAGCATGGATGAATCATTGGTTGTCCTCTTTTTTCACCTTCCCAGGCCCAGCAAAGTCCTTCCCATAATTAATCCACTGCTAGCGTCCTTGACAAAGAGAGACAAACCTTCTCAAGCAGAGATGGTGTGTCCAAACTCACACTTACATTAATTCCATTTAAAAAAAAGCTATACTTCTGGACACTGCTGTCATAAAATAAATATTATTAATAACTTTTATATAAACTAAGATCATGGCATCTGGTCCCATCACTTCATGGGAAATAGATGGAGAAACAGAGGGAACAGTGGCTGACTTTATTTTTGGGGGCTCCAAAATCACTGCAAATGGTGATTGCAGCCATGAAATTAAAAGATGCTTACTCCTTGGAAGGAAAGTTATGACCAACCTGGACAGCATATTAAAAAGCAGAGACATTACTTTGTCAACCAAGGTCTGTCTAGTCAAGGCTATGATTTTTCCAGTCGTCATGTATGGATGTGAGAGTTGGACTGTGAAGAAAGCTGAGCACCAAATAATTGATGCTTTTGAACTGTGGTGTTGGAGAAGACTCTTGAGAGTCCCTTGGACTCCAAGGAGATCCAACCAGTCCATCCTAAAGGAGATCAGTCCTGTGTGTTCATTGGAAGGACTGATGCTGAAGCTGAAACTCCAATGCTTCGGCCACCTGATGAGAAGAGCTGACTCATTTGAAAAGACCCTGATGCTGGGAAAGATTGAGGGCAGGAGGAGAAGGGGACGACAGAGGATGAGATGGTTGGATGGCATCACCGACTCAATGGACATGGGTTTGGGTGGACTCCGGGAGTTGGTGATGGACAGGGAGGCCTGGCATACTGCGGTTCATGGGGTCGCAAAGAGTCTGACATGACTGAGTGACTGAACTGGACTGTATATAGGGATGCCTTAAATATGGATTTCTCTTGATGCAGTTTTCTTAGGGAGACAATTCAGAGATTTGAAAGACAAAATTCATCTTTACTCTAGATATCTTGGTGGAAGATGTCACGTTATGTGAAAGAATTTGCCTGAGTCTCTAGTTTCTGTCCACTTTCCATTCATTTATTTTTTTGTCCTTTCATTTTTATTTTTCCCCTTATGGTATATCTTTAAACACTTTTGGAGCTATTGTGATGTGCCAAAATCTTTGAAACACATGGATAAATAGACTACTCGTTTTTAAAAGGTTAATTACCAAAAATCAGTTTCCAGGTGTTTAAATGTTAATGATTTGAAAGACATGAAAATATAGATGGGTAAATCACTATATTTCTGATGGTATCCATACAAAATTATCATGGAGGGGTTGGTAAAACTCTGCCTTCTTTATGCTCTTGTCTTATAAATACATTACAACTGTTAGAAAACTCAAATGATGTTTTAAATAACTTACCTGGTTCCAAGTAATGCAATATCTCTAAAGGACATTTGTTTTTCAAGGATTTCAGAAGATGACTTTGTACATTTCAACTCTACATCAATATGAAATCCATAATGTGAATGTGGATTGCAAATTGCAAACCATGGATAGATTTCTGTTTTAAAAGGTAGTCACAGATCAGATTCCAAACTGGAAAAAATATTTGTAACTTAAATTAGGGAGGAATAGTATCCCTCATATGAAAACAGTCTTCTAAAAATAGAAAATAAAAGTAAGAATTCTATAGAAATGCATGAAGGAAAGATAATTAGTTCAAAAAAGAAATGCAAAATCCTGTAAATATACGAAAAGGTGCTTAACATTGATCATAACAGAAATGCAGATTAAAACTACAGTGAGATGCTAGTTCTCACCTTTGAAGTTGGCAAAAATCCAAATAATGACATTCTTTATTGGCAGCTCTCTGGAGACATAGGTATTCCCACACATTGTTGGGGAAAATGCAAAAATATAATGAATATGGAAGAAAAATTGGCAATATCTAGCAAATTACTTAGGTATTTAACATTAACACAGCAAGCCCACTCTAAGTATCTTACCTCAAAGATACACAAACAAAAATATAAAAAGAAATATATAGAAAAACATTTTTGTAACACTATCTGTAATAGCAAAGGCTGGGGTGAAATGGCCATTAAAATTAGACTTTAAATACTAACATGTCATATAATGCAGGTGTAATGCAAGTATGAGAAATATGTGATACATAAAATGTACTCTAAGGTGATAAAAATCAAGGTCTATAGTATGTAAGAAAAGGAATAGATACAAATACACAGATCCACACATAATTTGACATATTTTTAAAAGCGACAAAAGGGGAGAAACGTGAGAGAAGAAGCACAAAATCTCAGCTCTCTGGATTGGATATGCCTTGTGTTATAGGCTTGACTCTCTAAACATCACAGTCTTAATACTTATAGAACAAAATTAACTTTTTAAAAAGACTTCCTAAAATCAGCATGAAGACTAAAACAAATTAACTGCATATTAAGTTTTTGACACTAGTACGTGCATGCGTGCTCAGTCGTGTTCGACTCTGCAGCCCCACGGACTGTAGCCCGCCTGGCTCCTCTGTCCATCGCATTCTCCAGGCAAGAATACTGGGAATAGGTTGTCATTTCCTCCTCCAGGGGATCTTCCCGACCCAGGAATCGAACCCACATCTTCTGTGTCTCCTGCATTGGCAGGTAGATTCTTTACCACTGAGCCACCTGGGAAGCCTGACTTAAGCGCAGATGGGGATTATTTCAAATAACTTTAAAACACATGGTTTTACTGTACATCTCTGATAAGATATACAAAGTTAACTCCAAAAGACCCTCGACTTTTTTTGGTAATTGTTTTTTGTGGTAATGTTGGTGCTGTTATTATGAGACTGTTGTATTTAAGGATGGGCATCAAATATGCCTGGCGTGCTGCGATTCATGGGGTCACAAAGAGTCGAATAAGACTGAGCGACTGAACAGAACTGAACTGAACTGAACTGATCTAATATACAGTGATGTTAGCAACAACATTGGGAACCAGGATTTTTGACATAAGAGTAAGGGAACAAAGACACACTATTGAAGAAATCAAGTTTTAAAATAATTAAAGTAGTAGTCCTAAATTAAAATTCATAGTGTATTTCACCTATAAACAAAACAGTGTATATCTTAGTTCTGTTGCTTGCATTTATCTTAGTTCTGTTATTTGCAAACAACTAGAAGTAACAGTCAACTCAATAGCAATGACGGAGAAGGCAATGGCACCCCACTCCAGTACCCTTGCCTGAAAAATCCCATGGACGGAGGAGCCGGGTAGGCTGCAGTCCGCGGGGTCGCAAAGAGTCAGAAACGACTGAGTGGGGACTTCCCTGGTGGTCAAGTGGCTAAGACTCTGAACTCCCAATGCAGGGGGCCCAGGTTTGTTCCCTGGTCAGGGGACTAGATCCCACATACCACGGCTAAAAGTTTGAATGCATCAATTTAAGAACCCACATGGGGCAACTAAGAACTGGCTCAGCCAAATAAAAGAAAGAAAGAAAGAAAGAAACGACTGAGAGACTTCAGTTTCACTTTTCACTTTCACTTTTCACTTTCATGCATTGGAGAAGGAAATGACAACCCACTCCAATGTTCTTGGCTGGAGAATCCCAGGGACGGGGGAGCCTGGTGGGCTGCCGTCTACAGGGCCGCACAGAGTTGGACATGACTGAAGCAAATTAGCAGCAGCAGCAGCAGCAATAGCAATGTGGGCTTTTGGTATAAGAAATGTGGTCTCTAGGTACTATCTCCCATTAAATAAGAAAATTTTTTACTTTTTTTTTTAAATTTTTTTAATTTTAATTTTAATTTTTACTTTATTTTTAAAAAAAAACTTTTGGTACAAGATAAGCTCTTAATCATCACGCTGTGCCAGAAAACAAGGGGGCTGTCAAAAGTTAGTAGGATCAGAAGAACTCAAGAGCCAAATTGAGCCCAAAGGCAGTGAGATAATAAGGATCATATCTGCAATGGAATGAAACTCATCACATACACTTGAACCCATCCATGAGGTCAGAATTAGATTTGAGAACAACAGCACGTTGGTTATTTTTGGATAATTTTAGGGAACTGATTTCTTTATTTTGAATACTGGTTAATATAGGAAGGGAATGAAGCCTTTCCTGTATAAACTGCACCTAATAGTAACAGAGTAGTTGATAAGGGACAGTTTCTTTTTATAAAATATCCCAAATAGTCACCCAGTTAGTCGCTGAAGATGGAATGATGCAATAGTAGCAATTTGTACACTGTGAGAAATAATACATCCAAGAAATGATCAATATTTGTTAATGTCACAGAGAGACAAGCAGACATTAAGTATCTTCCAATGGATGCACAGGTTACCTATGACATTGTCTTGCCAAAAAGCCAAAATCAAACCTGAGTCGGGTCAAGCCTCTGAATCTAATTCCCAGCTTAGAGAAAACAGAAGAGGGAGAGAGGCATGTTCAATGACACCAAATCAACATAATCTAAAACCGGAGAAATTCTTTAGGACAAAGGATCTGTGTTTTTCAACAAATAGATTAGAGAATCTGAGGAAGACAAAGAGGGGAGGGTGAAGAAGGATTCAGAATGGGTGGGAGGGGAAGAGAGAGAAAGAGGGAAGTTTGATTGTAGGGTTATAGTTGTGTTGGCATCATAGTCTTTTGCTTTTAGAGATAGAAAAGGAGATATTTACAGATGAAATACTTTGGTGTCTGGAACCTGTTTCAAAATTACCCAAGATAAGGAAAGTGGATAGGGTTATGGATGAGGCAGAGATTGCTATGAACGAATATATTCTGAAACTGAGTGATAGAATCATTTGGTTTCATAATACTCTTCCTTATATTTTTATGTGTGCTTGATCTTTTCCATATTTAAATCACAGTTTTTAAAAGTATTCAGAGATTTCATGGCAACATTTATGAATTTAAGAATGACAGTTCTACTTTTAAACGTCTCAGTGGGACCCTCTGTGCTTTCAGGTTGAATTCCACACCATTTAACATGGTTTTTCACAGTCAGACCTTAGTATGTACTCACTGTTGTCTGGAACATCCGTTGTATTTACTTCTGCCTGGAGAAACTCTGTTCCTCTTTCAAGAGGCAACACAAATGTAGCCACTTTCTTGACTGTATTTCTGCCCCTGATTTAGGCAGAATTCATTCATATCTCTCTCTTTTCATCACACCCTGTACATTCAAGAGGCTTCCCAGGCGGTGCTAGTGGTAAAGGACCTGCCTGCCAGTGCAGGAGACAAAAGAGACACAGGTTCGATCCTTGGATCATGAACATTCCCTGGAGGAGGGCATGGCAACCTGCTCCAGCATTCTTGCCTGGAGAGTCCCATGGACAGAAGAGCCTGGTGGGCTACATTCCACAGGGTCACAAAGAGTCAGACACAACTGAGGCGACTTAGCACATACATTCAACAGTTATTTCTTCACTTAATTATTTTAGAAATTCTTTTTTCAGTGCCTAATGTAAGCCAGACACCATGCAGGTACTAGGGGTATTGAAGTAACCTAATCCATGCCCTCTTAACCTATAGTCTGGTGGAAGAGCTCTTGAACTGTGATGAACGCAATGATGAGAGAGGTAAGGGAGCTAGAAAACATCCACTGGGAAAAGCCAGTCTAATCTGGAGCAAAGAAATACTCATGGAACCCCTCACCCAACACTGAATCTAAGTTCGTATGTTTCCGTACCCTCACTCCACCTTGTAAACTACTTGGGGTTATCCTAAGATTTCTTACTGATTATGTATACTTTTTTTTTCAAATCCTCAATGCAGTTCTTCAGAGTAGGTACTAATATTTCCCTTTAAATATGATAAAAATCAAGGTTCAGAGAGGTAAGATCAGTCCTGCCTAGTCAATAAGAAAAGAAGACTTGGTCTGTCTGCTTGATGCCAAATTCTAAGCCCTCTGTAGTGCCCCCTGTTGTCCCTGGAGTATGGACTTAAAATTGAGGAATTCCCAAGAGGCTGACTGATCCGTGTAAATGTCAAGTGGTCAAAGCTGATATAGAACCATCCTGGTCCCAAGAGTTATTCTTGTGTCGGTTGATTGGATTCCTCTTCTCAGTAGGAAAAGCACTCTAGGACAGTCATACTAATATCCAATTAATATCAAAAGGCTATAGGAAGACTCTTGTGGCTCAGATAGTAAAGAATCTGCCTGCAATGTGGGAGACCTGGGTTCGATCCCTGGGCCCAGAATATCCCCAGAGGAGGGCATAGCAACCCACTCCAGTATTCTTGCCTGGAGAATCCCATGGACAGAGGAGTCTGGCAGACTACAGTCCATTGGATCGCACAGAGTTGGACACAATTGAGTGACTAACATTTTCACATCTTCATAGGAAGACCACTGGAGCCCAAATGAAAGGAAATGAATTCCTAAGGCACTGGTTCTCAACCAAGGACAATTTTTGCCCCCTAGGGGACACTTGGCAATGTCTGGAGACATTTTTGGTCATCACAACTTAGAGGGAGTGTGCTGGTGGTATTTGATGGATCAAGGCTGAGAATGCTGCTAGATATCCTGTAATCCACAGGACAGTCCCCACAACAAAGAAATAGCCAACTCAAAATGTCACAATGCTGACCCCAAGATCCCAGCAGTGGGGTAATAAGCTGACCCACCTGTCTTCACTACAACATATGGTGGAGGCGGACGGTTAGAGCCTCTTTTTCCCCAGTAAAGATTGAAGGAGGAAGATTGAATGAGAGACCACGTTGCCATTTCCCTTCATGACATCCATTTACTGCAGTCATTTGTATCCATCTCCTTTTCATCAGAAATAGAAGTTTTAGAGAATAGTTTGTTATGAAACGAAACTCTAATATCCAGAAACTGTAGGTGGTAATCCCACTCACTGCATATACTTATGTGGACTTTTTTCATGTTCTTGTCCAGTTCTTTTCTTTCGTTCCTTCAGAAAGGGTGCTATGGAGCATCGGTTAAGAGCTCCAGAGCAAAGGGCAGAATATCTAAGTCCATTTACCAGCTCTGTCACTTCAGACAAGTAACTTTATATCTCCAAGTCAAAGTTTGCACATCTGTGAATGGGAAGTTTGCACATCTGTGAATGGGATGCTAACCTCATGAGGCTGTTAGGGAGATTCAATAGGATAATCAATGCAAAGTGCTTAACAAACTGTCTAGCAATGAAAATGCTATTTAAATATTAGCTATTGTTTTTCGTGTTTCTAATCACAGTATATTTCCCATTAAATATTCCTCTTATTTATTTTCCCTTTAATTGAATATTTAATTGCTTACTATATATTCTACATTGCTACAAAGTTATCATAATTAGAATGTTTAGTAAGTCATCTAAGCAATGGATATGTCATTATTTATTTAACTTGCCCTACGTTGGACGTTAAGACTGCCTCCAACTTTAAATGGGAGTCCCTGGTGGCTCAGACAGCAAGGAATCTGCCTGCAATGCAGGAGACCCAGAGTCGATCACTGAGTCAGGAAGATCCCCTGGAGAAGCTAATAGCTACCCACCCCAGTATTCTTGCCTGGAGAATTCCAACTTGAAACACACACACAAATTAACATCTTCATATATGCACCTTCTCCTGCATTTCAGATTGTTAAACCCAGAAAAGCTTTCAAGAATGTTGTTTACCAGATAGGAATGTATTTATACCTATTGACAGATTGCTTCCAGAAAGAGACTTATAAAAATTTATTGCCATCAGCAATATAAAAGTATGGCCATATCAATGCATCTTTTGTGTTATCTTTTTCTATCAAAATAAAAGATGCAAAATAATATGTCACGGCTGTTCTTAGCAGTCTGTTTACTATTCAGGATAAACCTTTTAAATGCTTGTTCACTGGATGGATTTCTTCTTGCATAATGCTCAGTGTTGGTGTCATTTCTTTATGTATAATTGGGATGTTCTTTCTTAATGATTTATTGAGGACTCTTTATATATAAATTACATTAATACTATTTTCATTAATTACTCTGGTGTACTGTCTCCCTTTGAAAATCATGAAACAAGAGTTATTTCTCCTCTTACATGCTAAGGGCAGGTGCATTTTTTTTGCATCCATGCCTGTGTCCATGTGGAAAGTATTCTAGCCAACTCTTGTTTCTCATTTCTAAGGAGTCTGTCACATCATTTCTCATCTTTCAGAGTCAGAGCCTTTTCATCTGAGTCCATTCTCCTACACACTTCATCCCCCTGAAATTGCACCAGAACCCATGATCAGACTGCACCACCACCGATAAACCCTCTGCTGAGCGTTATCTTCCCTCCAGGCATCTGAAATGGTGCTCATGTTCAAGTTCCGAATGTCAACGGACTGTGTACCCTTCACTCTCAGTAGATGCTGAGTTTTATGCTCACCCATTACTCTCTGTTCACTGGCACCGATTCATACAGTGCATCAATTTTCTTTCATTTTTGTTTCTCAACTCCTACGGCAAAGTTTAGCACCATAAAATATGTGACATGACTCGATGATGAAGCAGCAGTTTCCTGCTGAAACTTCAGAGCAAGAGGCACTTTTTTTTTTTAAGAAAGAAGGCCATTGAGCTACCAGCTGTTCTCCTAAAAAAGATGTGGCAGTATTATCCACGCAGATACTCTGCAGTTGTTCCCTGGTCATAATGAAAAGGATTTTATGGGATTTTTTTAGGCTCAACTGCATGTGGCTTCCAGGAACTTGCCAGGATAATGAGACATGTAACTTTATAATGGCTAAACTGAGTCTAGGTGCCATACTTATCCATTGTCAAGGTCAATGTCTTTATTTATTGATTTCTTCTACAATTACAGTAAGACAGGAAAAAGAAGAAAATAGGGTTTTTTAAAAGGTTGCATGACATTAAAATGTGCTTCATTCTACTGCCAAACACCAGTAGATATCACTTAAAAGAAGCATTGCCCAGATAAAGAAAAGCAAGAATTCATTTGATCTCACCCTCTTCCTATGCACAACTTTTCCACAATATTATCCGAGAAGAATTATCACCAGCTTAGATGGAGACGTGTACTGAGACAGGTTTGATGCTAGTGTTAGTCGCTCTGTTGTGTCCGATTCTTTGCAACCCCATGGACTGTAGCCTGCCAGGCTCCTCTGTCTATGGAATTCTTCAGGCACGAATACTGGAGTGGGTACCCACCCCCTTCTCCAGGGGATCTTCGTTACCCAGGGATCGAACCTGAGTCTCTTGCATTGTAGGCAGATTCTTTACTGTCTGAGTCACCAGGGAAGTCCAGTAATGCTAGGGTGAGTTGTTATTCCCCAAATGATTTGAATGGCAAAGACAAATAGAATCATCGCTCCAGATGGCACATAATAGGAATGGCTAGTTTGCACAGAAAAGGATATCATTCTGCATTTACACATCTACTATGTGAACACCTAAATTACTACTACCTGGTTTGTAAGCACCTCACACAAATGGCAGCCTGCTTTTTCTCCCCAGTTTCCTTAAAACTCGCTTCTGCTCTGGAACATGGAGTAGAAGAAGGGTGGAGAAATGCTTGCTGAGGAAGGTTTTCTCCACTTCCTTCCCCAAAGATTTGAGTTACCAGTGTGTTTGTGGCTCAGTTGTATCCGACTCTTTGCAACCCCATGGGCCCACCAAGTTGTCTGTCCGTGGAATTCTCCAAGCAAGCATACTAGAGTGGATTGCCATTTCCTCCTCCAAGGGATCTTCCCGACCCAGGGATCAAACCCAGGTCTCCCACCTTGCAGGCAGATTCTTTAAAGTCTGAGCTACAGGGAAGTCCCCATGAGCTACCAGGGTTTATGACAAAAATCCTGAGATAAATAAAGCAATGAGCAGGGAGGAGACAGAGCCATATAGAGACCATGTAGAAGTCATCCAGTAGGAAGAACCTGGAATCGTCCTTGACTTACTCGCCTCTGCCTCTCCTCTACATCAAATCACTTAACTAAGCCTTGTGATTTCTGATTCCCAAAAACATCTCTCTCCAGCGCTTCTGCTGCCAGTGATCTCCTACCCAGTTTTCACAAGCTGACTCACTGGTTTCCCTGCCTTCTGGCTCCATCTCACCCTTCATACCCTTCACTCCAGGCACCGGTGTGATGGTTCTAAAAGACAGATAGACACATTTATTTGATAAAGTTCCTTACATTACAGAGCACAAGCTTTGCTTTATCTTCTGTAGAGAAAAAAACCTCCAGTTACATGTTGGCATTGGAGAAGGAAAGTTGTCCAGCTAGAACTCTATGCTTTCACTGCCAAGGAACTGGGTTCAGTCTGCGGTTGGGGAACTAAGATCCCACAAGCGATATGTTGCAGCCAAAGAAAAAAACAGAAAGCACCATCTTCATCTTCACCTTCACTTTCAGAGGTGATGTCTAATCCCGATCCACTCAGAGGTCCTATGGTCTCAATTGGATTGCTTCTCCTTTGATTAAAAAAATTTTTTTTTAATTGGAGGATATTTGCTCCACAATATTGTGTTGGTTTCTGCCATAGAGTTGCTTCTCAACTTTCTCTACTACCAGCTTGTTTCATTTTTCTAAGTACTAGTCAGGTAATTTATCCATCTGCTTTTGAACTTCCCAAATTTTGTAGGTGTTCCCCCCTCTTTCATTCTCTGTTCTTGTTGTTTAGGCTTTTTAAAGAAACCCTGAGTAGGAGAGGGAAGGATTGAGAGTTTGAGACTAGTAGATAAAAAACTGCTATATATCAAATAGATAAATAATAAGATCTTACCATATAGCATGGGGAACTATATTCAATATCCTGTAATAAACCATAATGGAAATGAAACAAACAAACAAAAAGAAACCCTATATTGCTGTTTAAAGGAGATTCTGAGAGGGAGAGAAAATATGTGTATGTCTTCAATCTATCACCTTTACTTAGACTCCTCCTGTAACTTTTTTTTACATAAATGCAAGAATGTCGTAACAGTCACCCAGACACCCAAACACATCAATACAGTATTTGTGTGAGGAGGTGAAAGGGATATTTTCAAAATGTAATAAAAAATGTGTTGAGTCACAGTGTTATACAAAAATGAAATTGCTAGAGATCATATTGCATTTTAATACAGAACTTTAGAACATGGCCCTAAAAATGATGATCAATTTTTATGCTGCTGAAGCAGTAGAGCACACTAATAAAAATAAAAATAAACATACTAAAGATTCACCCTCACTGTGACATCCAAAGTCAAACTGTTTCTGTTTTCTTTGCAGCTTTTGTTTATTATGAAACATACAATTTCATAACAGTTTCATGTCTGAATTGTCTTCGTAACTATCACTTTTAATTGCTGTGGAATTTCCTATTGGATTGATACACCATAGCTTACTAATTCATTCCCAGTTGCTTCCCTAGGATAAATAAAACTCTGTGCATATCATCAAGCTACTGCTGTGGGTGGTCTATTCTGGTTTTACTATAAGTTGTTACTGCATTTGGCATTATCATTTTTAAAAATATGTTTATTTAGTAGTGATGAGTTTGTTTTAGTTATATTTTATTGATGACTTTAAGTATTTTATTGACGATGTTTACTATGAAATCACATCATCTATTGTAGGATGTATTTAGATTTTCTCTTCTTTAACCACTTAGTTAGTTTTCTAACCAACTGGAATGAACTCTTCCTTCACTGGACAGACACCCACAACATATTTGCAGGGACACACAGGATGGGACCCAACCTTTGTGTTCTTTTGGTTCACAAGCTAGAGGGGGTTAGGCTGTAATGAGCTCAGCATGTGATGCTGTCAGGAGGAGGGCATGGCTGAGGAAGCCATATGCTTGCCTGGGGAACAGTATAGAAAGTCTAGATAGATGGAACAGGAGAATCAAAGGCAGGGAGACAAATATTTAGAAAATTCAAGAAAGAGATATTTATTGTCTTATCTCCCATTTTTGGTGCAAACTGCTTTTCTCATTTTTTCCTTTAAAAATACTTGATATGTTTTTAAAGACAACTCAGTGTTTTGTTTTTTCTTGTATTTATTTATTCATTTATTTACTTTTGGCTGCATTGTGTCTTCATTGATGCCCACAGGCTTTCTTTAGTTGCAGCGAGTAGGTGCCGCGCTTCTTTGTGATGCCTGGGCTTCTTATTGCGGTGGCTTCTCTTGTTGCAGAGCATGAGCTGTGGGGCACATGGGCTTCATTAATTTCGGCATGAGAGTTCGGTAGTTGTGACGCTCAGGCTTAGTGGCTCTGAGGTGTGTGGGATCTTCCCAGACCAGGGATTGAACCCATGTCCCCTGTGTTAGCAGGCTGATTCTTAACCACTGGACCACTAGGGAAACCCAATATTTAATATTTTTAAAAGCATATATGTAATCAAATTGGTTGACCATGTTTTGGAGTTGTTACTATTTCTCTAAAAATGAATCCAGCAGGATCTGGGTCATCATGGTTGATTTGTGCAAAGACATAATAAAGCTGCTGCAGCTAATACCTCTCCTTAGGGGCAGTTATGCAAACCTATCTCTCTCTCTTTTTTTTTTTTTTTTTTTGAACCATAAGCAATCGATAAAGAAGTATTTAAGACAACACCACATTAAGGCTGTATTCTCAAAGTGCCTCTCTGAATGGTGTTTGCTGTCATAAGTTATAATGGCAAACAGCACTGCTGCTCATTATTCTGGGTAAAGAGTGTAGTCATTTGGCTTTTAATGACAGACATGGGATGGGTCTGCAGAGACTCGATCTGGCTCCATTCCTGATGCAGAAATACCTTTAATAGGCAGGACTTTATAGAATGCTATGGTCTTTAATACATCTTCTTGTGTTTAGACACAGACAGTCACATTTTCTACCCCAAGCCCCAGAGGCCTTGATGATTGTTGGAACAACACTTTTTCATTAAAATATTTGAGAGTGAAAGGGATGTCAAAGATAGGATTTTTTTTTCTTCTGGAGTTTATAGATCATTTGGGCTGACCATAATACTTTGAAGGCTACATTCAGTTACTACTCTCCTGTCTCTTGCTCATCAGAGTATAAATTCCCAGAGGGCAGACATTATGTCTTATTCATCCTCATGTCCATAGTTCCTGGAGTATAATAGAAGCTCAGTGAAAATGTAAGGAGATCAAGCCAGTCAATCCTACAGGAAATAAACCCTGAATTTTCATTGGAAGGACTGATACTGAAGCTGAAGCTCCAATACTTTGGCCACCTGATGCAAAGAGCCAACTCTAGAAAAGACCCTCATGCTGGGAAAGACAGAAGGCAAGAAGAGAAGGGGACGACAGAGGATGAGATGGTTGGATGGCATCACCAACTCAGTGGACATGAGTTTGAGCAAGCTCTGGGAAATGGTGAAGGACAGGGAAGCCTGGCGTGCTGCAGTCCATGGGGTCACAAAGAGTTGGACATGACTGAGTGACTGAACAACAACAATGAAAATGTATTAACTGGCTGAAAGAAGACAAGTGTGAATAAGACATATTGTGTTACAGCTCTAGTCTCGCTGTGCTATGTGAGTGGTGGAGAGAGGAGTGAGCATTGAGGGGATGGAGAGAGCACGACCAACTGGACGGGATGAAGGAAGACTGGTATCGAAGCCAGCTAGCAGCTTGGGCTGAGTAAGCCCAAGGCAAGCAGAGCTGGAAAACAGCAATTGAGGGGATGGCAAGGCTGCAAATAGAGCCTCAAATCCCAACCACAGTGACCAGCTCAGATTGGCCGTAAGTGTGAAGATGTGGAGGAGAAAGGAGGGGAGTCCAGTAGGAGATGCCTAAATTTCGAAGGGCTATGAATAAAGCTAAAGAGTGTTGGAATTCTCTCAGTAGGCAATGGGCATACCAATTAAATAAATAACTAATAAATAAATAAGTAACAGGGGCCTGGCATCATCAGAGTTACATGTGTGAGGGATCATACTTGTGATACTGTGGAAAGTGGAAGAGGAAGAGAAGAATTCCACTATTTCTTAGGAGGTCAGTTGACCCATGGGAGTTAAAGGTGATCGCTAGTGCCATTAGCTGTAATAGGAAATGCCAAAAGGAGACAAGTTCTAGGCAAGTAATGTGAGGAAGATGATGAATTTAATTTTGAACATGGAGACTTGAAGTGGATTTCATATACTAAGTAGAAGGCCAGGTAAATAAACGATATTTCAAGGTATGTATAAATTGTGATCATTGAGTTGAGGTAATTCAAGTTCCCAAGGTTGCCTCTTCTCTGGGAGATTGAGGAGGGTGTAAGTGTATAGGCAGTAATGTAGCAGCATCCTTGCCTACGATCCAGGGCTGCTGGAAGGGGAATGGAGTCCTGTAGGATAAGTGGGGGGCTGCATCACAATTCTGAGACTCTGGCTTCCTAGGAAGCTTGTATGAGCAGGTCGGTTCCCCGACTGCAGGGAAGACCAGAAGTTGATGATGGTGATGCCTCACTTCTAACGCCACCCAGAAAAAAAGTTCCAGAGTGGCTTGTGAATCATCTCTATACTTTTCTTCTCTATCATATTTAGACTTCTAGTACATATAATCTTAGGAGACCAGAAGTCTTGCTCAGGGTGGGAAGTTGATGAGCTTACAACCAAGAATTCACCCTAAGTTTAGACTGCGTTTGTTTTTCTTTTCTTTTTTTTAATGTGCTTTTATTTATTTATTTTAATTGGAGGCTAATTACTTTACAATATTGTATTGGTTTTGCCATATAGTGACATGAATCTGCCACGGTGTACACGTGTTCCCCATCCTGAACCCTCCTCCCACCTCCCTCCCCATACCATCCCTCTGGGTCATCCCAGTGCACCAGCCCCAAGCATCCTGTATCATGCATCGAACCTGGACTGGCGATTCGTTCCACATATGGTATTATACATGTTTCAATGCCATTCTCCCAAATCATCCCACCCTTGCCCTCTCCCACAGAGTCCAGAAGACTGTTCTATACGTCTGTGACTCTTTTGCTGTCTCACATACAGGGTTATCGTTACCATCTTTCTAAATTCCATATATATGTGTTAGTATAATGGCACCCCACTCCAGTACTCTCACCTGGAAAATCTCATGGATGGAGGAGCCTGGTGGGCTGCAGCCCATGGGGTTGTGAAGAGTCGGACACAACTGAGCGACTTCCCTTTCACTTTTTACTTTCATGCGTTGGAGAAGGAAATGGCAACCTACTCCAGTGTTCTTGCCTGGAGAATCCCAGGGATGGGGGAGCCTGGTGGGCTGCCGTCTATGGGATCACACAGAGTCGGACACAACTGAAGTGACTTAGCAGCATACTGTATTGGTGTTTTTCTTTCTGGCTTACTTCACTCTGTATAATAGGCTCCAGGGTTTCATCCACCTCATTAGAACTGATTCAAATGTATTCTTTTTAATGGCTGAGTAATACTCCATTGTGTATATGTACCACAGCTTTCTTATCCATTCATCTGCTGATGGACATCTAGGTTGCTTCCATGTCCTGGCTATTATAAACAGTGCTGCGATGAACATTGGGGTACACGTGTCTCTTTCAATTTTGGTTTCCTCAGTGTGTATGCCCAGCAGTGGGATTGCTGGGTCATAAGGCAGCTCTATTTGCAATTTTTTAAGGAATCTCCACACTGTTCTCCCTAGTGGCTGTACTAGTTTGCATTCCCACCAACAGTGTAAGAGGGTTCCCTTTTCTCCACACCCTCTCCAGCATTTATTGCTTGTAGACTTTTGGATCGCAGCTATTCTGACTGGCATGAAATAATACCTCATTGTGGTTTTGATTTGCATTTCTCTGATAATGAGAGATGTTGAGCATCTTTTCATGTATTTGTTAGCCATCTGTATGTCTTCTTTGGAGAAACGTCTGTTTAGTTATTTGGCCCATTTTTTAATTGGGTCGTTTATTTTTCTGGAATTGACATGTTCTCCTGCAGTAGTATCTTTCCAAATATCCACATGTCAAAACTCTAGCCCCCAGTGTGATGATGTTATTAGGAGCTGAGGCTTTGGGGAGGTAATTATAGTTAAATGAGGTCATGAGGGTGGAGCTCTCATAAATGGGATTAGTGCCTTTGTAAGTGTCAACAGAATGCCTGTTGCTTCTCTCTCTGCCCTCGGCCATGTGAGGACACAACAAGAAGTCAGCAGTCTGCAATCCAGAAGAAGACCCTCTCCAGAGCCTGACCATAGTGGTACCCTGCTGTTCTAGCCTCAGAATTGTGAGAGAATAATTCCCATTGTTTATAAGCCACCCAGTCTATGGCATTTTGTTATAGCAGCTTGAACCGACTAAGACAAATAGGAAGAATGAAACACACCTCCCCCTGAAAAGTCCACATTGTAATTCCAGGGACCTCTGAATACATTACCTTACATGGCAGAAGGGACTTGGCAAATGTGATGAAGGACTTTGAGACTGAGAGATCATTGGGATTATCCAGGTAAGTTCAGTCTAATGACATGAGTTTTTGAAAGTGAAGAATCTTTTCTGGCTGTGGGCAGACAGATGTGACAATGGAAGTATGGTCAGAGGGTTGCCATGTTAACTGTCTTTGCAGACACAGGAAGGGAGCTAGGAGCCAAACAATGTGAGCAGTCATAGAATCTGGAAGAGTCAAGGAAACAGATTCTCTCCTGCAGCTCCAGAAGGAACACTGCCTTGCTAACATCATGCTTTTAGCTCACATAGACCTAGGTTGGACTTACTAGTGTATGAAACTGTAAGATTAAAAAAATTCATATTAAGTCACCATATTTATGATAATACATTTTGTAAGAATAATGCTACATTTGAAGTTGCGTGGTGGGCTTAGTAGGAATCATTTGACACAGGGTTTAGGTGGCTGTATTCAGTGAAACCATAATTCCAGCCCTGCCATATGACAGCAGCCAGTTACCCTCACAAGAGTCAGGGTTCTCTCCTTGGAGCTAGTGTATAAATAACATTTGGTTTTAACCTAAATGATACCACATCTGGAATATAAACACTCAGAGCACATACCTTTATGAATATGATGTTTATTAATAAATCATTAACAAAATAGAGTGACCTGTCAATAAGGAAGGTTGAACAGATTGTGCTGAGATCAATAAATGAATCAATATGGTTGTGGCTGTGGAGTAGTGGCATGGTTAAATACACTGATGACAGAGAGACGGAGTCACAGTTCTCTCTCTTATATGTTTATATATAAGTAAACATATATATATATATTACATATATATAAGTAAAACTTATATATAAGTTTTACTGGAGAACCGTGACTCTATCTGTCTGTGTAGAAAGAGATATATATATAAAAGAAAATTGCAATCAACAGTAGCAAGCAGCTTTTGCTTGATTTGGACAAAGAGGAGCTACTATGGGCAGCATGATTGGAAGGATATTCTAGATTCATCCATTCCTGGAGAAAATACTAATGGCCAGTAGCCAATCATGAAATGGCTTTGTGATTAGAAGACAGTTGCAGATAGCTCTTAGCTTATGTATGCATGGGGCTTCTCTGGTGGCTCAGATTGTAAAGAATCTGCCTGCAATGAAGGAGACCCGGGTTCAATCCCTGGATTGGGAAGATCCCCCGGAGAAGGGGATGGCTACCCACTCCAGTTTTCTCACCTGTAGAATTCAATGGAGTGAGGATCTGGTGGGCTGCAGTCCATGGGGTCACAAAAAGTCAGACATGACTGAGGGTGTAATACCTCACTTTCATTATGTATGCATGCATTTTGTTGTTGGTGTTTGCTTGCTTGCTTGTTGGTTTTCACTGCTTTAGGGGAGGTGTACTTTCTGAAGCCACACTCTCTCCTCCTCCTTTACTTCTCTGGTTCCATCTTGAGCCCTGACTCAACTCCATCAGTGTCCTCCCCTGGTCAGTGCAGGAGAGACTGAATTCCAGAGCAGGGTCCACCTGGATCCCACAGGGAATCAGTAATAGTATGGAGCTCACTGCTTGTGCTTCCCTACAGTTCTCTGTGGTGTAGACTTCTGATTTTTAGAGTTTTTAAAATAGGGGAATGATTAATTGGAAAAAAAAACTTTCTCTTGATTATACTGATCATTTTTATAAAAATCTATGTATGTGATGAATATTTAAAGACTTTCTTCTTGCCAGGGGGTAGGCTAGGAAAGAAAAAGCCAGCAAACGAGAAGAGAATGCAGTGGTGGTACAGATATACAGATTTCATAGAAATAAATAAGGACAGAAAAACTTAAAGCTAAGACCCCAATATAGGAGTAAAGGACATGAACAAAACAAAGCACAGAAAAGGAATTATAAATGACTTATAGGCCCATGTGGGGTAGTAGGTAGGTTCCAACCTCTAATAAAACTTAAAAAGGAGGCTGTTACAAAAACGAGAGGAAATTTTTCACCCATCTAATTAACACACATTAAAAATTTAATAGACGGGAGAGAAGAGAAAATGATGCTTAAAAGAGTTTGGCTTAACTTTCTTTCCTGCATTTCTCTAGGGAGCATTAATTAGCACAACCCTTTTAGAAGCATTTTAACAATATGTATCACGGGCCTTTAAAACGTTCCTACCTTTTGGCCCATTAATTCTACTTCCAAGATACAAATAAAGATGGGCTCATCCTGAATAGCACGAGAAGTGCATGCACACTTTATTGAAATTATGCTTAGGATAGTGATACCCTGAAACAACCTATGCGTCCAGGGTATTGAAGTCGTAGCTATGCAAAACATTTGAAAAACAGATTTATCTTATTGTTAAATTCAAAATAAAAATTTTTATTATAAAAGCTTCATTGAAATATGCATATAAAGCGAGCACCAGAATTATAAAACTGCTTTATATAACTTGAATAGCGTCATGGGTGATTGTACTTTTTTCCTTTTCCTTTCCCAGATTTTATATAGGTAATCCATATAACTGTAATAATTAGGAGAAGACCTTCTATAAAACAAAAAATGGAATTGATTGTGAAGTCATTGTATGATAAATCATAGATGAGGCCCCAAATAAAGAAACTTCCACATGTCTTCAGCGGGTTGGGGGTAAAGCAAAAGGCATTTCATGGTGCCTCCTGAATCACACCCATAGAGGAAACCCTAGACCTAGTAATCATTTGTAATATAACAGCACCAAAGAGGTCTCTGAAATCTGTCCTGACCCAGCAGGAGACAAGCAAAGTCATTTTGGAAGAAACTGAATTTATATTGGATGAGAGCAAGTCACAGTCATCGCCAAAGCAAATTGTCTTAGAATTGTAGCTGACAAATGTCCTGTCCGATTCTGAATGACTGGAAAGGGAAGGAATTCTCTGCAATTAGCTTGTCAGCTCTCCCCTCAAGGGATGTTAACTCCATGAGAGCATGCACCTTTGCTGTCGGGCCCGCCTTTGTCATATCCAGGTCTGGTGTATACTAAGTGCTTAAAGTGCTCAAGGACTACAAGCTGAATGAACGAGTAAACTCAGATGCTCGGACAAGAAACCTAGGCGCCTTCTTGAGTTTTCTCTAGTCTCAGCTTCATAACCAAACCTATCCCTCTGGTTCTTTCTTAAAATGCATCTCCGTCTATCATCTCTCTCCCTTCCACCTCCTATCCCTCCATCCCCCCATCTCTCTTGTCTGGAGAATTTCAGCAGCCTCCAGTCATGCTTTCCCCATCTCAGCCTCTTCCTATGCATTCTCCATCAATCAGCAAGAGTGATGACCTGAGAGCCCAGGCATATCAGCTTGTTCTCTCGCCTAATTTCTCCAGCTGCCTCATCTCCTCTCATGCTCCTTAATTGCTTGTGTTGCCTGCCACCTCCTATGGCCTCCTAGTTCTCTGCCCACGCCACCTTCCCCTCATTCACCATGCCATGACTGCTCTTCTTCCAGGCCTCCTAAGCTTCTTCAGTAACCAAACTCCTTCCCCTGCAAGGTCTGTCTCAGTGTTTTTCTTTTGGACTTAATCCCACTCGGGTTTCAATTTAAATCACTAGTCTTCAAAGATACCCGTCTTGTCCACCTAATTAAAGAAGCCTCCATTATTTTTGCTCAGTCATGTCCGACTCTTTGCAGTTCCATGGACTGTAGCCTGCCAGGTTCCTCTGTCCATGGAATTCCCCAGGCAAGAATACTGGAGTGGGTTGCCATTCCTTTCTCTAGGGGCTCTTCCCAGCCCAGGGATCAAACCCAGATCTCCTGCATTGCAGGCAGATTCTTTACCATCTGAACCACAGGAAAGCCCATTATTTTCCTTACAGCTCTCACTCTTTCTTGCCTGGCATAGCATTTGTGGCAATTTGCAGTTATATATAGTTAACACTTATAGTCTGTTTCTCCCACTTGGATGGAACCCCTGGAAAACAGGGACCATTGTCAGTCAATTTTACCATTGCATCCTCGTGTCTAAGTGCCCAGCTCTGCAGAAAAGCAGTTCCTGACTGTTTGCTAAATGAATGAGTTCCTAAAGAAAGAGTGATTGGAAATACAGATTCCTTGACTGAGTGAGGGTTGGGATGGGCCAGCCTACACTTAGGAAGCAAAGAGAACGATGCCAATAATAAAAGCAGTCCTGAACGGCTATGGTCCATCCTGTACAGAGCTTCACCATTGCTCCTGGAGGAGGTGGATGGCACCTCATCACTAAGAAGACTGCAGATACTGATGGAAGCTGACTCACTCCTCACTGCCTTCTTATAAGCTTTACATAATTCATTCCTGGGTAGTCTCTCTTGAAAATAGCACTGAAGCATGTGCATTATCATATGGAAAATAGAGAGCTAATGGGAAGTTGCTGTATAACATAGGAAGCTCAGCCTGGTGCTCTGTGATATCTAGAGTGGGATGGGGGTGGCGAGGGAGGGGACGTAGGTATACATATGGCAGGTTTGTGTTGTTGTATGGCAGAAACCAACACAACATTGGAAAGCAGTTACTCTCCAATTAAAAGTAAGTTTTAAGAACTATATATAAAGAATTCTTACTTTTTAAATTTTATTTTATATTTCACCTATTTTTGCTTGTTTGCTGGTATAGTTTCCTGAGTTTTAAGAAAACTATTGGACGAACAGGAATCAGAGAGTGAAGCCTGGGTACCAGAGTGAGCAGCGTAGCCAACACCCCCCAGCCCCCTTTACAGATGAAAGCTGAACAGAGCCGATTTATATGGGGGGTGGGCAGAACTATCTCTTAAGAGAACACAGATGGCAGCGGACACACTTTGAGACTATGAACTGAACATGTTGGGAAAGCAATTATAAAGTGTTTTAAGTAGATGGCATAAATGGAGAGGTTAAGTTGCAATCCCTTCTGTGGTATATTAAACAGTGAAGTGAAAAAGCTTTGGAACAGCAAACTAAACTCATCTGGAAAACTGGGTTTGGAAGGAGATGGGCTTGAGTGTTTGGACTCCTGTCAGCCGTGTAAACACCCCGTTATCTGGCTGGTTACCTCTGTGGTTCTGTACATCCCACACAGTCTCGCTATACCTGCCTGAAGGCACAGCACAACCTAGAAGAGCCACCCATGGGAGAGGAACTTCTGGGTAGTCTCCATGATTGCCATCTCCATGCTGGTGAACTTTGAAGCTGTTGGTTTTGGGGTTGCAGTGACCATTTTTGGTAGGAATCCAGCCCTGACAAGCATGGCTTTCCAAAAGAATGAGGGGTTGGTTGACATCCCCAGCTGAAAGGCAGGATGCAAAAAAAGATGGTCTGCTGGCTGAATAATCATTTTGTTTTCTTTTCAGGTCCCCCGATTATGTTAATTTGGGAACTGTATTTATTAATTGCCCAATTAGACATCTGGTGATCACTCTCTATAGAAATATCCCCAATCATAGTGGCAAGGGCTGGGTGTACTATTTTATTGTATCACAAATAAAAATCTAATTTAGATTTAATAAAAACTAATTCCAGCTAATTTAGTACCAATTGATCATTAACAGGATGCATTTTGTGGTTTATCAGGACTATAAGAAGGGTCCATAATTGACTGGAAATGGCATCCACAAGGTTATAATTAAATTCTTGGTAACTTTTAACTTTCAGCAAATGTTTTACCACTTAATTAACATTTCAGAAGATGATTTATAATGTGACTTATTAAACAAAAATCACATTGCAAGAAGTGCTGGACCAACTAATCAGTGTAGTGATGGAGCCTCCTATTTATAAAGTGTCTCTTCTTTCGCATTATGTCAGTATCTTATTGCAGTAAGATAGCCACATACCCTTTTAGTAAAAATTAATAATCAATTATGGGCTTTAGTGATTGGCTTTTTTTTAAACACTGTGGTCATGGCACTTTATTCATAACATTTCACTTTTATTCAGTAGACACCCAGAGAGTCAGATGGAATAGGAAAGGGTAATGACTTGTTTGATTTTTGTCTGGACTCTAAGTACCACCTCTACTGGACTCACAGGCAAGAGAGCTGGACCAAGGAGAAACACAGACATTTGCCTCCCTAGCTCTTTTTGCATAGTCAGCAACTAGAGAATCATTACTTACTACAAAGATAGAGTCGGAGCTAATGGGAGAAGCACAGGGATGAGAAGGTGACAGGGTCTATGATGTCTGTAATATCTAAGTCATCTCAGTTCCTGTTCAAAATCCCCTTGCTGCTAAAATTGTATTTTGTTGATTGACAGTCTGGATGAACGTATCAAATGGAAGTGCTGTTGTTGAGACTTAAATGAGAGCTTATGTATGAAGGGCTGGGGGGAATAAATATCCAACAGTTGTTGGCCACAGCCCTTCTCCTTTGTGGCATTTCTCACAATTGTAATTTCACATTGATTTGGGCAATCGTCTGACTGCTGTCTGTCTTCCCCACCCCAGACTGCAAACCTAACAAAGGCAGGACCAGAAGCTGGTTTTGCTCACCAATGTATCTCAGCATTGACCTTCAGCGAACATTTGTTTAATCTGTGAATGGATGAGTGAAGTCATTGATGTTGGTTGTTCAAAATTGCCCAGCGTATTTGGTCCTCTGAATATGTGTTCTAAAAACCCGAACTCAAATGATCATCTTTTTCTCATGAAATGGACTGTTGGGGGTGGTAAGAATTGCAGCAATCTGTTCTCTGTGGCGAGACCAGGCTCCACAGGACTCAAACGACAAGTTCCGCCTTTAACCTTCCAGCAGACCTCCAGTGTTGGTAGAGCTGTGATCTTGCATTTCGTGCCGCCTTTGTACTCCCAGCATGGCCGTTGAAGCTCATTGGGCTATCGTCTCCCACAAATATCTCAACATGCTCTCATGCCAAGACTGCTCCTGCAGGGGTTGTCTTATTTGCATCTGAAGGTATCAAAATCTTGCTGAGCAAGTCCTCTCCATCCCAAACATCTTTTGCGGTCTGAGCTCAGCACCATTTCAACATGATGTTTCTCGCTTTCCCTGAGGTCTGTGTTCCAGGAAGTTGAGCTATATTAAACTTGCTGCTCTAATGTTGGGTTTATTGATTTTTTTTTTAACTTGGCACCAAACATCCAAAGGGCAATTTAAAAAAAATCAAAATGGGAAAGAAATAAGAAGAGAAAACATGCACCCAACTGTGGGATTTAACACTGTCCACTGTGGTCAGTTTCCAGATGCTTATGCTCCAAAATGGAGCAAAACTACGACCCTTTCCTTGATGGCTCTTGTAAACAGAGGTGACAGTTTAAGGCTAGAGGCAGTGCCAGAATAGGAATGTGAGTCCGTGGTTTTATATCGTCAATGCTTGGCTGACTCCTAGAAAGTAGAAAACATATTTAGGTGAGACTCTTTGCAAGTAAGGATTCTCTTCTGCCATGTGTTCTGGCAACCTCTAAAATTTGACAGCCAGATTCATTATGAGAATCTTGAGGTCTGTAGTATTACCACAAATTCAAAGGCACTCTTCACACTGAGGGTTGTAGGATCAAGTTTGCTCATCGATTAGACTTGGCCTTTTTGAGCGGAGTGCAGGAAGCCCTGGGAGGGGATGTTTAAACCAGACTAAGGTACAAAATAGTCATCCCAAATGTGTCACTAATAGCCATCACTGGAAAGGAGGCTGGGACGACAGTAACATCCGTCTCACCCTCCATCCATTTATCCATCCATCCACCCACCCAACTCTCCCTCCATCCATCCTTCCTTCCTCACACCCTTGCAGCCATTTTTGCTTCCCTCAATCTGTTCCTGCTTCTTCCCTTCCATCCTTTCATTCATCTTTTCCACCCATCCATCCATCCAGTCAACTGTTACATATCAGACACTATGCTGAGAACCATGGATTAGCAAAATGAAAGAGTTATTTCATGGTATAACTAGAGAGGTTGGTGCCAAACCCAAGTTCGGCTGCTCACTACTCCAAAAGCTAATAACCGACAGACAAGTGTTGGAGGAAAAGGGAAAGTTGCATTATTCAGGAGGCCTACAACCTGGGAAGATGGTGGATCAATGTCATAAGACCATCTCCATGTTGGTGGTTAGAAGACAAAAGTTTTAAAGGCAGTGTGAGAGAGAGGGCTGCAGGAAACATGATCAGCTCGTGCACAATTCTCAGACTGACTGGCATCAAGGTGAAGTTTTGAGCTTCACCGATTTGGTTTTAGCCAGTCTGGGGTCTCTGCTTGTGGTCAGCATGTTTCATCTGGTGGGGGTTTGCTTCCTGTAAAAACAGCTTACAAATATGTATCAGACCTTTTATCTGTATCTTTCAGGGAGCTGGAAGTTTGGTGACTATTCTATCCAGCTGGCTTGATTTCCTCAACCAACAGCTATTATTTGTTTCTACATCTTCCCATTTCCTAAAAATGAACTCTTGAGCCATCCTTTTGAGACTCAGGGGAGGCCTGGGAGACTAACAGTCACTCAGTTGTGTCCGACTCTTTGTGACCCTGTGAATCTCAGCATGCCAGGCCTCCCTGTCTATCACCAACTCCCAGAGTCCACCCAAACTCATGTCCATTGAGTTGGTGATGCCATCCAACCATATCATCTTCTGTCGTCCCCTTCTCCTCCTGCCCTCAATCTTTCCTATAATCAGGGTCTTTTCGAATGAGTCAGCTCTTCTATCAGGTGGCCAAAGTATTGGAGTTTCAGCTTCAACATCAGTCCTTCCAATGAACACCCAGGACTGATCTCCTTTAGGATGGACTGGTTCAATCTCCTTGTAGTCCAAGGGACTCTCAAGAGTCTTCTCCAACACCACAGTTCAAAAGCATCAATTCTTCAGCACTCAGCCTTCTTTATAGTTCAACTCTCACATCCATACCTGACTACTGGAAAAACCATAGCCTTGACTAGATGGACCTTAAGTGTTAGTCACTCAGTTGTGCCTGACTCTTTGCGACCCCATGGACGGCAGCCCACCAGGTTCCTCTGTCCATGAGATTTTCCAGGCAAGGATACTGGAGTGGGTTGCCATTTCCTTCTCCAGGGGATCTTCCCAACCCAGGGATCAAACCTGGGTCTTCTGCACTGCAAGCAGATTCTTTACTGAGTGAGCTACAAGGAAAGCCCTAGATGGACCTTAGCAGAAGGCTTTTACCTTAAAGGACAAGGACCCTGGGGCGTGGGTCCAGGTTCAGTCCCCCTTTTTCTCCAATACCCCTCAATCCTGAGGGGGAACAGGTGTTAGACAAAAAAGAAAAGAACATTTTGGATAGAGAGGTTAATCATAAACTTGACAGAGGAACTCATTAAAAAAAATTTTATTGGAGTATAGTTGCTTTGCAGTGTTGTCTTAGTGTCTGCTCTACAGCAAAGTAAATCAGGTAATATCTCCCCTCTTTTTTAGATTTTCTTTCAGTTTAGATCACCACAGAACATTGAGTAGAGTTCCCTGTGCTATGCAGTAGATTCTCATTAGTTATCTGTTTTACACATAGTGTGTATATGTCAATCCTCATTTGTCTAGGGATATGATTCTTGCTTCAGAACTCATTTTTAAGGGTCTCGGTTTTAATAGCATCAAATGCCTCTCCATCCTCCAAATGCATTGTTTAGCATTCATACTTTTGATCTTGCTGTTACCAACCCTGGAATATCCTTTTCTATCAGGAAAATTTCTTCTCGTTGTCAAAATCTTAATCCAAAAGTACCATTGCCTGAAGAATGTTCTCAGATGTCTGATCCGGAATTGTTTCTGCCTATGTATTCACTTGATACTTTGTACGTATATATTCACTACCTCTTGTCACATTTTATTTTAGTCTTTAAAAATAACAATAATGTCAATGTATGGCAAAACCAATACAGAATTGTTAAGTAAAATAAAAAATAAATTAAAAAAATAAAAATAACAATAGCGAGAATAACAATGATAATAAATAGATGTTGTTTGACAAGTACTCACTCTGACTAGGCACTTTGCCAAGCCACTTTGCCAATTGCACGTGTATTAAACGTTTGGTCCTCACAGTAATCCCAGGAAGAAGCTACTGTTATTGCCTCTATTTTAAAGGAGAAACTGAGGCACAGAGAGGTCATTTATGGGTAACTCCATTTATACACACTCCAGTATTCTTACCTGGAGAATCCTCACGGACAGAGGAGCCTGGTGGGCTATAGTCCATGGGGTTGCAAAGTCAGACATGACTAAAACAATTTAGCACACACCTTGGCAGGGGCTTCCCTGGTGACTCAGATAGTAAAGAATCTACCTGCAAAGCGGGAGACTGAGGTTCACTCTCTGGGTTGGGAAGATCCCCTGGAGAAAGGAATGGCAACCCACTTCAGTATTCTTGCCTGGAGAATTCCACAGACAGAGGAAACTGGTGAGCTATAGTCCACCAGTCTTTGTGGAGTCAAAAGAGTAGGACATGACTGAGTGACTAAGCACACACATACCCTTGGCAATGAGCTCCCCTTGGTTTGAAGGGGTACTGATACCACGAAGTTCAGTCAGTGCCTATCACAGAGGTACAAAACAGATACTAAAAGAAGGATGAAATGAATCAAGAATGCAACTCAGAAATTGTAGGTTTAATCTGATCATCACAAAATAGCATAATCCTGATTTCCAGGTGGTGCAGAGGTAGAGAACCCCACTGCCAATGCAGGAGACACAAGAGACGCAGATTCGATCCCTGGGTCAGGAAGGTCCCTGGAAAAGGAAAAGGTCACCCACTCCAGTGTTCTTGCCTGGAAAACCCCATGGACAGGGGAACCTGGCAAGCTACAGTCATGGGATTACAAAAAGTCGAACACAACTGAGTGCACACTTTCACACAAGTGGTTCCTGCTTGACCACCTACATTTGTCATTCAGATGTGGACTCACTATGGGTTTTGGTGCCATTCAAGGGACTGTCACTAGATGGTGAATGTATATCAGGCACTCCAACATTCATTTTACATAGATTGCCTCGTTTAAGAACTTACAGCACCCTATGAGGTGAGGACACTTGTTACTCAATTTCAAAGGTGCAGGAAAATCGAGGCTCCAAGATATTAAGAAGCTTACCCAAGGTGACCTAGCTGGGAAGTGATGAATCTGGTGTTCAGACCCATGGAGGCTTTCCCCAGAGCCCTCACAATTCAACTGGCATTTTATGTCTTCTCTGCTAACAGGCAGATACAGAGAGAGAACACGATAAATGAGGAGAGAATGAGGCAGATACAGAGAAAGCAGGAAGGGACATAATTTCCTGAATAGTTTAAATACTTAGGCTGCTCTATATCCCAACTTTTCTTTAAGGCTCATTGTTTCAATAATATCTATTCAAAGTGCCTTGAGATGTTAAGTACTTTAAAAAAAAAAAAAACCTGAGAAAAGACTAACCCCCCTGCTTTGTGACAAATTATGTGTAATCTACAATATAAGAATTTACTTTAATGTTTGTTCAAGCTTTTAGGTTCAAAACAATATTCTTAATTGCATTGCCATGGTGGCATGGCAGACTGTGATGCCTCTTTCATCTCTATAGGATGTTTTCTGTTTAGATTTATGAATAGATCTGTATATAACACTAACCTTAGCATTCAGAGTAGCCCTACTAATGCAATTATTTCTTATCCTGGAATCTCCTACCAAGAGTTCAGCAAAGCTGTAGTACAGATTGCATGCAATCATTCTGCAATCACTTGCAATTGTTTATCTGTTCCCACCACAACCTTGAAATTCCTTTTTCAGAAATCACAGATGATCCTTTACACATCCAAAACTAATGGTCTCTTCTCAGCCATCATTTTCCTGTAAGTTGCTGAACCATTTGATATCAACTACTTATCCTTCTCTTTGTGGAGCTCCTTACTGCCTGAGTGTCTGTGTCTTGAATAATGGGTACCTTTTAATTTCACCATTTATTTACAATTTACTATTTGGCTGGCTGAGGTCCCCAAATTCTCTAGACTTCAGGGTCAACTTTTCTGTTGATATCTCAAAAAAAAAAAAAAAAAAAAAAAACAAACGGTTCAAACCTTCTTCTAGTGATATAATGTGAAAACAAGTTTTGCCATTTCCCTAGAGATTCTGACAATCATTTGAGAACACCTACTGCAAGATTATCAGCTGCAGGGTCAATGTCCGTAACTCCACACTGAAATAGCCCTGCAGAGAAACACAGCACAAACCGAACTTTCTAAAGTAGGTATGGGACAACTTCATTTCTAATCATCAGACTCTTGTGTCTCTGCTTTATTTGACTTCTATGCGTTGAGTATGAACAAACTACATTTCAACATAGTTTAGAGATTGAGAAATGTGACAGACAGAAAGTAAGAAATGGAAAGGAAATGCGAGGCCTCTTTAACTTATAAGAAGTCAGCATTCTTTCAGATCTTGTCTTTTAAACACTAGTTAGAGAAAAATGAGTATCTGTAACCTCAGAAAACCCCTAGCAATGATATGAAAGTGAAGGTTTGAAACTGTTAGTCGCTCAGTCGTGTCCGACTTTTTGCCACCCCATGGACTGAAGCCTGCCAGGCTCCTCTGTCCAGTAGATTCTCCAGGCAAGAATGCTAGAGTGGGCTGCCATTCCATACAATTGTACAAAATAGTAAGAAATGAAAATCATGTTTTAGAGAGGTCCACAACAAGCTGTGGAAAATTCTCAAAGAGATGGGAATACCAGACCACCTTACCTGCCTCCTAAAAAATCCATATGAAGGTCAAGAAGCAAAAATTAGATGCGCGGGGATAACCCAGAGAGATGTTGTGGGGAGGGGGGTGGGAGGGGGGTTCATGTTTGGGAACGCATGTACACCTGTGGTGGATTCATGTCAATCTATGCCAAAACCAATACAGAATTGTAAAGTAAAAATTAAAAAAAAAAAAAAAAGACTCTAGTTAGGGATTTACTAAGACTAACATCAAACCATTAACTAAGACTTGGTTCAAGGCATTTACTGTTTATGGAAATAAAATGAATTTTTATAACACACACACACAAAAAAAAAAGAACCAGACCTGGAACAACAGACTAGTTCCAAATCAGGACAGGACTACATCAAGGCTGTATATTGTCACCCTGCTTATTTAACATATATACAGAGTACATCATGTGAAATGCCAGGCTAGATGAAGCACAAGCTGAAATCAGGATTGCCAGGAGAAATATCAGTAACCTCAGATATGCAGATGACACCACCTTTATGGCACAAAACGAAGAGGAGCCAAAGAGCTTCTTGATGAAAGTGAAAGAGGAGAGTGAAAAAGCTGGCTTAAAACTCAGCATTCAAAAACTAAGATCATGGAATCCAGACCTATCACTTCATGGCAAATAGATGGGGAAACAATGGAAACAGTGACAAAATTTATTTTCTTGGACTCCAAAATCACTGCAGATGGTGACTGCAGCCACGGAATTAAAAGACACTTGCTCCTTGAAACAAGAGCCATGATAAACCTAGATAGCATATTAAAAATCAGAGATATTACTTTGCCGACAAAAGTCCATATAGTCAAAGCTATGGTTTTCCCAGTAGTCATGTATATATGAGAGATTTGGATGTAAAGAAAGCTGAACACTGAAGAATTGATGCTTTTGAACTGTGATGTTGCAGAAGACTCTTGAGAGTCCCTTGGACTGGAAGGAGATCCAACCAGTCCATCCTAAAGGAAATCAGTCCTGAATATTCATTGGAAGGACTGATGCTGAAGTGTCAATACTTTGGCCACCTGATGTGAAGAGTCAACTCACTAGAAAAGCCCTGATGCTGGGAAAGACTGAAGGCAGCAGGAAAAGGGGAGAACAGAGGACGAGATGGCTGGATGGCCTCACCAACTCAATGGACGTGAGTTTGAGCAAACTCTGGGAGATGGTGAAGGACAGGAATCCTGCCGTGCTGCAGTCCACGGGGTCACAAAGAGTCAGACATGACTGAGCGACTGAACAACAACAGTTGACTCTCTGGATTTTCAAGGAATAAAAATCGTGTGAGGCAGAGTATGCAGGCGCACACGCACACATGTATTAATGTTCACAGTGCTTCCACCACAACCAAACCACCTGCTGTGATTTAGCCTGAACTGATATGAAAGCACTGTTCAAAATATTGACACTTACCCTTGTGCTGTTCACAAACATTTCTTCCTTTGAGACAGCTCTCAGGTTCTCCTTTGCGAATATGGAAGGGAGGGAAGAATGGTGAGTCGGTCCTGAGCGGAGCGTGGGCATCTGCTGCACAGCTACACACAGCACCAAAAGGTGCTGTTCAGAAATCACCAGAACTGTCTAACATTTCTGAAACTAGGACTGCCAGAGACGTCTAGTAACTGGCGTTTTCTCTGCCAGATGCAATCAGTTCACTTCAGTTCAGTCGCTCAGTCGTATCCGACTCTTTGCGACCCCATGAATCGCAGCACGCCAGGCCTCCCTGTCCATCACCAACTCCCGGAGTTCACCCAGACTCACATCCATCGAGTCCGTGATGCCATCCAGCCATCTCATCCTCTGTCGTCCCCTTCTCCTCCTGCCCCCAATCCCTCCCAGCATCAGAGTCTTTTCCATTGAGTCAACTCTTCACATGAGGTGGCCAAAGTACTGGAATTTCAGCTTTAGCATCAGTCCCTCCAAAGAAATCCCAGGGCTGATCTCCTTCAGGATGGACTGGTTGGATCTCCTTGCAGTCCAAGGGACTCTCAAGAGTCTTCTCCAACACCACAGTTCAAAAGCATCAATTCTTTGGTGCTCAGCCTTCTTCACAGTCCAACTCTCACATCCATACATAACCACTGGAAAAGCCATAGCCTTGACTAGACGGACCTTAGTTGGCAAACTAATGTCTCTGCTTTTGAATATGCTATCTAGGTTGGGCATAACTTTTCTTCCAAGGAGTAAGGGTCTTTTAATTTCATGGCTGCAGTCACCATCTGCAGTGATTTTGGAGCCCAAAAAATAAAGTCTGCCACTGTTTCCACTGTTTCCCCATCTATTTCCCATGAAGTGATGGGACCAGGTGCCATGATCTTCGTTTTCTGAACGTTGAGCTTTAAGCCAATTTTTTCACTCTCCACTTTCACTTTCATCAAAAGGCTTTTTAGTTCCTCTTCACTTTCTGCCATAAGGGTGGTGTCATCCGTATATCTGAGGTTATTGATATTTCTCCTAGCAATCTTGATTCCAGCTTGTGTTTCTTCCAGTCCAGCATTTCTCATGATGTACTCTGCATAGAAGTTAAATAAGCAGGGTGACAATATACAGCCTTGACGGACTCCTTTTCCTATTTGGAACCAGTGTATTGTTCCATGTCCAGTTCTAACTGTTGCTTCCTGACCTGCATACAGGTTTCTAAAGAGGCAGGTCAGGTGGTCTGGTATTCCCATCTCTTTCAGAATTTTCTACAGTTCTTTGTGATCCACACAGTCAAAGGCTTTGGCATAGTCAATAAAGCAGAAATTGATGTTTTTCTGGAACTCTCTTGCCTTTTCGATGATCCAGCAGATGTTGGCAATTTGATCTCTGGTTCCTCTGCCTTTTCTAAAACCAGCTTGAACATCAGGAAGTTCACGGTTCACATATTGTTGAAGCCTGGCTTGGAGAATTTTCAGCATTACTTTACTAGCATGTGAGATGAGTGCAATTGTGCGGTAGTTTGATCATTCTTTGGCATTGCCTTTCTTTGGAATTGGAATGAAAACTGACCTTTTCCAGTCCTGTGGCCACTGCTGAGTTTTCCAAATTTGCTGGCATATTGAGTGCAGCACTTTCACAGCATCATCTTTCAGGATTTGAAAAAGCTCTACTGGGATTCCATCACCTCCACTAGCTTTGTTCGTAGTGATGCTTTCTAAGGCCCACTTGACTTCACATTCCAGGATGTCTGGTTCTAGATGAGGGATCACACCATCGTGATTATCCGGGTCGTGAAGATCTTTTTTGTACAGTTCTTCCATGTATTCTTGCCACCTCTTCTTAATATCTTCTGCTTCTGTTAGGTCCATACAATTTCTGTCCTTTATCGAGCCCATCTTTGCATGAAATGTTCCCTTGGTATCTCTAATTTTCTTGAAGAGATCTCTAGTCTTACACATGCTGTTGTTTTCCTCTATTTCTTTGCATTGATTGCTGAAGAAGGCTTTCTTATCTTTCCTTGCTATTCTCTGGAACTCTGCATTCAGATGCTTATATCTTTCCTTTTCTCCTTTACTTTTCGCTTCTCTTCTTTTCACAGCTATTTGTAAGGCCTCCCCAGACAGCCATTTTTCTTTTTTGCATTTCTTTTCCATGGGGATGGTCTTGATCCCTGTCTCCTGTACAATGTCACGAACCTCAGTCCATAGTTCATCAGGCACTCTATCTATCAGATCTAGGCCCTTAAATCTATTTCTCACTTCCACTGTATAATCATAAGGGATTTGTTAGGTCATACCTAAATGGTCTAGCCGTTTTCCCTACTTTCTTCAATTTAAGTCTGAGTTTGGCAATAAGGAGTTCATGATCTGAGCCCTAGTCAGCTCCTGGTCTTGTTTTTGCTGATTGTATAGAGCTTCTCCATCTTTGGCTGCAAAGAATATAATCAATCTGATTTCGGTGTTGACCATCTGGTGATGTCCATGTGTAGAGTCTTCTCTTGTGTTGTTGGAAGAGGGTGTTTGCTATGACCAGTGCATTTTCTTGGCAAAACTCTATTTGTCTTTGCCCTGCTTCATTCCACATCCCAAGGCCAAGTTTTCCTGTTACTCCAGGTGTTTCTTGACTTCCTATTTTTGCATTCCAGTCCCCTATGATGAAAAGGACATCTTTTTTGGGTGTTAGTTCTAAAAGATCTTGTAGGTCTTCATAGAACCGTTCAACTTCAGCTTCTTTAGCAGTACTGACTGGGGCATAGACTTGGATTACGGTGATATTGAATGGTTTTCCTTGGAAACGAACAGAGATCATTCTGTCGTTTTTGAGATTGCATCCAAGTACTGCATTTCAGACTCTTTTGCTGACCATGATGGCTACTCCATTTCTTCTGAGAGATTCCTGCCCACAATAGTAGATATAATGGTCATCTGAGTTAAATTCACCCATTCCAGTCCATTTTAGTTCGCTGATTCCTAGAATGTCGATGTTCACCCTTGCCATCTCTTGTTTGACCGCTTCCAATTTGCCTTGATTCATGGACCTGACATTCCAGGTTCCTATGCAATATTGCTCTTTACAGCATCAGACTTTGTTTCTATCACCAGTCACATCCACAGCTAGGTATTGTTTTTGCTTTGGCTCCATCCCTTCTTTCTTTCTGGAGTTATTTCTCCACTGATCTCCAGTAGCATATTGGACACCTACTGACCTGGGGAGTTCCTCATTCAGTATCCTGTTATTTTGCCTTTTCATACTGTTCATGGGGTTCTCAAGGCAAGAATACTGAAGTGGTTTGCCATTCGCTTCTCCAGTGGACCAGGGGTCAAATCAGAGAACTCAGCGTAGGCTTTGGTTCCCAGGGCAAGTGAGAAACAGGGAAAAGAAACCAAGCAAGGACTCAGGGGGTGACTGGGCTGTAGAATCAAGTAAGGAAAGGTAACAAATAAAATCACATGTCCTAGATGTGCACTTGGACATGTCCTGGGGGGTCCAGAGTTCCATTGTCCTGGCTGATGAATGGGTGGGATATGAATGGGTTGGTCTGGTTGCAAAGCACAATGTTGGCATGGAAAGGAGCCTGTAGGGAAGTACCATATGTATATTTCTCAAAAAAATATTGAATGAAAGACTGAAATGTCATTGAAAGGTTATTAGGCCCATTTCTCTGCCTATGAGAAGGATAAATGTTACACTGATATGCTGTGGTTTTTTTTCACTTTTGTAAGAGGAGACATTCTTGTCAATCTTTTATATAATAATTTGATAAACTAAAATCTACTTCTCCCACCCCTGTTTTCCTCGTGACATTTTTAATACTATTTACATTGACATGAAGCATAGTTTTCCTGTCAGTTGAGCCCGTTGGTATGGCAACATTTAATATCTTGAAGAAATGCCTGTCAGCATCATGATGGAAAAAGTAGTACTGGTACATTTGTACCAGTATGAATCATCACCACCTTCAGCAACCACCATGACAAAACATTATCATAATGATAGTAATAGTAATAACAACAACAGCATCACATACAACAATTGAAGTAGAGAAAGCAGAGACTTGGCAGTCAGCCAGCCCAAGACACGTATCCTGATCTCTTTCTGACTGAATAACCTTGAGGAGATCATTTTTCTTCTAGAAAAGCAAGCTAACTATACATAATGTGTAGGTTATACAAGTTCATAGAAGTGGAGGGTGTATGTGAATGTGTTATTAAAAAAAAAAAATGCCCTGCGTGTATTTTCCAGCACATGTTGACTTCTGATACATGATAGTTCGCATATCTATTTTCATGATCCCAAAGCGAGCTGAGTAACTTTTGAAGAGGTTTAGGGAGAGGAAGGTGGTGCTGCAAACTGATAAGTCAGGCTTTCCCGTACTTTTCTCCCCCACACATCAACATTATGCCCTAGAACCACTGGGACTTGTTCTCCGTCACCAATAGGAATGCTCTTGTGAACTCCGCAGAGTCCATCTGAGAATTCTGTCCTCATATAGGTTCCTCCCTTAGCTATCAAGGACTAAGATACTTCATAAGTCAAAGCTGAGAGCAAAACACTGTCATACAGAAAAATAATGGTCCCAACAGCTTTAAAAATAGAGAATGGGAGGGAGCTTATACACAGTAACATAGACAGATTCAGTTCTTAAATGAAAGGCAGTGTGCTCAGAATTTCATATATAGAAATTTGTTTAATCCTCAGAACAAGCATTGGAGGTGGAAACCTACTGATCTTCACTTTACAGAGGCGGAGACAGAGATCTTAGCAACCCTGAAGCCGATTGTCCAAAATCATAACAATTAGCAAGTAGCTCGCAAAAATGCAAATCCAGAATGGACTTTCTCCAGCTCATATGCTCCATCTTAAATTTATCCTACCCAGAAGAAAGGAAAAACATACTATAAACAGAGATGGGGAAAAGTCAGGAAGAAAGAGAGAGACAAAGACTAAAGACATGGAAACAAAGGGAAAGAAATTTTAGTAGAAACCTATCCTTTATAAAACATACTAATTCTTCAGTGTTTCTGAAAGTATGCACAAATACATGCATATATACATAAGCATATATGCAGGGACTTTTTATGATCTTATGTACATTTTTCCAGTTTTATTGAGAAATTATTGACATACATCATAAGTTTAATTATGCATTACTGTGGCTTGATTTAAATATATTGTGAGATAATTACCAGAATTGATTTAGTTCATATCCATCTTCTCATATATACACAATAAAAAGAAAAGAAAAAACTTCTTGTAGTGAGAACTCTTAGGATCCACTCTTTCAACAACTTTCCCACGTATCCTATCATACAGCAGTGTTAACTATAATCCTCCCATTCTATCTTGCATCTCTAGTACTTAGTTATCTTTTAAATGAAAGTTTGTGCCTTCTTCCAGTCCCTCCTCTGACCTCACACCATGCCTCTGGTAAGTGGAAATCTGTTCTCTTTTTCTATGAGTTAGGTGTTTTTGTTTTGTTTTGTTTTTAGATTCTACATTTAAGTGAGATCACTCAGTATTCGTCTTTGACTAATTTCACTCAGTGTAATGCCATGTTGCTGCAAATGATAAGATTCCCTCATTTTTATGGCTGAATAATATTCCACTGATATAATCACTACAACTTCTTTGTCTGTTTATTCACTGATGAACACTTAGGCTGTTTCTATGTCTTGGCTACTGTATTATAAACGTGGGAGTGCAGATATCTTTTTGAGTTAGTATTTTCATTTCCTTTGGATATATCTCCAGTAGTGAAATTGCTGAGTTATTAGGTAGAACCTCCATATTGTTTTCCATAGTAGCTGTACCAATTTACAATCCCACCAACAGTGCACAAAGGTTCCCTTTTCTCAACATCCATGCCAGCATTTGTTGTCTCTTATCTTTTCATTGATGGCCCATTCTAACCAGCGTAGAGTGATATGTCTTTGTGGTTTTAATTGGTACTTTCCTAGTAATTTGTAATGTCAAGCATCTTTTCATATATCTGTTGATCATATGAATATCTTCTTGGAAAAATGTCTATTCAAATCCTCTTCTTAGTCTTAATTGGATTTTTTTTTCCGTTGAGTTGTATGAGTTATCTACATAGTTTCAGTGTTAACTCCTTATCTGATATGTGGTTTACAAATATTAATTTTTTTCCCCATTCCATAGGTTATCTTTCCACTTTTTTGGTAGTTTCTTTGCTATGCAGAAGTTTTTTAGTTTGGTTTAGTTCCACTTGTTTATTTTTAATTTTGTTGCAATGCTTTAGGTGTGATTTCCAAAAAGCTCTAGAAAAGACCCACATTAAGGAAGCTTTTTTCCTATGATTTCTTCTAGGAGTTTCATGGTCTTAGGTCTTACAGGTAAGTCTTTTTTGTGAGTGGTATAATACATGAGTTAAGTTGCATTCTTTTAGAAAGAGCACAGTTGCAAAGATCCCCTGGACAAGGGAGTGACCATGCACTCCAGTATTCTTGCCTGAAGAATCCCATGTTAAGAGGAGACTGGTGGGCTACAGTCCATTGGATCACAAAGAGTCAGACATGGCTGAGTGACTAAGACACACTTGTGCAGAGTTTAGAAACTTATTCTCAAAAGAAGGGCCTTGTTTCTACAGCCTGTCATTCATGCTGGCTTAATGCGATGTTACTTTTCTATTCACAGTCTCAGGGGTAAAATGTTTTCAGTCTGCATCTCTGCTGCCCTTGGTGGATAAAGCCCATGCCCTTAGTGCAATTATTTTCATACTGGAATTATCCCCAGGAAATCAACAGAGTCTGAATTAGCAATAGTTATTATTACTCAACAACCTTTTCAATGTGATATATGCTAACTCTGTAATTTTTAAATTCTGTTTCTCAAGAATCACAAGTCATTCTTTCTTTCCCAAACGTAATAGTTTCTTCTCATACTTCAGTTACACTATGGATCTTTTTTTTTTTTTTAACACTTGATCCTACCCACCTCTTTGTACCTAGTCTTCTACACTTTTATAATCTTTTGACTTTATTTCATGTCTTTAGCAATAAAACTTAAACATCCTAATGACGCCATTCTCAGATTTTAAAAGTCAGCTTTCGTTGGATACCAATCACCTCCCCTATTGTGTCAAAAAGCCAAGGTCTACCTGGTTTTGGTGAAGTTTCCTCCTTCTCATCTCTTGAGGATAAACTCAGGTCTCCAGGATCAGCTAAAGTTGAACTCCTTGGGCACAGTGATTAGTTCAAAAGTGGGCAGTTCTAGAACTCTCAGCAGTCTTAGGAATTTTTTCACACTTCGTGGGGTGAGGTGGCTCTTTCCTCCTGAACTGGAACTGGAGAGATGCAAGTGTGCAGGTGTTGGCAGCCATTCTGTCACCAAGTGTTAGGTGAGACTTCATCCCGCCTAGGAGAGAGGGATGAGCCATGACAGACGGATAATACTGCCTTTGCATCTCATTACCAGGAGTGGTTTCACAAGACAGAGCATCAGTGCAATCACACAGGGCCCTACAAAGTTTAATGCTTGGAAATCTCTCTTTTGAATTGTTAATGATTGTATCTTCAAAGTGTGAGTGAAGTCCAGGGGGACAGTAGAGCAAGTGTAGAAGCTCATGAGTGGTTCTGCCTCCTGCCAGCTCCTTCCCTCCCTAGGGCAAGCTCTCACCTGCTTGCTCCCTGGTTCCTATGCCTTGGGCACCACCCCAGTTCCTGATCCCTGTACTTTTTTTTTTTTTTTGCCGCACTGAGTCTTTGTTGGGAGCAGTCTCTTCGTTGCTGTGTGCCAGCTTTCCCTAGTTGCAGAGGGCAGGGGCTGCTCTCTAGCTGTGATGCACGAGCTTTTCATTGCAGGGGCTCCTCTACTTGCAGAGTAGAGGCTCTCAGGTATGTGGGCTTCTGTAGTTGCTGCTCACAAGCTTTAGAGCTCAGGCTCAGTAGTTGTGGCACACAGGTTTAGTTGCCCTGCAGCATGTGGGATCTTAGTTCCTAGACCAAGGATCGAACTCGTGTCCCCTGCATTAGTAGGCAGATTCTTAACCACCTGACCACCAGGAAGGTCCCCTGGTCCCTGTACTCTTTGGCCCTTCTTCAATAGTCGTTGTCCTCTGCCATGTTCCATCTTGGGGTAGCATGGAAGTGAGATGGAATGGGGGTCTCAATATACCATTACCCTTAACCCTCAGCAAGGACCTGGATGCAATTAGGAAGATGGTTGTGTTGGCAGGCGCCCTGAAACATCCTAGAGTAGGGCTAAGTGGTAGGCATTCTACCCCAGGCTGGGACCACCAAAGTGTGTTCAGCAGTCATTCAGCTCAGCAGGACCTTAGTGGGGTCCCAGAGTGGAAGTTGCAGTACTTTGTGTCAGGGGTTGGTCAACATGTTCACCATGGATGGGGCAGTGGAAAAAGGTGGATTTTGCCTCCTCCAGAGGACTCCTAACATTTTGTTTTTCACTAGATCCTGCGTATTCTATAGCTGGCCTTGTGTGTCATCCTCAGATCTTTCAACTAACGTGAGAAAGTCAATTCTATTTTCTGTTTGATTCTTCAAGTTAGATTTCCTATCAGAGGAAACTCATGGTTTCCGCTCAGCTCTGGGCCAGCTGACACATGTCAATCTCCGGCCACCACTCTGGCGACAGCTGTTTTCTGTTCTCACCAATCACCTGTTGCCTCATCTCAGTGCTTCTTCGTGCTACTGAGCTACCCATTCCTCTGAGCACAAGGAGTGGGTGTTAGGCTCTCCCTTAATCCCCTTAAAGCACAGCTGCAACCAAGCTGTTCAAAAATGAGCTTCAGGACCTTACAAAGGTAATATAATAAAGGCATGTAAATCTAAGAGCTCAGTTGTGGACTCCGAGCTCTTCAGGTCCTCCCACTCAGCCCCTGGTCTGCCACCATGCTGCAGGAGCCATATGAGACCCCTTGATGGATTAAGGTGTTGCACGTGTTGCCCACACCCCCAAGAATCTAACCCACATTATCCCCCTTAGACAGGGGGATCTCCCTGGCAGTCCTTCTCAAGAACTGCAAAGCAAAAATTTTAATGGTGCCCCTGGTTTTTAAATTAAATCTGACCCCATTTGCAGCCATCAACATTTTAGAAATATAGTAGCAGTTCAGTCACAGGGTACCTACTTATATGACACACCTCTTATTTCATATTTGTAATTTGTAAAAATTTCTGTTTCCAACAATTCAGAGGGAAATTATAGACTGGTCTTACTCAATAATATAGATGTTATTGAGTAATAGCACCCTGCCTTCAGTTCAGTTCAGTTCAGTTCAGTTCAGTCACTTAGTCATGTCCGACTCTTTGCGGCCCCATGAATCGCAGCACGCCAGGCCTCCCTGTCCATCACCAACTCCTGGAGTTCACTCAGACTCACATCCATCAAGTCAGTGATGCCATCCAGCCATCTCATCCTCTGTCGTCCCCTTCTCCTCCCTGCCTTACATGTTAGCAAAAGGAATTCAGGATTGTTATGACTAAATAGAACTTATGGAAGAATTTGAACAATAGTCAAATATTAGAAAATCTAATGCAAAAACAATTATATAATCCTCTAAAAAAATATAGGAAAATTTAGCACCAAGTTATGATTTCCAAACAACAAACTTTTGGGAAACTAGCCATGGAAAGGAATATTCTTACCCTAACAAAAGTCACCTATAAATGATGGAGATTTAGTACCTTTTCTATTAAACTCAGGATCAAGTTATGGATTCCATTATTATATCTTGTATTTAATTCTATTCGGCAGATCTTAACCAGCAAGCTAAGGAAGGAGGGAGGGAAGAAAGGGCAAAAGAAGGAAGAAAAACAACTGTAAGGAAAGAATCAAAGTGAAAAAATGAAAGTGAAAGTCGCTCAATCGTGTCCAACTCTTTGCAACCCCATGGACTTATACAGTCCATGGAATTCTCCAGGCCAGAATACTGGAGTGGGTAGCCTTTCCCTTTTCCAGGGAATCTTCCCAAGCTAGGGATCGAACCCGGGTCTCCCACATTGCAGGTGGATTCTTTACCAGCTGAGCCACAAGGAAAAAATCAAAAGTCTTCACAAATCATAGTGCCCTTGTTGAAAATGAAAGGACATGAATAGTGACAGGTGATTTATTAGAAATAATGAGAATATTTATCATTACTGTTAGGTAATAGATCAATTTCAGAATACACAAAATATTTAAGGCATCAGTGTCCTGTAACTAGTAAAAACAAATTAGGAGGTGTAATTTTTAAAGACTCACAATAGCAAAAGTTATATAAAATATTATAAGAAATTTCTTAAAATGTATAGGAAGATATAAAATAAGACCTACATAAAAGATGAAATAGACCGTGTTGATGAATGGGAGGATTTACTATTTCAAATATACCAAATATCCTTCAATTAATCTGATGTGAGTTTTTACTTATGCTAAAATAGATCGTTTACTCTATCAGTTCAGTTCAGTTGCTCATCCATGTCTGACTCTTTCCTACCCCATGGGTTTCAGCACGCCAGGCCTCCCTGTACATCACCAATTCCCGGAGTCCACCCAAATCCATGTCCATTGAGTCGGTGATGCCATCCAACCATCTCATCCTCTGTCGTCCTCTTCTCCTCCTGCCCTCAATCTTTCCCCGCATCAGGGTCTTTTCAAATGAGTCAGCACTCCACATCAGATGGCCAAAGTATTGGAGTTTCAGCTTCAACATCAGTCCCTCCAATGAACACCCAGGACTGATCTCCTTTAGGATGGGCTGGTTGGATCTTCTTGCAGTCTAAGGGACTCTCAAGAGTCTTCTCCAACACCACAGTTCAAAAGCATCAGTTCTTCAGTGCTCAGCTTTCTTTATAGTCCAACTTTAACATCCATACATGACCACTGGAAAAACCATAGCCTTGACAGGACAGACCTTTGCTGGCAAAGTAATGTCTCTGCTTTTTAATATGCTATCTAGGTTGGTCATAACTTTCCTTCCAAGGAGTAAGTGTCTTTTAATTTCATGGCTGCAGTCACCATCTGCAGTGATTTTGGAGCCCAGAAAAATAGTCAGCCACTGTTTCCACTGTTTCCCCATCTATTTGCCATGAAGTGATGGGACCGGATGCCATGATCTTTGTTTTCTGAATGTTGAGCTTTAAGCCAACTTTTTCATTTTCCTCTTTCACTTTCATCAAGAGGCTCTTTAGTTCTTCTTCACTTTCTGCCATAAGGGTGGTGTCATCTGCATATCTGAGGTTATTGATATTTCTCCCAGCAATCTTGATTCCAGCTTGTTCTTCCTCCAGCCCAGCATTTCTCATGATGTACTCTGCATAGAAGTTAAATAAGCAGGGTTACAATATACAGCCTTGATGTACTCCTTCTCCTATCTGGAACCAGTCTGTTGTTCCATGTCCAGTGCTAACTGTTGCTTCCTGACCTGTATACAGGTTTCTCAAGAGGCAGGTCAGGTGGTCTGGTATTCCCATCTCTTTCAGAATTTTCCACAGTTTATTGTGATCCACACAGTCAAAGGCTTTGGCATAGTCAAAGTTTACTCTCATATATTATCAAAATCCCAAAGGATTATTTTGAGCACTGGATAAGTTTAACCTGAAATTATCACAGATGAGTAAACATGAGAGAAAAAAGGTAAAGATTACTCTAACAAGTAGCAACATTTAATTTGAATCTATAATAATTATTTCAGAGTGGTGTTGGTGCAGAGATAGTCAAATAGGTCAGTCTTTCTAGGCACCATTATTACACTGTTGTAATGAGAGTCCCAAAACATGGTCACAGATAAATGAGTACTTTCTTTATTTCACATATGTATAATCAGTGAGTGATGGGTAGACACTTCAATAATGATACTGAGTTTGAGGAGATGAAAATGATCATTCATTTACAAAATCAAATACATTTAGATGCTTGTTTTATACTGGACACACAAAAGTAACAATACAGTTGTATGCCACCAGTCTACATGTTACAAACACAAGAAGCAGTCCTAAAAGTAGTATAGGGACACATATATGAACTTAAAGTGTAAAAACATTCATGGGAAGAGTTCTCATCCATTTTAGGATTGTGGAAGGGAGGATATGGGAGGTCTTTAGCTGTATCTCTAATATTCTATCTCTTTGCAAAAAATAAGAAACATGGCAAAATACAAACAGTTTAATAATGTGGTCAACCGCTATTGTAATATTTTTGTAACTTTTTCTACTTTTCTCTATATTGAAATAGCCTATAATTTAGGAGGGAAAAAAAGCAATTACTATAATGGACAGGTCGGTCAACATGTATTTATCCACTGAATTCACCGCTTAAGCTAAATAAAGGAGAGGGGAAAAAAAAAATATGAACATTTCAATAAACGCAGAAAAAGCTTCTGTTAAAGTCAATAACTATTTGTGATAAGTGGGGGAAAACATTCAGTATATTAGGAATAGAGGTAAGCTCTCTAATCTGATAAAGGA
This sequence comes from Oryx dammah, assembly GCF_014754425.2. Classification (NCBI taxonomy): domain Eukaryota; kingdom Metazoa; phylum Chordata; class Mammalia; order Artiodactyla; family Bovidae; genus Oryx; species Oryx dammah. Next base: position 31,591,340 of record NW_024070197.1, on the reverse strand, counting down.
CATTAAACAAAGTACAACTACCATAATAACCATAATAACTTTTTACTAAATATTTAATGTTTTACCCTCTGTGCATAGAAACAAGAGAAATAAATTCACTCTTATTTTATTTCATCCAGTCAACATTGCACTGGAGGCTCTAGTCAGGGAAAAGAAGGCAAGAAAAAAGAAATGAAAGATATACCATCAGAAAAGTAAATTATATCACTGTTTTTATTCACAAATGACATGATTAGATATATAGAAAAACCAAAGGACTCAACACATAAACTACTAGTTAGTGAAATTAGTAAGGTTTCTGAATACAAGGTCAAAATGTAAAAGCAAATTGTGTTCCAGGGAAAAAAATTTGGAAAATTCATCATAATTCCAAATTTTTGAGAGAAATTAAGGGAGTCATAATTAAATGGAGGATGCATGCATACCAGGTTGCTTCAATTGTGTCCAACTCTTTATGACCCTATGAACTGTAGCTCGCCAGGCACCTCTGTTGATGGGATTCTCCAGGCAAGAATACTGGAGTTGGTTGCCATGCCCTCCTCCAGGGGATGTCACAGACCCAGGGATCGAACCCACATCTCTTATGTCTCCTGCATTGGCAGGCGTGTTCTTTACCACTAGCTCTACCTGGGAAGCCCTAAATGGAGGATATCTACATATAAATATAAGTATTTATATAAATATCCATATCTAATAAATATAAATGTCCATATTCAAGGAGAAAGCAACCTGATCTTGCCTTCATTCTTGTCCACTTCCAGGCCATCCTCTACATTGTCCAGAATCAGGGGTCTGCAGTGGAGGTGAGCTTGGCTTGACATCCCTGGTTTAAAACTCCTGAGCAGTTTCCTTTTTATTTGAAGCAGAGGTTATAATCGAGACCCCTGTAAAGGATAAGGATGAGACTCCTCACAGATTTTTGTGTGTCTGTTTGCAGTCTCTGCTTGACCCTCTCTTGGCTTCCTACAGTTGGTGACTGGAGTGTCTTCACCTACTTGCACAGGGAATTCAAAGTGCCTAGAGATTTCCATTGTGTAGGGTGGCCCTAAACCCATGACTGATAGACATGGGAGTATGAACTAAAAGCAAGCCCCCTCACTTCAGGTCAGGATGAGTGAGACGTCACTTCCACTCCAAAAGCTCCTGCATGTGAGCTGGAAGCTGTTGTAATCCCTCCCCTGCTTGGATTCTTGCCGGGCTTGTCCTGCTTCCTCCATTTCCAGATAGTCTTCTGGGTGCAACACCTTCTAAATAAACACCTTGCATACGAATCCTCATTTCAGGATTTACTTCTTGAGACCTGACCTAAGACACTCCACTTTGCCGCCGGCCAAATTTAGATTTCAAATATTGCTTGTCATATTTAAGTTTCAAACCAAGTATTTTTAAACTGCATTTACTAACCCGACTTGGTTTTTACCACTTCCTTCTGGTTTATTTTCATCCTGTTTTGTTTACTGACCCTCTTTGCCCTATCCGTGAAGGCATTTGAGGGTTTAACCCCTGACCTATGGGCTGTCCACCAGGGAGGGCTGATTTAGGGCCCTTGACCAGGCCCTTCATTATACATGTCCCACTTCATCTGCCACCTCGGTCTCAGACACCTTCATTTCCTGTGACCACTTCATGTCATCACATCTCCCATCCACGCAGGCACTCGCTCAGCGTTGTCCCTTTACCTGTCATTCTTGGGCTGAATGAAAGATTCTCCCCTACTTTATTTTTTTGTAAGCTCCTTTATTAGTTTTATTTTTAATTACTTTTTGTGTTGGAGTATAATTGCTTTACAATGTTGTGGTCTGCTGTACAGGTGAATCAGTTATATGTTTTCATATATCTCCTCCTTGTTGAGGGATATATCCCCTACTCATATACGAATAGGGACATATCCCCATCCATATATCCCCACAGCGCACCCCCTAGGCCACCACAGAGCACTGAGCTGAGCTCCCTGTGCTATACAGCAGGCTCCCACGAGCTGTCTGTTTTACACACTGCAGTGTATACATGTCAAGGCCACTGTCCCAACTTGCCTCACCCTCCCTTCCCCTGGTTTGTCCACATGTCCCCTCCCTAGGTCTGCATCTCTATTCCTGCCCTGCAAACAGGCTCATCTGTACCATCTTTCTAGAGTCTATTGTACAGACAAGTAAGTCAGAAGGAAAAAAATAAATATTGTATATTAACACATGTGTATGGAGTCTAGAAAGATATCATAATTACTTTTTTATTGGTGTACAGTTAATTTACAGTGTTGTGTTTCTGCTGTACAGCAAAATGAATTAGCTACACATATATGTATATCCACCTTTTTTTAAAGATTCTACCGCCATAGAGGTCATTACAGAGTATTGATAGAGTTCCTTGTGCGGTGCTGTTGGTTCTTATTATTTATTCTCTCCTACTTTAGATCCACTTAACAAAATCCTGTTCATCAAGGCCCTCATCAAATGCCCCATCCTCTGGAAAAGCTGTTTCTCCAGCCCTGCCTGCTCTCCCCCAGCATCCTGTCCACATGTCTGTGACTTGACGTAACATGTCAGAGTGGAATCGGAAGGGCATCTGGGATTAACTTCCTAGAAGGAGAGAGAGGGTGATGGTGTCTGGGCAGAAAAACAGCATGAGAAAAGATCTGGTGGCGGGCTGGGAAGAGGTGGATCGAGTGGAGCACCATGTGTTAGAGAAACTGACTGAAGACCAGCACTGGGGGAGGTTGGAAGCCGGGAGGGATGGGTGGAAGGGGAGGACAGGTGGCCAGGACACGCAGCAGCGTCTAGTCTGGAATTCACGGGTGAACATGGGGAGATAAGGAAGTGCCCCCAAAAGGCTTTTGTGTCACTTCCTAAGGCCAGAAGAGTGTGAGCTGCAAGCAGAGGGTGGCTGGTGTGGCTTCATCATAGGCTCCTCTGCCCAGTTAGTTCATAAAACCAAGGTTTCATAGGAACCATGGTCAGAGGGGCCAGAGCTTGCCTTGACAGCTTCATTTGGGGGAAAAAAAAGTTTGTAATAATCGAAAGCCTGAGAACAGAAAGGTCGAAAATTAAAAAGCCCGTGGTGCTCTCAGGACCCTGTAGCCTTCTTTGACTTAGCAAGTGTTCTTTCTAATTATCTGTACTCCAAAGTTGTGGGTCTCAAAGTGTGGTCTCAGGACCATCAGCATCATCTGAGAACTTGTTAGAAGTACAGATTCTTGGGCCCCACTCCAACCTGTGCTGTGCTGTGCTTAGTCGCTCAGTCATGTTTGACTCTTCGAAACCCCATGGACTGTAGCCCACCAGGGTCCTCTGTCCATGGGGCTCCTTCAGGTAAGAATATTGGAGTGCGTTTCTCTCCTCCAGGGGATCTTCCCCACCCAGGGATCAAACGCAGGTCTCCCACATTGCAACCTACCTAATCAGAAACTGGAAGTGGGGCCAGAAATATGTTTTCACAAGCCTTTCATATGATTCAAATGCATGTTTAATGCACTGATTGGAGGCCTGCAAAGCCCTCTCAGAGTCATTATCACAGTGGTTCTCCCTAGAAACCCCAAATACATCTTTCTTGCACCCACAGTGCATTTGAGGATATTAGGGGTACCAAAGGATGTGATTTCCAGCGTACAAGTCCAGGTTGGTTGCCTCTGTGGGACAGCCCACTTTCTTTGAGTAGGGTTAGCTTCCCACCATGTTCCCCTGTGGTCCCTGTGAGGCCCCTGAACCTTAGGAGAAAGAAAAGACATCTTTGCCACCTCTACTCTGAGCATCCCCGCGCTCCGTGAAAAGCCACAGGACAGGCATTCAAAGTGATGACTTGCATGACCCTAACTGCTATGAGAAAATCTATTCAGCACAATTCATCTGGCTTCAGTTGGAAACCACTGAGGGTGTCCCAGTAGACTTTTGACCCATTAGGGATGCATGTTGCCCCATTTAAAAAATTATGCAGACAGATAAAATAGGCAAGGGTTTTTTTTTTTTAAACAATAAAGAACTATTTAAAATGTAAGAATCACAACCATTTTGATAAGCATCATCGAATGTACTGTCAACACTATTTTCCATATGTCATTGCATTCAATCCTCATAACAAAGGTACAGACTTGGTTTTTTCTTTCTCATTTTGCTCGAGGAGGAAAACTTAGTTTCTCATGTAATCATGGTCAGGATCACTCTCTTGCTTCAAATCTTTCAGTTAATGTCCATCAATCTATAACAGCGTGTCTCAGCTGTGGTTGCACATTAGAACACCTGGAGGATTTAAAATCCTGATGTTCAGCCCTGACCCCAGACCAATTAGAATCCCTGGGGGATGGGCCTGGTGTTTTTTAAAGTCTTCCAGATGGTTCCAATGCACATTCTATTTGGACAATCACACTTCGGTTTCCTTAGTGTCGCCTACAAATGCTTAGATGCTCTGGCTCCTACCTACCTGTTGAAAACATGCCCTATTCCTTCTTTGCATGGCTTAGCATCCCGGTCTCTTTCTGTTCCTCAGCTGTATTTCAATGGCTTCATCACTTCCAAGGCTTTGCAGTTGTTCCTCCTGCCAGGATGCTTCTTTCATTACTTTTTACATATTCATTTATTTGGCTGTGTGGCACCTGGACCCTCGGGTTGTTGTGCATGGACCCCAGAGCACACAAGCTTAGTAGTTGCTGCCCTCGGACTTAATTACCCTGAAGCACATGGGATCTTAGTTCCCCAACTACGAATTGAACCTGTGTCCCCTGTCTTGCCAGGTGGATTCTTAACTACTGGACTACCAGGGAAGTCCCCTGGATGCTTCTTTTAGCAACTCTTCATGTGGTTGACCCAGTACCACCCTTCAGGTCTCAGCCCAAATGTCTCCTCTTCTAATGGCACACCTTTGGCCTCTTCATCTGAAGTGATTCACAGTGTCATTCTCACTGATCTCTTTGCTTTATCTCTTTGGAAGCATGTTTTACAACCGTGATTATATATTTGCTGAAATGTGTGTTTTGTTGGTCTTAACACCACTTAAATGAAGGACCCAGAGAGCATACGATTCTTCGCTGCCATATCTTCAGTGTTTGGAAGGGTATCTGTTTCAACAAATATTGCTGGAATAAATTAATGAAGGAGACTGAATAAACTCAGAGGGTTTAGGTGATAAATCCTCAGCCATATAATTGTATTAATATTGATATTAATATTTGAACTCCAATGTTTTGAATCAAGATTCATCAGTTTTTCTAATACCTTCAAATTGACCATTTCTGCTTTCACTCTGTTCATACATGTTTAAACAAACACGGTTAGAAAAAAAAAAATACCGTTCCTAATAAGGAACATGAAACTTGGTGACTAGGAGTTTACCTTCTGTGATGTGCAAGGAGTACGTGAGCAGGCACAGTACAAAACCAGCTGTGTAAATAGCATTACCTCCAGTCCAGTTTAAATGAAGTCAGTAAATTATGCTTCCAGACCCTAAACCATTTATTACACCATGCTAGAGGAGAAGACAAAAAAAAAAAAAAAGGAATGTTCAGAAAGCTAATTCCTCTGCTCAGGCCTTCCATTAAAAACCAAATGGAAGGGGGCCCTGTAGAAGAATGTGGTGCCTGGTATAACTGTGGTAGACACAGTCTTTGAAAATTGGAATAATCAGATGGTGGTTCACCTTCTTTAGTCAGTTCTCATTGTTATCAGTAATGGAGGGCCATGGACTGGGCTGAACCCCAGCCCACAGCGTGCCCTGGAGGAGACACAGAGGACCAGGCCAGCCCTCTGCCGGCAGAAGCAATAACACTTATGTTAATAACAACGCGTCACCTGTGTCAGCTCTTTGGGAAATAGCTGTTGGATGTGGGGGAATGGTAATATTTTTCTCCCTCTCCATTGTTTTCTGACAATGGAAATGCACCTGCAAATAACATTGCATTGGTTTTAAGAGCACAAGAGAGTCAGCTTTTACTCTCTTGCTACTGCAATAAAATAATCACATCCAGTATTATATCAGAGAAGGCTAAGTCTAGGCAGCCATGGCTGAGGTTGGGTATCAGTCTTTACCCGACTAGCATTTGATCTTAAAGAGTGATTGAGGCGCAGCGGGTACTTGCTTTCAAGAACAATAATTTGCTTTCAGTAACCATCATTTTCATTGAGCTTTGCTCTGATGGTAAGAGTTGTTTTTACATGAGAGAAGAGGAATCTGCAACTTGCCAAAGATCCCTCTGTTACTGAGATCAGAGCTGAGACTCAAACCCAGGCAGAGCATAATTCATACTGCACTTGGGCAGCCTCTATGTGTGTTAATAATAATATGAATAACAATAATATGGTTAATATTAGTAATTTTTTTAATATTGAAAGTGAAAGTTGCTCATTCATGTCCGACTCCTTGCAATCCCCTAGACTGTAGCCCACCAGGCTCCGCCATCCATGAAGTTTTCCAGGCAAGAATAGTGGAGTGGGTGGCCATTTCCTATTTCAGGGGCTCTTCTTCACCCAGGGATCAAACCCAAGTCTCCGGCATTGCAGGCAGATTCTTTACCATCTGAGTTACCAGGGAAGTAGAGTCAATTGTTGGGGGTGGGAGGATTGGTTCCAGGACCCCCATTGATACCAAAATTCACAGATGCTCCCTTGCATAAAATGGCATATTATTTGTGTATAGCCTAAGCACATCCTTCTGTGTGCCTTAAAAAAAAATTGTTGATTGATTTGGCTATGCCAGGTCTTAGGTGCAGCATGCAAGATCTCTAGTTGTGACATGTGAACTCTTAGTTGTGACATGTGAACTCTTAGCTGTGACATGTGAACCCTTAGTTGCAGCATGTGGGATCTACTTCCCTAACCAGGGATCAAACCCATGTCCTCTGCATTGGAAGCTCAGAATCTTAGTCACTGGACCACCAAGGAAGTCCCCTCTTGTGTGCTTTAAATCATCTCGAGATTACTTACAAAACCTGATACAATGTAAATGCTATGTAAATAATTACCCACATGTGGCAATTTCAAGTTTTGCTTTTTGGAACATTCTGAAACTATTTTTTCCCCCAAATATTTTCAATCTGTAGTTGGTTGACTCTGTGGATATGGAGGGCTGACTGTATATGATGCTGTAAGGCCTCATACATATAATTTTATTTAAATCTCATAAGAAGTCATTTAATTCTCACTGTGACCTTACCATATTGAAACTATTACTCTACTGATGCAGATACTAAGGGTCAGAAAGTTCAGTGGCTTGCCTGTAATAGTCGATAAGTGGCAGAGCTATAATTTGAATATTCTTTTTTCAACCCCTTTCACTCTTCCCTGTACTCCATGTAACCTAGACTAGAAATCACCAGCCCTCTCACAGCATCAGGCATAATGAACCCAGAGATATGAAATCCAGTTAGCTACCAGGTCATTGTGTGACCTTTGAATGAGCCCTGTCTCCCATCCCATGGCTTGCCGGGCTGGTCAGTTTCTTTCTTGATTCCCACTCTCGTGTGCTTGCCCACTGCAGAAAAGCCACAACAAGACACACAGAGCCACCATCTTATAGACATTTCAAATTAGATTCTTCCATATACCTAGATGGCATATTAAAAAGCAGAGACATTACTTTGCGAACAAAGGTCGCCTAGTCAAAGCTATCGTTTTTCCAGTAGTCATGTATAGATATGAGAGTTGGACTATGAAGAACGCTGAGCACCGAAGAACTGATGCTTTTGAACTGTGGTTTTGAAGAAGACTCTTGAGAGTCCCTTGGACTGCAAGGAGATCCAACCAGTCCGTCCTAAAGGAAATCAGTCCTGACTATTCATTGGAAGGACTGATGCTGAAGCTGAAACTCCAATATTTTGGCCACCTGATGCAAAGAACTAACTCACTGGAAAAGACCCTGATGCTGGGAAAGATTGAAGGTGGGAGGAGAAGGGGACGACAGAGGATGAGATGGATGGATGGCATCATTGACTTGATGGACATGAGTTTGAGTAAGCCTTGGGAGTTGGTGATGGACAGGGAAGCCTGGCTTGCTGCAGTTCATGGGGTCACAGAATCTGACACGACTGAGCAACTGAACTGAACTGAACTGATATCTGGTTTCAAACTGAAATCACCTAGTTTGAACATTAATGATGAAAGCAAACTCTCTCCAGACATGAGTCTCAGGGAGAGAGAAAAGAGGTGTTGCTGCAGGAAGAGGAGCAGAGGGATACCCCCTAGTCTTTTCACTGTGGCTCCAGGGAGAGGAGCCAGTGGCTTCTTTCCTCATCCCCTGCACTGCTCGTGAGGGGCCCTGGGAAAACAACAACAAAACCAACCTGGAGCTGAGAACATAATCACATGAACTTGAAAACGAGGTAAAGACCAAATCAAAGCAGGAAGCCTTAGGCGTAAATACAAATGGATGACTATCACCAAAGCTCTGCAGCAGCAAGTTAAAAAGAAAGTGAGGGGGATTCTCGTGCTACTAAAGTAAAATCTGAAAAAAAAAAAAAAAAAAAAAAGATGGGGGAGGTAGCAGGGAGGTAGAGTGCAGAGGTCGAGATTCCTCATGGGGCTCCCAAAAGAGTCATCTGGTTCTATGTGAAATGAAATTTTAGGCTCCAAATCTGAGATGGTGAAAAACCCCATCCCCTCCTACCCCCATGGTGCCTCTGTAGGTACCCATGCAAGGCCAACATCCACTGCTGTATTCACACCTCTGATGCTTCAGAGGAATCCACAGTCCACACTGAGTCTTAAAAGTGCCATGATTAAAATATATATTTTTTTGCTCCATTGAACTTTCATTGCTCCTCCACCTAGATGCTGGCACTGCCTCCTCAGATTTGAACTAGTCTCAAATCTCATGATTTTTTTGCTCCTAGATGTCCACCTATCACATGGTTGCTATTGCCTGACTGGTCACTTGTCATTCACCAAAAACTTAAAAAAAAATTATTCATTCATGCTGAAGCTGAAACTCTATACTTTTGCCATGTTATGCAAAGAGCCGACTTGCTGGAAAAACACCCTGATGCTGGGAAAGATGGAAGGCAGGAGGAAAAAGGAACAAGGGAGGATGGGATGGTTGGATGGCATCAATGATTCAATGGACATGAGTTTGAGTAAACTCTGGGAGATAGTGAAGGACAGAGAAGTCTGGTGTGCTGCAGTCCATGAGGTCACAGACAGACAGGACTGAGCAACTGAACAACAACATTAGGTGTTTACTGAGCAGCTACTAGGCACCCAGCTCTGTTCTAGGCACTTGTACCCTGTGATGGAACAAGAGCAGACATAATCTGCTGCTCAGGCAGAGCTTGGGAAGACAACCATTAAAAATATGAGTAAGTAATGCTACGAAGTGTTTTGAAAGGAAACTAACAGGGCCTGAAATTAGGAAAATAACGGAGGTGTTAGCATACATGAATCTAAAAAACCAGAAAACTAAGGACAAAGAATCCCCCAAAGACCCTGAGTCAAGGAAGAGCTTGGCATCTTCATGAAGCCACAGATCAAAGTGAGAAGGTGATGAGAAAGGAGAGGAGTAATATGAGACCGAGTTGGAAAGGCAGGATGGGCTTCATGACCTGGTACCTTGTGGCCAGGGATGGTGCGTTGCAGTTTCAGATGGGAGGTGGTGGAAAGCCATGGAAGGATTGAAGCAGGAGAGGGATCCCTGTTGGATCCCTGGTGTATGGCTATAGGACCACATTTTTAATCCTTTCATCAGTTGATAGATATTTGGGTTGTTTCTATCTTTTGTTTATTGTGAATAGTACTGTTATGAACAGTCACAGACCAGTTTTTGTTTGAACACCTATTTTCAGTTCTTTGGAATATATATACCTAGGAGTGGAATGCTGGGATGTATATTAATTAAATGTTAAGCTTCTCAAGGGACTGCCAAATTTTCCCCCAGTAGCCGCATTGTTCTACCCTCCCACAGCTATGTATGAGAATTCTAATCGCTCCACATCCTCCTCATGCTATAACAAGGATGAAGCTTGAATATAGTATGCTAATGAAAAACTCAGGCACAAAAGTCCTTTAATCATATGGCTAACTTTATATGAAATGTCCAGGATAGGTAAAAATCCATACAGACAGAAGGCAGACTAGCGGTTGCCAGTGGTTGAGGAGAAGGGGCAATGGAGAAGGACTGCTTGACAGGTGCAAGGTTTCCTTTTGGCATGATGAATTAGAGTTCTCATCCTAAACTCTGGAACTAGGTAGTGGTGATGGTTTTACACTCATGTGAATGTATCAATACTTAATGCACCTGATGGCTAAAATGGTCAGTTTTATATTATCTGTCTTTTATTGCAATAAAAAAGAATGCCTAACCATTGATGGGGAATTATTAATAGTTAAGAAGGAGACTGAAGAAGGAGATGACATCTTCAGCAGAAGGAGACTCCCAGAGGAGGGAACCAGGGATGTCATTCAAAAAGGAATGGAATTCCATTCAGTGGATGCCCTGTTGGTCCTTCACGCTACCTCTTTTGCCTTTTCCCATCAATATCCTTGTACCCACTGATTCATCTCTAGGCCTCTCCCCCTGCTGAGTCCTCTTTGGTACCAGAGGTATCCATGTCTTATTGCATTTGTTAAATAAATAAAATAAATGAGTAGCATCAGGTGGCTTAAGGCTGTGTGTGTCGACCTGCTGAGTGGCTATCATTACAGTATCCTCCCCATTCTCCTTCCTCAGCCAACCAAGGATCGTCAGCCACGTGGAAGGAAAAAGGCCCTGAAATCAATACAATATTTATCAGGAAGGTGCTGAAGCGTGGCCAGCCAAGAAACAATCTGCTGACTCGGAAGCATGGGAGGGCTTCTCCGGCCAGGCTACTGCCTGCCGGAGCCTGGTGGAAGCCCCAGAAAGACAAATTGCAGTCGTCAATCCCAGGGAAGGGAGACTTGAGTCTACTTCCTGTATCTGCAGGAGGGAGAAAGAGTTGCAATCCCAGAGCTCCGTTTCTGAGAAGGTAATGAGGATCCTTCCACACTGGATGACAGTCGACTTGAAAGCAAGTTGAAAATCACACTGTTTCCTATTAACAGCCTGACATTACGTGCTGCAGGGTCAACACGGGCCAGGTCTGTTGGTGTGGCTTTGCGGAGAAGGTGCTCTGACCCCATTAATATGGGCTCTGCTTCCTCTGACCCTCACACGGATAAGCACCGCTGCCATTCACTTGCACAAAGATCCAGTACAAGAAGGAAGGCTCAGAACCATGATAAATAAACACAGCGGACTTAGGCAAGCATCATTCTTTATATTCTCATCTCCAATAATACTATCCTGCAAGTCAGTTACTATGGAGCCCAGTGCTGGGCATTGTTACCTGTCATTACTAAAAAGAAAAGCTTTTTTTGTTTCTTTCAAACAAAACAAAACATTTATTTATTTTTAATTGAAGGATAATTGCTTTACAATAGTGTGTTAATTTCTGCCATACATAAACGTGAATCAGCCAAAGGTATACATGTATCCCCTCCCTCTTGAACCTCCCTCCCACCTCCCACACCATCCCACACCTCTAGGTTATCACAGAACCCCAGTTTGAGCTCCCTGCACCATAGAGCAAATCCCCATTGGCTACCTATTTTAAATATGGTAGGTGTATGTCTCGATGCTACCCCTCCATTAGTCCCACCCTCTCCTTTGTCCCTGTGTCCACAAGCCTGTTCTCTATGTCTGCGTCTCCATTGCTGCCCTGCAAATAGGTCATCAGTACCATCTTTCTAAATTCCGTTATGTATGCATTAACATGTGATATTTGTTTTTCACTTTCTGACTTACTTCACTTTGTATAGTAGGCTCTGTGCTGTGCTGTGCTTAGTCACTCAGTTGTGTCTGACTCTGTGATCTCACGGCCTTTAGCCTGCCAGGCTCGCCTGTCCATGGCGATTCTCCAGACAAGAATACTGGAGTGGGTTGCTATGCCCTCCTTCAGGGGAATCTGCCAAGCTGGAGACTGCAGGTGGATCTTTACTGTCTGAGCCACCAGGAAAGTCCAAGAATATTGTAATGAGTAGCCTGTCCCTTCTCCAGGGGATCTTCCCGACCCAGTAATCAAACCGGGGTCTCCTGCATTGCAGGCAGATTCGTTACCAGCTGAGCTAACAGAGAAGTCCCATAGAACATTCTAGGTTCATCCATCTCAATAGACTGACTCAAATGCATTCATCTTTATGGCTGGGTAACATTTCATTGTATATGTGCACTGCAGCTTCTTTATCCATTCATCTGTCAAGGACATATAGGTTGCTTCCATATCCTAGCTATTGTAAATAGTGCTGCAATGAACACTGGGGTATATGTGCCTTTTAAAACTATGGTTTTCTCAGGATATATGCCCAGTAGTGAGATTGTTAAGTCATTAGTTCAGTTCAGTCACTCAGTCGTGTCCAACTCTATGCGACCTCATGGACTGCAGTACGTCAGGCTTCAGGGACTCCCAGAGCTTACTCAAACTCATGTCCATTGAGTCAGTGATGCCATCCAACCATCTGATCCTCTGTCATTCCTTTCTCCTCCCACCTTCAATCTTTCCCAATATCAGGGTCTTTTCCAAGGAGTCAGTTGTTTGAATCATGTGGCCAAAGTATTGGAGTTTCAGCTTCAGCATCAGTCCTTCCAATGAATAGTCAGGACTGATTTCCTTTAGGATAGACTGGTTGGATCTCCTTGTAGTCCCAGGGACTCTCAAGAGTCTTCTCCAACACCACAGGTAGGTCATATGGTAGTTTTATTCCTAGATTTTTAAGGACTCTCTATACTGTCTTCCACAGTGGCTATATTAGTTTAAATTCCCACCAACCCAGGGCAAGAGAGTTCCCTAAGAAAGGCATTTTATAGATATCCCTCAGTAGGAAGCAAAATAGCAAGGAGAAAAAGACCATGTTCTCTGAAGTCACACAAACCCAAGTTTAGCCTTTTCCTCCATGACTTCCTAATTGAGTGACCTTGGGAAAGTGACTTGGAGAGTGAGACCCTCAGCCTTCCTGTCTGGAAAGTGGACATAACAATATTTATGTCATAAAGCCACTGGGGAGTATATGGTATATGTGTGTTAAGAACTAAGGTATGGCCTGGGTGCTTGGGAAGTTCTGCAATAACACAGTGCCCACAGACAGCGAATGTTCAATATTTTTCAACTCTTATTCTTATTGGAATCACTGTCTTATACAAAAGCAGAGAATTCCATTGCTGTACTGATCTCCCCCAGGAGGAGAGGAGCAAATGCTAACAACTGTCAACAGCTAACTTACTTTTTCTGAACCTTTTTCTCATCAGGACCCACTTACAGTACTGATCAGGAGTCCTGGCTTGAATCAAAGCTGTTCTAGCAGGGAGAGTACTCCAGAGCCCTGGAGAAGGTATACCACCCAGAGAAGACAGAATCGAGGTCCACCCATGGGTGCTTGTGGGAGAAGAAAGGAAGGGGGTCTGGAGAGAATCTGGGTGCCTCCAGCATGGGACCCCTGAGTGTCTGATTCACTGTACAGTTTTCACCCTAAAGGGGAGGGTGCCTTCCCGGGAGACGCTTTCAAAGGACATGCCTAGTGAGGTGTCCTCCCTGCACTCCTTGCTCTAGAAAGCGCTGATTATTTCGGTGACAGTGATGACTTTTGTTCTGGATGGTAGAGGTGGGACTGGAGGGAGGTTTGGAGCCATGTCACTAAGGCCAGGAATTTTAAAGAAAGCTTTTATGGCAAGGAAAACCTAAAGGCTGAGACAAGAAAAAAATATTCGTACTATTTGATTCACAATGGATTCAAACTGGAAATGTCTAAATGCCCATCAACAGTACAATGATGAATGTGCTACACATGATTTCACTTATATAAAGTTCAAAATTCAGCCAAACAAGTTGATGGGTATACATATGAGAATATTAGTTACCTTGTGAGAGGAGTGACTGGGACAAGGTAGAAAAAGGATCCTGGAATGTTCTATTCCTTTCTTTCTTTTTTTTTTTTTTTTTTTTTTTTTTTCAGTTGAAGTATATTTGACTTACAATGTTGTGTTCGTTTCAGGTGTATAGCAAAATGATAACTTTTTTCAGATGTTTTTCAGATTATATCCCTTATAGGCTTATTACAAAATAATGAGCTTATATCCCTGTGCTACACAGTAGGTCCGTACTGGTTATCTATTTTATATGAAGTTGTATGCTGTGCTCACTTGTTTAGTCGTATCCGGCTCTTTGCAACCCCATGGACTGTAACCCGCCAGGCTTCTCTGTTTGTGGGGCTTCTCCAGACAAAAATACTGGAGTGGTTTGGAAGATCTCCTCCAGAGGATCTTCCCAAGCCAGGGATAGAACCTCGGTCTCCCGCACTGCAGGTGGATTCTCTACCATCTGAGCCACCAGGGAACGTGATATGAAGTTGAGTGTATATTAGTCCTGTATTCCTAACTTATTCCTCTCCCTTTCCCGCTTGGTAGCCATGGGTTTGTTTTCTATGTCTGTGAGTCTGTTTCTGTTTTGTATATAAGTTCATTTGTATCATTTTTTTTTTAGATTCCACATATAAGCAATATCATATGATATTTGTCTTTCTCTGGCTTATTTCACTTAGTTTGATAATCTCTAGGTCCTTCCAAGTTGCAGTGCTGGAATGTTCTATTTCTTGATCCAAGTGGTGGATACACAGGTGTTTTCATTTTGCCAAATTCCTTTGGGCTCTAAATTTATGATCCATGCACTTTTCTGTATATATGTTATTCTTCCCCCCAAAATAGTTTACTTAAGTCTAAAGCACTGACTTCCCATGTCTCTGTGAGGCATTGAGCGGATTCAGAGTGTGTGGCTTCAGCAGACGTGGACCACTGTGCCCTGGTACCAGAACCCTCAGAACCACCCACCCCAGGGCGGGGGGGTCTTCACTGGGCAGCAGCAGGGGTACAAGTTCCTCCCAGGCCACAGAAGCCAACACATTGGGAGACTGTATGTGAGTCGATGAATCACTCGTTGGAGCCCACATGTGTGAGCACCTCTCATTTAAAGATCGTCAGGAAAATTTTAGGGAGGGTTTGGAACACCCCGGCCCTACTACAAAATCGGATTAGTGCACCTAGAAAATTAAGCCATATTTTAAAAGTTGCTGTAATCCCGCTTTCCCCCTCAAGCTGGTGACAACAAAGAAACATAGTTTGCAACGTTTTATGACGACTTTATCCCAAAACATTTGTAAGAAATTATGGATAAGAAGTGATTAAGGAATATTCATTCCGCTCTCCTCATGCCAAGTTGAAGCCATTGAGAAACAATAAAATGATCTCCTCAAATGCTGCTCTGTCCATGGGATTTTCCAGGCAAGAGTACCGGAGTGGGATGCCATTGCCTTCTCCGTTAATACAGTTAAAGAATCTAAATTTCTTTTCTGTGGATACACTTCCACTTTTGCTTCCAGAAGCAAATTATTTAAATTAAAATGCCCTTCCCTGCCAAAACAATATCAATATACTATTAATGACTATTAAACTGAATGAGAAATTGCTCACTCATGACACCTCTATGCTAGTTAGTGAAACTGTTGTCTTTAAGCATCCATTAATGGACATATGTTAAATTTTGTAATCACTCCTACTCCACTGATACTGGATTTTTTTTCTAACTTTTAATGCTATAAATATCATTACAGTGAGATGTTTGAACATAGTCTTTTTTTTCCCCTCTCTTTTTGGAATATCTCCAGTAAGTTAGTGGAATTAATTTCTATAAATAGAATAACGAGGTATACAGATTTGGACATGTTTAAGGCCTGTGAAAAATGCTTCCCAAGTTCTTCCGTTTAAAAATTAGAAATTTCACTTCCAGAGATTATTTTTAGCTTGTTGTTCTTTTCTTTTATTCTATTCATTCCTCTATGTGTGCAAGTGTGTGTGTGTGTGTGTGTGTGTGTGTGTGTGTGTGTGTATGTGTGTTGCAAGGTTATTTGGGGAAAGGTCAGGAAAGCTTTGTCCCTCATGCCTAGCTCTGGCCTACGCGAGCACTTTGGATTCAGAGAGAGAGGCAATTCTGTAGAAGGTGAACTTTATGGTTTTGAGCTTAGCCAGGCTCTTGAAATAGGGGCAGCCATATGCAACACCCTCTCACTATTTCTAAACCAACTAAAATCAGACTTCATATTCAAATCGTATCTGGCTGAATTACTTCCAATCTAAAATGGCTTTGAAATTTTTCATATTAATGGATTTGAATATAAAAAGTAATAAGAGAAATCTATAGACCTATATAATTTTAAAGTTTTATGCATGTGAACCTGGAAATATTAAAAACGTAGCTCATGCTGATGAATAATATTCACAGTCTAAGAAGATCTATGATGTGGCCTGGGTGTGGAGAAAGACTTGTCCAATAGCACAGTGATTTTCTTGAAGGGCACAAGAAAGAGTTTAAGGCAGGGAAATTTTACAACAGACAAAGGAAGGAAGAAGGGATGTTGCCATCTCATTTTCTGTATTTGCCTAAAAGACTATGTTCAGTGGGGACTTCAAAAACCTGTACTCTTCTTCCCACGGGTGTCATATTGTACTCTCTAAATCTTCAATTTTAATGTTTTTTTGTCTCAAAATATTTTCAAATTTTTATCAAAATGACAGACAGTGTAGGAATTTTAAAAGGAGAATAATTGGGTAAGAAGGAAACAGATATAGCAGTAATAAGGGTTAACGTGTTTCTGTGAGTCACTATATGCTGGAGCTATGAGCTCCCTGGCATCCAAGATAAAGAAGGAAATGTGATGCTTTCCCTGTGACATGAGAAATCCTCCTGATTCTGTAACTGAGTCAAAGAGAACTTTGATTTCTGAGTGAAACTTCTTTTCTGGGCCATTTTTAAAGGGCCATGGAGTAATATGAAGGTCAACATTATCTGCCAAAATGTTACTGCAAATGCCAAAGTTGAATTCATTCTTTGAGCTTTTAGCACAACCTTCAATTAAAGTTAGAGGATTTGGCTGCCATCCAGTTCAGCGATGGCAATTGTGTGAGGACTAGGATGATATGTTTCAGGTTTGTAAGAAGAGGACCTCGCTTGCTCAGTCATGTCCGACTCTTTGCGACCCCATGGACTGTAGCCCGCCAGGCTCCTCTGTCCATGCGATCTCCAGGCAGGAATACTGGAGTGGGTTGCCATTCCCTCCTCCAGGGGATCTTCCCAACCCAGGGATCGAACCTAGGTCTCCCACAGTGCAGGGGGAGTGTGGGAGGTCTGAGCCACGAGGGAAGTCTAAGAATACTGGAGTAGTGGGTAGCCTATCGCTTCTCCAGGGGATCTTCCCAACCCAGGAATTGAATCGGGGTCTTGTGCATTGCAGGCAGATTCTTTACCAGCTGAGCTACCAGAGAAGCCCAAAACACATCTAGGGATCTTTTGGAGAAAGATGTTTTCATACAGTTTGAGGGCAAATGAAGCCATCCAACCCAACTGTGCCATAAACACCACCGAGAGGTGCAGACTTCCAGACTAGAATCCTTCCCGAGCAAACAGTTTCCGCTCGTCTCCGTCTAGTCCAGGCCCCCAGCCACCCTCTGCGTCACACAGGCACTGCTGGGTACTTCTTCTGTTCGCGGTTAGTGAGAGGGAAGGCAGCCTGGATCTGCCTGTAGCCCGTCTGCAGCCTGTCCAGCAACGGGGGCACAGGGATTGTGGCACCGAGTCTGGTTGCATGGTATTCCCCTCGATGGGGGGATACAGGTACTGCTCCTGATGAGGCACAGTCTGGGTGGCCTGCTGGCAGTCAAGCCCGGAGAAATTCGTGGGCATGTTCACATACATGTTGTCCATGGTGCCCTTCAGCCCGCAGCAGTTGGTCTGGGACCTGGTCAGGGATGCCCAGGCCCCTGGAGCCCCAGAAGGCGTTGGCACTTGGGTTCATGGGGACGGTCTCCACCTCCAGGGCCCGGCTCTGCTGCAGCTCCTGCTTGGGCTGGGTTATCATAGAAGATGACCATCAATTTTCACACAGGCCTGGGAGACAGCAGACATAGCCTTTTTGTTGAGGTATTAAAAAGTAATTTTCATTTTATTTTAGTGAACTATTTTATTTTTCTTCTTGTTTCTGGGTAAGAGTCAATTGAAATTGCTCAAGCTTCTTATAACAGCCAATCATTTGTCATGGAAAAATGATGTAGCCAGCAATTAGGTCAAGTTTGGTGCCAACTTCTTTGCTTTTTCTCTGCAATTAATTGAACCTTCTACAATATCAGTATTTGAGTATATAGTTGACCTATGTTTAAATTGTATTGTAATTCCACTTGTTTAAAATATGATTTACTTTTTTTCAGAATTGGAATTGCTCTGAGAGGCAGGGTCCGGGTTTATAAAAGTTATGCCTACATAGATAGGCCTTGTGAGGTCCATCCTGCAGTGACACAGATGCCTTAATAGGGTTAAGCTGTTGTGGGTTAAGCTGTTGTGTTTGTGTCTCTGTGTTGTTTTGGGATGTGTCAGTCAGATCTTTTCCTCCTTAGGCTCAGGGAGAGCATTTCGGGCCTGTATGGACTGAATTGTTCCCCTGCTCCCATTCATATATGGATGCCCTCACCCCCAATGAGACTGTGTTCGGAGACACGGTCCATAAGGAGGTAATTAAGGTTAAATGAGCTCAAAGAAGTGGAGTCTTATATGACAGGACTTGAACTGAACTGAACTGAACTGAACTGAATGTCCTTATAAGAAGAAGAGACTCTAGAGTTCTCTCTCCCTGTGCTCATAGAGGAGAGACCAGATGAAAACATAGTAAGAATGAGGCTTTCTACAAGTCAGGAAGAGAGATCTCATTGGAAACCGAATTTACCAGTGCTTTGATCATGGGCTTCTAGCCTCCAGAATTGTGAAAAAATAAATTCCCTTTGTTTAAGCCAAAAAAAAAAAAAAAAAAAGGAGAGGACCTCAAAGATCTCTCTCATGTTCAAGTTTCCAGGGAATGCCCTTTGAGCTCAAAGTCTATGTAGACCAAGGTTGGGCATGGAAAGTCGAGGTCAGCATGGCATTAAAAAAATCAGTGTTTCACAAAACTGATTCAACATCAGAATCGTGTGTGTGTGTGTGCGCACGCATGCATACATGCGTGCATGCGCACATGTGTGTGTTCTAATACCAGGGTCCCCAACACATAGGCCATGAAGCAGTAGTGGTCCGTGGCCTGTTAGGAACCAGGCCACACAGCAGGTAGTGAGCAACAGGAGAGCAAATGAAACTTCGTCCATATTCACAGCTGCTCCCCATCACTGGCATTACTGCCTGAGCTCCACCTCCTGTCAGATCAGCCATGGCGTTAGATTCTCATAGGCGTGGGAACCCTACTATGAACTGCACATGCGAGGGATCTAGGTTGCACACTCCTTCTGAGAATCTAATGGCTGCTGATCTGAGGTGAAGCTGAGATGGTGAGGCTATCACTATGGAGGGGCTGCAAATACAGGTTATCCTTAGCACAATGAATGTAATGTATTTGAATCATCGTGAATCTATCACCCCACCTGGGTCTGTGGAAAAATTGTCTTCTGCAAAACCGGTCCCTGGTGTCAAAAAGGTTGGGATCCACCATTTAATACACTGAAACAGAAACACTGGGGAGAGTGCTCAGGAATGTGTATGTTTTTTAAATGTCACTCTCCAAATGAATCACCAGCAAATAGTTTGGGCCAGCGTCTGGAAACAGATGGTCCAGGTAGCACCTCCTGAAGCCTTTCTCTCTCTTCCGGCCTTTGGCAGGAGCCAGGGGGGCAAAGGGGAAGAGACAGGGGTCCCTGAGGAACATCTGCCACGTAGATGTGGAAGACGAGGGTGAAATCTTCATCCTTTTTTTTAAGAGCTTGATTTGTTTTTATTTGGCTGTGCCAGGTCTTAGCTGTGGCATGTGGTATCTTCGATCTTCACTGTAGTATGGGGGAATCTTTAGTTGCGGCATGTAGGATCTAGTTCCCAGACCAAGGATCATTCCCTGGTCCCTTTCATTGGGAGCACAGAGTCTTAGCCCCACTAGACCACCAGGGAAGTCCCCAAACCTTCATCTTAAGAGTTGCATATGGGACCATTATGGTTTGGGAAGAAGGAACAAGAGCCCAGGACACAAACTCATCCTGACTTACCCACCTCTTGCATTCATGGGACCCAGATACTCCCAACAGAGCACAGGGACCCATTATAGTCATCCTTCTCATGCGGTGATGCCTGTCTGCTCTGGCAAATTTTGATAAATTCAATGCCAAGTTGAGCAGTGTGCAACCACCGCAAGCAGTATTAATCAAAGGAGGGGCTGGGAGATCTCATAGGTCTTTTTGTAGCTGGGGAAAATAATCGCATGTCTGATTTCTTTAAAAGACCACATTCTTTGGTTCATTTTTTTAAAAACCTAACAATCAGGTTGTCTGCAGTCCAACAGTTAGGCCAGTATCACCGGCTAGTCCGTAAAAAGCTGTCCCCTGGAGGCCTATTCCTGATTTTTACTCTCTCCAGGTCCCCAAAACACTAAATAAATAAAAGTGGATGGCTTTTAATGAAAGCCTTAGCCTCCTCAGTTTAGCTTTTAAATGTGTGACAAACACACACACACACCACATCCTGAGCTGCTTATTGGAATTACAAACCTCCAGTCTAAATGTCAGGCTGTGCCACAGAGAAACGTGAACAGCTCAGTTTATTAATGGCAAGTTCCAAGGTTGGTCCCATCATTCATTGCCACGGGGACTCCAGCTGGCTCAAGCTCTCAGCTTCCGATACAGATCAACACCATCCCAACATTGACTCAGAACTGATTAGAAACCCACAGCACAAGAGACTGATGACACCCCTTTGCAGGCTTCAAGTTATCCACATGCAGACACTTGAAACAAAAGACAAGAGGTACCTTGTCTTGGATTGGCTTGAATTAAAAGGAGTTCCAGGTTGGCTTGGATTGGATCTGTTCCCCATGCATTTGGTGACAGTGTCTGAGTTTCCTATTTCTCATCAGAAAGTAGCCATAATGTTATCTGCCTGTGTTGGGTTGCTATGTTTTAATATCTGCTACACACGTGGTAGAGCTTTCCTGGTAGCTTCGATGGTAAAGAATCTGCCTGTGATGCCGGACACCCAGGTTCAATTCCTGGGTCAGGAAGATTCCCCGGGGAAGGAAATGGCAACCCACTCCAGTATTCTGGCCTGGAGAATCCCGTGGACAGAGGACAGAGGAGCCCGACCAGCTACAGTCCGTGGGTTCACAAAGAGTCAGATACAACTGAGCAAGTAACGCTCACTCATATCCATAGGATGTTGTCAAAACAACATTAAATAGTTTAATTGATAGAAAAATGTTTTAAAATGTACAGGATAGAATCTAATCTTGAGTTGAGTAGTTAATTCTTTCAATTTGAAAATTCCCAAAGAAATATTTACGATAAAGACCACATACGGATGAAGGCTTACAATATACACATAATACAACTGAAAGTTCAGCAGTTCAGTCAGGACAGCTTGTAATGCTGGTTCTATACTCAAACTGGTACCATCAGATCAGAATGGATCTGCCTGCATCAGAAGCAGGAATCACTTTCCACTTCCTGTTGTCATATTGTTAAAGGGACAGAAAGCCAAAGGAACAGGAGCTAGAGAGAAAGAATAGTGTCAGGAGCCAACAATGGGCCTCCCAGCAGCCTATGCTGATGTTACCATGCTGGACATTATCAGTTAGTGAGACATTTTTCATATAAAAACCACAAAAAACATTGACTAAAGGAAATAACCTTAAGTCAATAAACGACTGTAACCCCATAGGCATCTCAGAGTTTATGAATCCCTTAATATTTTCACTGAAGGGTGAATGATTGATACTGGAAAAACAGGAAGCCAAATAAAAAATGGGTAGGATCATGTTTTCTCAAGAAATTTCTCAAGGAGAATTCATTCCCATTGATCTGTAACCCCATAGGTTACAGATTTACAGACCCAGAGCTTTGCTTTCCAGCTCTGGCCGGTGGCTGGTCCTTGATCAAGAGCTCCATCTTCCAGCCCAGGAGAGGAAGAAGCAAGTCATTTAGATTGAAGAAGGAGTTGATGATCCCTCGGGTGAGGGAATTTAGTAGGCATTTAGGAAAAGTCCCTACCTGGCAGAATCTTATGATTTGTACATTTACACCAGGCATTAGAGTTAATAAGGTATGTTCAAAATAAAAACTACTTTCTTTTTATAATGTATAACACTCCAAAATCAAATAGCATGATTCACCTTTTCCTTTCTTGGTCCCTTCTTCAGAGGCATTAGAGAAAAGAGATAGATGAATGGTCCAAGGAACACACAGGACAATGCCTGAAGAACAGAGAAATACGAATGCCTCCTTTAACACTGGCTTACAACTTAGGAGTTCTTCACTTGTAATCAAATGTAACAAGTATCTGGCACCATAAAATAACTAGACTTGAATTCTAAGTAAAGATGAATAGAGGAGGTGAGTTTCTAATTATATGTAGGCTTCGTAGGTGCTGAGGGTTTCTTCTGGAATGAAAAGGTTCTTTTCAGGGTGTTTCTAGTGCCCCGTCTGTGAAGAATTGTGTTCTGTGTTCTGCTGGGTTAGGGGTCTTATAATAGGCAGTGGCCCTTTTCTCTTAAATTCAGTGTGGAAAGTGCCTGAGGCCAGAGCAGTCAATTTCTGAGTCAGACCTAGACAGGGCTTCATATGTACTCCTAGCTCTGGACCCCTGCAGCCTTTCTCTGATATTTTGTGGCTATTGATTGCTCTTCCTGGTGACCTAGCTAATGATTACAGTAAAATGTGACTTGGGAGAGCGTCCTGTTCTGTCAGCCCTGGGGATCAACCTTGACCTCAGGATGATCCAGGAAATGCAGGTATAGAAGAGAAGGGTGTGTGTGTGTCTGTGTGTCTGTAAGTATGTCTACGTGTGTTAGTGGTGGTGGTAGTAATGTAAGGCAAGGCAGGAAAACAAAATGAGTGGAGCCTAATCTTGCCTGGCGCATTCTACCCAGGAAAGAAGAGGCCAGAAAAGCAACCCAGATAATGACTTTCTATGAAATAACCCCACGTGACACCCTCCCCTGCACCCCATCTTCAGTCTGGCCGTTCACCTGCAACCTGCCCCCCCGCTTTGTACTTCAGCTTCCATTTCTGTTTTTAGTCCTCTTCAGATTTGGATGGTTCTGCACCTTCCCCTTCTGGACATCTAGAATTTGGACAGACGTTTCAGCTGAAAAAAATCCACTTCTTCACCCAAAGACTCGAATTGATCTCTGTTTGCTTTTAATCCCACAGCAGCTAAGGTTGAGCCGAAGCAGGTGTGCCCTCGTGACTGTGCAGGCGGCCCAAGGTCCAGGCGTGGCAGCTGTGTTCTGCCTGCACCCTCGTGGCTCTGCGCTCTTCCACGTCTTCCATTTCACAGCGGCTCAGTGCTCAGGCCTCTTCTATTCATTCAGCTCCAGCATTATTTTTACACCTCTGCCAAAGCTCTCCCTGATCCCCTTCCTTTGAAAAGGACCCTGGTAAATCCTCTCATAATGGCAGGAATGCAAGAAACAGCAAGGGTGGGGAGGGATGGGGCAGTGCGTGGTCCTACAGCTGTTACCATTTTGGGATCAGAAAGCTGGGGACGTGGGTGAAAAGGCAGCCGCACGACCACATTTCATAATGTGTCTACCTTAACAAGGACTTTCGTGGATAGTATTCCAGTAAATATATAAGTAATTTTAAAAATTAAGTCTCTTAAAGCCGTTGGAACCATTGGAACATAAGCCAGCTTGAATGCTTCATTAATTTATTCCCTGAGTTCCTGTCCATATGAGCTCACAGACCACTTATATATGTAGATGCTGAGGGGAAGAGGAGGTAGACTGTTGATATATAACCAAGAAGTGACATAAATGTGACACATAGCCTCATTAAAGAAGAACCAAGAGTTGGAGGAACCCAGAGCAGGGCCTAACTCAAATTTGCTGAATCAAATAATACTTTTCAGAGGAACTAGTATCCGGGTTGAAACCTGAAGGGTGTGTGAAGAGCCAGATAGCCAGGGAGGAGAGAGTATGACACCCACACGCTCCACAATATTCGAAGATCCAGAAACCCAAAAGAAATCCTGGAATTTTTTTGTACTTGGAATCCAGGGGGACAATGGTGAGGAAGGAAGCTACAGAGTCAACTAGGGCCAAATCATGACACTTATTGATATCATCCTCTAATCACCCCCCTCAATTGAAAGCTGCAGCTGACCAAACTACTCTCTGTCTGGACAGTGGGGTCCTTGGCTGCTTATGGAACTTCTGGTCTCCCCATTACCCAGACTATAAAGTACACATTCTGAAGTTTTTTGTCAAATGCCTCTAACTCACCAATTCAGACTTATCTCACCCCATTATCATTCTCCCAGGCAAGGTGATACTGTCATTCCAAATTTCTCCTCATTTCATAATGCTTCATACTCTTTCTTACATCATGCCTCTGCCAAAGGCACCTCCTCTTCCTGCAATTGCCTCCTCACCCTCACTTTCTGCTCACACATCCCTGCACTAGCTTTCAAGACCCAACTCAATGCCATTTCTTCCAGGAAGTGCCTTTAATTCCCTTAGCACCCCTTCATCAGCACCTTCACACCATCAACATTCTACTCTGGATCTCTGTCTGTGAGAGTCATCACAGGCTCTCACCTTTCTCCACATGGGGGCTTCTCATGCATACTTAGGTAAATTCAAAGTGAAATTTTAAAATCGAGAAATGACGATTAGTTTAGTAGGTATTCAGTGAACTGCAAAGGACAAATCATAATTATAATCTATAATTACTTTACTTAAGGCTTCCCTGGTGGCTCAAATGGTAAAGAATCTGCCTGCAATGCAGGAGACCCAGGTTTGATTTCTGGGTCAGGGAGATCCCCTGGAGCAGGGCATGGTAATCCACTCCAGTATTCTTGCCTGGAGAATTCCACAAACAGAGGAGCCTGCTGCGCTACAGTCCATGGGGTTGCAAAGAGTTGGACACGACTGATCAACTTTCACTACAGTACTCAGTTCAGTTCAGTCACTCAGTCATGCCTGACTCTTTGAGACCCCCATGGACTGCAGCATGCCAGACTTTCCTGTCCATCACCAGCTCCCAGAGCTTGCTCAAACTCATGCTTATGGAGTCAGTGATGCCACCCACCATCTCATCCTCTGTCATCCCCATCACATCCTGCCTTCAGTCTTTCCCAGCATCAGGGTCTTTTCCAGTGAGTCAGTTCTTCTCATCAGTTGGCCAAAATATTGGAGCCTCAGCATCAGTCCTTAAAATGAATATTCAGGACTGATTTCCTTGAGGATTGACTGGTTTGATCTCCTTGAAGTCCAAGGGACTCTCAAGAGTCTTCTCCAACACCGCAGTTCAAAAGCATCAGTTCTTCGGTACTCAGCTTTCTTTATGGTCCAACTCTCACATCCATACATGACTACTGGAAAAACCATAGCTTTGACTAGACTGACCTTTGTTGGCAAAGTAATCTCTCTGCTTTTTAATATGCTGTCTAGGTTGGTCATAGCTATGAATACTCATGTTGACTTGTTTGGATGGTCCTCATTCTCAAATAGACCATAAACACTTTCAAAAAGGCAACATATTTTTCTTATTTAGTTCTTTATTTCCAGTGTTTAGTTCCAGAGCATGGGGCATATTAAGTATACTCATGAATATTCACAGAAAAAAGAAATGAGAAAATATAAGCAGTGGACTCCCCTCAACCCCCACTCACACATACCACACACACCCAAAAAATCTCAATTCCCTTTAATTTGCTGCTAAGAATTCCTGGCTTAGTGACTGAGGACAACAATTGAATGTCCAAACTGCCTTTTTGGGATATCCAAGAAAAATTAAAACTTGTTGGTAGATTACTCAACCTGGTAGAATTCAGCAAGATGAGAGTCACTGGAGTTTTATTCTTGACTTTAACACTGACCTTTGAAAGGCACTCAACATCCCAATTAGACGCTACACATTTGTACAACTCAGTAAATTAATAGACAGCCCACAAAACCACTTTTCTCCAATTCACTGTCAAGTTTTCAATCTAGTAGTGCCCAAATTGCTACACAGGCTTTCAATAGAAAAAAAAAAAAATGAAAATCCATTTTTCATCATGAGCTGCCTTCTGCTTTCTTTATTTTTTAACCCCATGGTGTATACAAAGTTGAGCTTCCCCAGTGGCTCAGAAGGTAAAGAATCCACCTGCAATGCAGGTGACCCAGGTTCAATCCCTGGGTCTGGAAGATCCCCTGGAGAAAGGAATGGCAACCCACTCCAGTATTCTTGCCTGGGAAATCCCTTGGACAGAGGAGCCTAGCAGGCTACAGTCCATGGGGTCACAAAAGAGTTGTACAGGACTTAGAGACTAAACAACAACAATAAGCAAAGTTAACTACTTATGAAAAAAGAAAATGGTTTGGGGATAAGCCAACAGGCTCCTGCCTCAGCAGCCCCTTAACATCTGGAGCTGCGAGTGTTCCCCTGTTTGCTAAACTTGGGGCAGGGGAAGGATGGTGAATTCCACAGTCTTTGCATCTGTTTTTAATCTCGCTATGGAAAAGGAAATGGTAACCCACTCCAGTATTCTTGCCTGGAGAATCCCATGGACGGAGAAGGCTGGTAGGCTGCAGTCCATGGAATCGCAAAGAGTCGGACATGACTGAGCGACTTCATTTCACTTCACTTCACTTCACAGGGCTAGGCGGTTCTAACCTGAGGTAGTTCTGGAAATCATCATTGGAGTAGACTCCTAAGGATAGAGACTGTTCTGAAGACAACACTGTAAAGGGTGGGAGACCCTGTTCTTCTGACTTATGGTGAAGGCCAAGAGAAGTTCATAGAAAATCCCTCCTAGTTATGGAAAGTAGAAAATGAACTCATGGATTTTATTTGGTTTAGCATCTGGTCTAGGTGCCTTTTTAAGTTACTTATAAAAGGGTATTAACATTACACCTGCTGGAAACTTTCTTTCTCCATGACCTATTTGTAAATACAGGATACTGAAGGTTTATGGTAATTGTAACATTAAAAATTATCCTAGTGTTTTGTACAAGGCCTGTAGTTGTTGTGGCTTAATTCCAGTTGCATTGTGTAAATTGACCTAAGAATAAAAGCCATATGTTTTCATTAGTACAGTTGTCCTGTCTGCTGATGGCTGGCATTCTAACATTTGATAAACAGTAGGATTCTCTAAACTGCTGATTTTGCAGCTCAAAATTCTCCACTAAGAAGAAATAAAACTTGACTTTCTGAATATTGCTGATTAAAACTCATCCTCAAAGATGTTATAAAATTGTGGGCATATTTGTTAAGACCACTGGCAAAGGCTACTTTTTCATAAACTGCCTTTTCTCATTTGTACATGTGGACAATAATACATTTTAGAGGGACATTCATTTATGTCTTCATTCTTTTGACAGATATTTGCTGACAGCCTGTTTGGTACCTGGTTGTGTACTATGTACTGTGAGGTCAAAATGTTACGAGCTTGACATAAATATCCAATATCTGGTGCATAATATAAATTCAATAACTGGCAGAGTCTTTCCTCCTTTCTTTAAGAATGTAGGAATTTGAATAATAGTAGGATATTAACAACATCATCAGAGCTTCCCTGCTGGCTCAGACAGTAAAGAATCTGCCTGCAATGCAGGAACCCCAGGTTTGATCTCTGGGTTGGGAAGATCCCTGGAGAAGGGACTGGCAACCCACTCCAGTATTCTTGCCTGGAGAATTCCATGGACAGAGGAGCCTGGCATCCTTCAGTCCATGGGGTCTCAAAGAGTCGGACACAACTTAGCGACTGAAGAACAATAACAGAATGGGGCTTTCCAGGTGGTTCAGCAGTGAAGAATCACCTGCCAATGCAGGAGACATGGGTTTGATCTCTGGGTCAGGAAGATCCCCTGGAGAATAAAATGGCAACTGACTCTCACTCCAGTATTCTTGCCTGGGAAATCCCATGGACAGAGGAGTCTGGCAGGCTACAGTTTAGGGGATCACAAAGAGTTGGACGTGACTAAACGACTGAGCATGCACGTATGGGAAATAACATCCACAGAGTCTCCTCTGGGCATCATGCCCACGAACCATTATGTAGCCAACTTCTTGGCTACATGTAGAGCTCCATGCAGCCCTATGAGGCTCCTGTTGTACAGCTGAGGAAACTGTGGTTCAGAAAAGTAATGATCAGCCTGTGCTCATGCAGATACTAAATGGCCAAGTTAGCATTTACACCCTGAGACTCAGTCCTCAAAAGTCATTTGATCTTTTCCCTGCTCACAAATCCCTTGTAAGTGAAGTATTTATGAGTCATTCCCCTCTACATTATTTACAGAAAATGTTTCTCTTGCTAACGCTAGACCTAAAGCATGAATATAGAGGAAATACTTGTTCTGAGTAGCAGTTCTGCATTACCCCCTTGAATGGAACAGTGAAGTGTAAGACAAGGAACCAGACAAAAGAGAATTATGTAGAAATCAAGAGGACTTCAGATGATATATGAAGGCATTAATAGAAAAGTGGCTATTCACAAGGTTATGATTGATTATGTATTTAAAATAAACACAGTTGCCTTTCTTTACTTTGGCTCTGAGAGGGGCTTAACTTTAGCACCATAATGGCCCACTGTTGTCTGCATGGCAGGTGGCTGGTACATAAATCCTGGCAAGGGGCAGACTGAGGGACCAATGTATGGATTCCATCTATGAACTGTGCATACCCTGCATTTTTGCAGAGAAACAAACCAGCAGTGTCTGTATGCCCAGGTTTCTGCCTCAGCTTCAGGGAAGAAGCAGTAAGACACTCCCTTTCCTTTAGCTTAAAAAAGGAGTTGACTAAGTGAAAATAAGAGTTAATTGTTGCAGTCCCTCATGTGAAGCATCTTTCTAGAGTATGGAAGATGCATTTTTACAAACTCAAAGTGTACAAAAGTGTCCTCTGGGGTTATCAAGCCCACCCCGATGGGATACTTTAGACATCTTCTCAGGAACTCCAAGGCACCATAACACCTCGTAGAGTTTGTTAGGAGATGTAAACATTATTCCCCAAAGTGGCTCACTCTTTTATATATTATGGCATATTTCTTCAATATGGCAACTCAGTAGAATATCAAATACGTTCGTGACAGCAGTTCCTTCTAATAATTTCCGTTCACTATGTGTGTGTCCTTAGTTGCTCAGTCATGTCCAATTCTTTGCGACCCCATGGACAGTAGCCTGCCAGGCCATGGGGATTCTCCAGGCAAGAATACTGGAGTAGGTTGCCATGCCCTCCCCCAGGTAATCTGCCCAACCCAGGGATCGAACTCAGGTCTCCTGCATTGCAGGCAGATTCTTTACCATCTGAGCCAACAGAGGTATACAATATAGGAGGAACAACCAAAAGCAAAAAGACTCTTCATTGAAAATCCATTCATGTGCCAATGGCAGGTATGTAGAGAATAGAAATAACTTTTAGGACTATAATTGGCTCTGCCGATCATCTGGTCTACCATCCTGATGTAGCTGTGAGAAAACTAAAGCCCAAATAGGGCCAAGACTGGTCCACCACAGAATAAACAATTTTATTAATAGAATCATCAGAAAACAATTTATTAATAGAACCATCCCTATTCTACTAAACCAACAATCAACTGTAATTTGATGTCATAATTACCCAGTTACTCTCAACTTCAGACATGTATGTAAGTGGAGTCACACAGTGGTTAAAAATTAGTGTAAATTTCTCTCTAATCACACACATATGCACAGACCTCTAATCAGATTACCAGACATTTGTTCAATTATTTTCAGAAATATAGACATCTTAACTATTACCATCTTTTTTTTAATCCTCCTGGAAACAAAAATGATAATTAAAAACATGTTATTAGGGGTTAATTCTATTTTATAGATGATAGATGTAAAATTTTATTTTAAATTACCATCTTCTTCTACCAGTAACAACTGCAGTGATAAGACAGTTAACATTTACTGATCTATTATTATGTTCCAGAATTATGCTTAGACTGTTTCTCATTAATATTTAAAATGTTAATAATAATAATATTTATTAAATGCTACTATTATGACAATTTTACAGAAAAAAAGAAACTGAAGTTTCAAGAGGGTAAATAGCTTCCTTAATGTCACAGATCTGGAAAGTGATAGAGCTGAGATTTTAACCTAGGTAGCTGGACACCAAATAGCTATATTTGTACACATTTCCCCATTCTTTGGGAAGCAAGTGTGAAGAACAGGTAGCAATGGGACATTTGCTGATACTGTGAAAAAGAAAATACAAGTGTCTGCTTGGACACTTTGAAGAACTAGGAGAAGGGAAAACTCAACCAATTATTTTTAAAGTGAGAAAAGCAAAATACCTGATTGTGACTTTTGACCACAGTTATACAAAGCCGCATGTCCATATGGACAGACAATAGGAAGATAAAATCATTGGTTTCTGGTTAAGGGGAGCTTTAACTCTTAAAAACTTGTTTCACCTGATTCATATTTTTATCCATAGCATTTTAAAAAGGCAAAAGGTAATGAAATGGAGCCTGCGTGTTGCACTGTGGTCATATCCCTATGGAACCCTACAGGTCGGATAAGAAAAACACTGAGACTACCCGCAAGACTCCTTTCTCCTGCACCAGCGTCTCCTCCCCGCAGCAGGGCACACCAGTGTGTCCCATTGGTTTCTACTTCATTCAGCAGATATTGCTGGGCACCTACTCTGTGCCAGATGCCTGAGCTGAGACGTTCTCTGCTGTTAAGATACGCTAGTGAGTGAAAAGACAGAAACCATAACAGCTATAGAGAAGACCCGCAGAGAACTGCCGGAATTTGGGACGAGGAAACACTGTGTCAGGGGCTTCACCAAGGAGGCTTAAATCAAGTGGAAACTGTTAGGATAATGTAGAATGTACCAGAAGAGGAAGGCTATAGCTGAGTTTAGGGGGAACTGTGTGCAAAGGCATAGACATGCAGAACCAGCACAGGCAGATGTGTATGCTTAGGTGTGAATTGTGGGTGAGGAAGATAGATTCTGGGGGCCATTTCTTAGAGGGCTTTGTAAGCCACACTGAGGAGCTGCGAAGCCCCTGGATATGCTGAGGGTGGATAAGTGCCAGGAGAGAGCAGAGATCTTCCCATTCACTGCCCAATAAGGGTCCCCATACCTCACACGAGCACCTTTGAATACAAAGGAAAACCCAGCAGATGCAGAGTAGCTGTGGAAATAGGCTTCCTGGCTGGAGGCTTGCCTCGAGTTTGGAGCCCCCTGGGGGCACCCCCACCCGACACGCAGTGTAACTGCAAACCCATCTGTAAACCGCCTCCCCGCTAGACCCATCGACACAGTGGCCAGAACCCTTACTCTCCTCTTGCAGATCTCAAATGCCCCTTGGTGCACAATCTTGTATGACCTGCCCTTGGGACAGATTGAAACACAAGCCCCCAATGACGGGAAGTCTTTTCTCCAGTTTAAGACTTTTGTTTTGTTTTTGAGAAGAGAAAAAGAAGCAGGGACTGCTCCCAGATAATCAATGAACTGGCATGCTGGTGTCCCGCTCTGTTCCGTTCTCGTGTTTTAATAAGCTTAACTGTGAACACAACTCAATGTTATTAAAAAAGAAACAGCGTATGGCTGTTTCTTCCCAGTCATCCTATAAATGGGCTTCCCTCTGTTATTTCAGAAGTAGTAAAAGCTAATTGTTTTATGTTTCAATTAAGGTCTGCCTGTGTGAGAGTTTGTGTCCACGTGGGTCCCCGATGCTGTAGCGTCTTCGCGATCCACAACCGTCCCTTGGGCAACCGTTTTCCATTTGGTGATGAGTGGTGGGAATTCAGGTCCACCTCTGGGGAGCAGTTGGCAAAGTCTGAGCTAAAGTCTCACCCAGAGATGGTACTGCCTGGGTGTTTGTTTTGTTTTTTTTTTAAATCAGCAAACGAGTTTGAATAATTGAAAGCAAGAGGAAGCAAGGATGCCGTTTCTGGAACCTGGTTCGACCGAAGGTTGATAAAATGGCTTTGATTTAAGGGGAGAGAAAGAGACACCATAATGAACTCCAGAATTTCACAGGCGAATTTTGCCATTTTATCAAGGGAACAGGCAAAACCGATGTAACTCAAAGTGCTGATTACCTCGCTCCCTGGATTATGCAAGGTAGTAACTTCTGGGAGCAGGGAGACAAATTGGAACAAGTTTTAGGAGAAAATGATGGGGCTGTGCTCATTCAGAACCATCTCCCTTTCCCCAATCCTACCCAGGCAAAAATGCAAATGGAAATTGCCTGGCAGTTCTTTCTAATCAATCTGCCTCTAGAGGCAGTAAATTCTCCCTGGCCTTCTCTCTGCTCAGCTCTGCTCCAGCTGGAGCATGATGGATCCTCTGCCTCATGCTGCCTCTGTTAGGGATTCTCCTGGGAAACAGAATCTGCATGTTTGCTGCTAGGAGAGTGGGGGGCACCTGAGTGCAAGCCCACCAATCTGAAGCCGAATTGTTTCTCAGTGAAAAAGCAGTTTATTAAAAGTCATGATGTTTCATTCCATTGGAGCTCACCAGAAATTACTCAGTAAGATATTCTCTTCACCAGTCATCTGCAGAAAGTGCCTGACATATAAGAAAGATGTCTGAGTTTGTAAAATCTAAGCGAGCTACTTGGATGTCAACCTTACTATGGTGTGCTGTGCTCAGACGCTTCAGTCATGTCCAACTCTTTTTGACCCCATGGACTGTAGCCTTCCAGGTTCTTCTGTCCATGGGATTCTCCAGGCAAGAGTATTGGAGTGGGTTGCCACTCCGTTCTCCAGGGGATCTTCCCCACCCAGGGTTTGAACCCAGATCTCCTGCATTGCAGGCAGATTCTTTACCAACTGAGCTGCCAGGGAAGCCCCGACCTTACTGTACTTTATCCTATTTACCTGGTTGATGTCAGTCTTACCTGTAGGATTTTATGTCCCACAGTGAGAGCGCCCAGGACTGATGTGTTCATCTCTTTCTTCTGCATGTCAGATAAAGGACAGGTTGTGAGAGCTGCTCAATCACTGTTGCATTCATTCATTCATTTGATAAGTCAGCTGTGTGTGTGTGTGTGTGCTGAGCCAGCCACTGTGCCCTGGGACGACAGCAATAAACAAAGGAGGTATGGCTTCTGCACTCATAGAGTGTCGCGTGAGTGTATGTTCCTCGGTTCTTTGTCTCGTCACAACAAAGATTTGGAGCGATGGACATTAAAGCCCTCGGTGCGTCACAGCTCTCAGGTCTTGGACAAACCATGTTATAGCTCTCAGGCAAATCAGTGTTACAGCTCTATTTTATTAGAAGGTAGCAGGAGAATCCATCCTCAAAGCGTGAGGGCATGCCAACCCAAAGATTTGGAGAGAAGAGAGTGGAGGAGCATGTGGGGGAGGGAGAGAGAGAGGGAGAGAGGGAGAGAGAGAGAGAAAGAGCACATGCACGCGGGAGAGAGAGAGAAAGCGCGTTGGCTCCTCCTTCTATATGTTTTTGCCTCCACCTGGGCCTGCCCTATGCAAATTGGGCTTAGCCAGGAGTGCTGTTTGTTCTACCTGAAGTCTTCACTCTGGTCCTCAGACCTTCCTTTGACCTTCCTTGTCTTTTAGCCACCGCCATTTTGGACTCCTTTTCCCTATTCTACCTACCTAACATAGAGCTTACAGTATGTCGAGGAGGCTTGACTTAGCTGATAATTCTGGAGAGCCGGAGAAAGGAAGTGAACAGGCACCTGAGAGATGAATGAAAGGAGGGAGCTGCTTTCGATATGGGCAGGAAAGCATTTCTGAAAAGGTGTCATCTCAGGTGGTGCTCATGGTGAAGAACCTGCCTGCCAGTGCAGGAAACCTAAGAGACACAAGTTCGATCCCTGCATCCAGAAGATCCCCTGGCGGAGGCTATGGCAACCCGCTCCAGTATCCTTGCCTGGAGAATACCCATGGACAGAGGAGCCTGGTGGGCTACAGTCCATGGAGTCACAAAACAGTTGGACACACTTAGTGACCAAGCGCACACACACACACAGTTGGCACTGGGGACTGAGAGGGACTCAGGTGTGCAGAGGGTGAGCAGCAAACTCTCTTGGAACCAAGAAGGCTCTGCTTTGTCAGAACTCTGCATGTTTGGGAAACTGCGTATTAGTTTACCAGGGCCTGCATAACAGAGTACCCCAGACTGGAGGCTTCAACAGCAGGAATGTATTTCCTCAGGATTCTGGAGGCTGGAAGTCTGAGATGAGAGTGTCAGGGTTGGTTTCTTCTGGCACGTCTCTCCTTGGCCTGCACATGGCCATTGTCTTCCCTCTGTGTCTTCACATGGTCTTTCCTCTGTATCCATCTGTGTCCAAAGGTCCTTGTCTTATAGAGACACCAGTCATAACGGACCAGGGCCACTCACATGACCTCATTTTCTATTCATATTTTTATTCATTAATTTTTTTTTACCACCCACCCCACACTCCAGGCGGAAATATTAGTTCCCCAACCAGGTACTGAACCCAGGCCCTTGGCAGTGTAAGTGTGGAGTCTTGACGGCTAGACCACTAGGGAATTCCCTCAAATGACCTCATTGCAGTTTAACCACCTCTTTAAAGGTGGTTCTTTAAAGTCTCTTTAAAGACATTGTTTCCAGATACAGTCACAGTCTCATATCCTGGGGGTTAGGATGTCAACATATGAATTGGGGAAGGGGGGCACAGTTCAGCCCACAGGACTTGTTGAAGGCCAGTTGGATGGGATCTTTCAAAGTGTAGAAGGGTCATTGAAGGCAATAAACTAGGGAGTCACAGGGCTGCTTGGCTTTCCAAGCTATCACTTTGAGAGAAGGGTGCAGAAGAGCTCATGGGGTGGCAAAAATAAATGTGGGGAGATGAGTTAGGAGCTATGGTGGTTGCCCAAGCAGAAGACAGTGGAAGTGAGGTCTAGAGGAGAGGAGGGAGCATCAGGATGGAACTGGGAAAGCCAGTTCTGAATGAGCAGAAGAGTGAATGACTATGAAACCAATGAATGAGTCAATCCATTCCCCCTAACCACTGTGAAAACCCTGGTTTTGCCCTAACATCAATAGAATGACACTTATCTTTCTTGTCTGTCCCATGTAGGCGAGAGACTTCTCTAAACTGTTGGTGAGTTTGTGTGAGGGAGCCTCTTAATCTGTGTGCCAGGGGATAAACACTCTGTTCTCCCCTGGCCTGCCACACACCAGGTAGTCCACATGCACTGTGTCAGGAAGAAGTGTGCAAGGAAAGGGCCTACCTTCACCTTGCTGAACCTTACTAGGGACCCTGGGATTGGCACTTCTGATTCATGTCAGCCTTTCTACTTCTTAGACCACCCCGTCTTTGGGAATGCTTTTACAATGTAAGTTGCAAAATAACTTTTTAAAAAGAAAGTGGTTTTACTCAATAGTGTTTGTGATATTAGCCGAGCACCATTTTCCGCAGTATTTATAGTGGGAGTTTGCTTCATTCACCTCACATGTGCACACACAGGATGAGGGATCTAGTCTTTGCAAGAGAGGGCCAAATGATTGGTTAATTAGCGCAGTCAGGGATTCAGGGAGCCATTCAGTTGCAGCTCTGGATAGGGCCTTAGTGTCACCAGCCACCCCCTCACTCCATCCAGATTCCTTGTAGCCTCCCTAGAAGAAGGAGGTTACCACTCAATAGCACTCTCCTCCATTCCACTGTTGATTCACTCACCCTGTTAGTGTCCATGTAAACAAGAAAATAAGGTTGTCCTCCCCTTAGGCACATGGCTTGCTCCCTTCTTTCCCGGGACAGCCACCCACCAGTTTGAGGCTCCTTATTCAGCAGCCCCATTTCCTTTAGCAGCTGCACACGGCAGCTGATTCAGATCCTCCAGCAGCCTGGTTGTATATCTTCCTCAAGTTGGGTATTGTCTCTCCTAAAATGAGATGCAGGCATCAGTGTTCCAGGTGTGTACTGACTGAAAGTCTTGGCTCCTGGAACCACCACTCACTCTGATACCTAAGGCCTAAATCTGGGCACTTCCTCCCATTCTCCTTTCTCCTCTTGTTGGAAATGAATATTTGTGTCCTTTTACATTTCTTTCTTTCTTTTTTTAATATGTATTTACTTATTTAGGCTGTGCCAGGTCTTCCATTTTCTTTGCAGTACTGGGGATGTTTAATTGCAGCACATGAACTCTTAGTTGTGTTATGTGGGATCTAGTTCCCTGACCAGGGATCGAACCCAGGCCCCCTGCATTGGAAGTTTCTTAGCCACTGGACCACAAAAGAGATCCCTGCCCCACCTCTGGCCTTAAATTTCATATACTGAAATCCTAACCTCCAGGGTGATGGTATTAGAGGTGGGGCCTTTGGGACACAATTGTTTGTGAGGGTAGAGCCTTCATAATGAAACTAGTGTTCTTATAAAAGAGACCTCAGAAAGCTCTCCCACCCTCGTGGGAGAAGAAGATGAGAAGTCTGCAGCCTGCAAGCCCAAAGCAGCCCCCCACCCCCAACCCAGGAACACAACCATGCTGGCACCCTGATCTCAGACTTATAGCTTCCAGACCTGTAAGAGATAAATATCTATTGTTCATAAGCCACCCAGTCTCTGGTACTTTTTTAAAGCAGCTCAGCTTAAGACCATTCTCTTTCTCCATGCAAATTACACAGCCTCAGGATATTTATGTCTTAGTTTTTTCTTGGATTTTCCTTCCTTAATCTGTTTACAACCCACTAGCTATCCACCCTCTCGCCTAAAGAGTGCAAAAATCGTCCCTGAAACTATAATACCTGCCTTGAGTCTTCTTCTCTTGCCCTGACATTATAACACTGCCCCAGGGGCTATAAATTGTAGTCTGTGCTTGCCCTTTGCTTTCTTAAAGCCTTCATGTGTGAGGGGAAGGGGTGACGGAGACAGATTTTCAAAGGCTCTACACCCTTATGCATAGAGAGAGTGGGTCAGACCGTAAAGAATCTTCCTGCAATGCAGGAGACCTGGGTTAGATCCCTGGGTCGGGAAGATCCCCTGGAGAAGGGAATGGCAACCCACTCTGTATTCTTGCCTGGAGAATCCCATGGAGAGAGGTACAGTCCGTTGGGTGGTAAAGAGCTGGATGTGACCAAGTGACTTTCACTTTCATGCTTTCATGCTGCACACCTTAAAGTTCAGACTTCAAATTCCTACCCCGCACTTCATGCTCTGTCCATCACCTGACTTCCTAGCTAACCCTCTGTCCCGTTCCCATCTCCATTCAGCAATTTTGAATTCCATGTTAATCCTCATCAGACTCTTCCACTTAGTCAGATTTGCTGTGCCAATGATGACCTTCTCCACTTCTTTGCTGGCGCAGCATTTACTTGTCTATCAGGAATTAGTCTTATCCCTCATGGGAAGTCCTGAGTCAGGCTAGCACACTGTCCTTGTCTCCTGAGGCTTTTCCCTGGTCTCAAAGCACAGACATATCACAGTGGAGTATACTTGTCTGCTGCCATTGTATCCCTCTCACTGAACCATGGACCTTGATTCATCTGTATGTTGCTATCTGGGGCCATAGCTAGCACAGAGGAGATGTTCAGTGCATGTTTGTTGAGCT
Source organism: Oryx dammah (assembly GCF_014754425.2). Taxonomy (NCBI): domain Eukaryota; kingdom Metazoa; phylum Chordata; class Mammalia; order Artiodactyla; family Bovidae; genus Oryx; species Oryx dammah. The sequence continues at coordinate 31,553,850 of NW_024070197.1, read as the reverse complement.
AAACTTTCAGCTCCAGTGAACGGGATTCTAAAGGTTAGGGCTGCCCTGGTGTGTTTGGGGAGGCCATAACTTGTTTCACGTATTCATTTGGCAAGTGGTACTGGGCATAAGAAAGCTGTAGTCCCATTCTCTACAGAGTCAACCTGAAACCCAGGAGTCATCAGGGCTTGGTGAGAACCCTGCATCTAAGCAGCAATGATTTACACTGCAGTTGGAACACCAGATCAAAGACAGTCCAACAATACCTCTTCTCAAGAGTCTTGAGGATTCTTCATGGACCAAACACAGCCTCAGCTGTAATCGCTAGTAATCTCTTATTGCCTCAGCCCAACCCTGCACATATATTAAACTGATTTGCTAACTGCCCCACTCAAGTATTAAGGGAGAAAAATGTACCCACATTCTAATTGGTAATTTTAAAAAGTAATTTTATACATACTTTTATGATCAAACAATGCAATATAAAACAAATATTTAAAACTTATCTTAAAACATAGCTACCCTGATAAGCATAATTTAGAAATCTTTAATGAATTCACCTCAATTAGCCTTTAATTAAATAGCTCATTAAAAGCTGATTTGAATACTGCTCATGGAGAAATTCTTGTTCAACTGTTGTGACAGAACAGGAAGTTAATGAAGTTAAAAACTGAGTGCAATTTGGAGGGGAACAGCCCGAATGTCATAAAGCTACCAGAGGAAATAGAATCTCTGAACTCTGCCTGACACCTGAGACTTTTCATCATAACCAGAGGCTCAAGTGAGCGATAGACCTGGGGCCCCAGGCAAGGATCATGTTTTTCTACACCTTGTTCTCAGCTTGTGGCTTAGAATGTTGGAAGTGAAAGGTTAATATTTGATGAATAAACAAATGAACAGTCAAAGGAGATCTGCACACGTTCTAAATTCAAGCAAAAGATAAAGTAATGCAAAATAAATTTATGTTTATGAAGCACCTACCATGTGTCAAATGTTTTGAATTTTTTTTTTTTTAATTTCCCCTAATAGCCCTTCATACCAAAAGCTAAAATATGATTCGTTGTTTTCAGGTGAAGAAACAGGAGAACAGAGTAGTTAGCTAACACAAGGAGTAAATATCTGGGCTGAAATTTTAGTTCTGATGGAAGAGAAAAGTGAAAGTGTTAGTTGCTCAGTTGTGTCTGACTCTTTGTGAATCCATGGACTGTAGCCCACCAGGCTCCTCTTTCCATGGGATTTCCCAGGCAGGAATCCTGGAGTGGGTTGCCATGTCCTTTTCCAGGGGATCTTCCCAACCCAGGAATCAAACCCAAGTCTCTCTTATTGCAGGCAGATTCTTTATCATTTGAGCCATCAGGGAAGCCCAGTGGAAGAGAAGAGAACCCCAAATATCTAAAATTCTTCAAGACCTCTGTATAGACTTACTTGAAAAAAAAATAATATATATATATATATTTGGTATCAGCTTTTACCTTCTCATGCCTTCCCACTGCCAACTTCTTCCAAAGAACATGTCCCCAAGGCTCTGGCTTTTATTGTCATAGCTCTGTCATTCCTGGGACGTCATCTGTCCCGTGATTGTCCCAGGAAATGCTGCTCGGGTGCCTCCCTCTGTACAGCTTGAGCTGGGGTTTAGCAAGGAGACTTTGAAGGGCAGAGCAGGCTTTGGGAGGAATCTTTGGGCTCCAGGCACTGTGAGGGGATAGTGCTGCATCTTGGAAGAGAGGAACAAGAGACACAGTTACCATTTTCATCATCTCAGTCATTTGGGGATGAATCTGGAAAGCACCCAGGGAATCCATCTGACCTGAAATTCTCAGCAGAAAATCAGGTGCTCCCAGACTTACAAGGCTGCCACCCGGAAAACCTCTTTCAGAGCCACAGAGCCCGGCTTCCACATGGGCAGCTGGACCAAGCCATCTCAGATGCTCAGAGGCATCAAAGCTTCAGGAGAAAGGCCCGAGGGAGCACAAGGAAGACGGCCCTGTGTTCTCAGCACAGTGGGATGTGAGAGTCTGCCTGCCTGGAGCTGGGCCCCTACCCGGGCAGGAGGAACCAGTGTGGGGAACCCATGCTTAGTCCACAGCAGCTGGTGGCGACTGCCCGGAGCCACCCCTGGCCAAGATGCGGGCTCGAGCAGACCTGGAGCATTTAAGGATCTTAGGACCCAGGGGCTGAGGCATGAGGTTGTCTAGCATCTCCACAGTGGTTACAGTGAGAAGATGGAGAGGCTGTGGATGTGGGGGAATGTGGGTCTGATAAGCGGGGATCCAGTCCCCACTCCTCCTGTATGGCAGCGACTACGCACCATCTACAGGGTCAGGCAGCCTCTTCCGCTTGACCTCCCCTCACACACATGATGTCAGGCAGGAACGGTCAAGATTCCCATTTTGTAGAGATTAGTGAGACTTCACTTAGGACAAGTAGGTCACATTGATGGTAAGCAACAGAGATGAGGTTCAAAATAGTCTCTGACTCAGTATCCCCTGCTGGCCCTTACACAGACTGCAGAGCATGAGGAGAAGGCGGGTGGTCTCTCTAAGCTACAGGGTCCCCTGAAAGCCCTGGCTGGGACATGGGAGCCTCTGTGTCCTGAGGCCTCCAGACTCCAGTGTTCATCTGGCCACCCATCCTCTTCTAATCCTATGCCCCCTAGGACCTAGCTCATGCTGAGCACTCAGGAACTACATGCTGGGACTTTCTGGGTGGTCAGATGGTTAAGACTCAGTGCTGCCAATGCAGGGAGTGTGGGTACAATTCATGGTCCCCTGCTTAGAAAACTAAGATCCCACATGGTGTGTGGCATGACCAAAAGGCTTTTTAGAGAAGTATCTGAGGAGGCAGCAGAATCTGCTTGCTCAGTTGTGTCTGACTCTTTGCAACCCCATGGACTATACAGTCTGTGGAATTCTCCAGGCCAGAATACTGGAGTGGGTCCCCTTCAACAGGGGATCTTCCCGACTCAGGAACCAAACCCAGGTCTCCTCATCGCAGGCAGATTCTTCACCAGCTGAACCACCAGGGAAGCCCAGGAATACTGGAGTGGGTAGCCTATCCTTTTTCCAGCATATCGTCCAGATCCAGGAATCAAACCAGAGTCTCCTGCATTGGAGGCAGATTCTTTACCAGCTGAGCTACTAGGGAAGTCACTAACAAAGTGTCTGCCGCTGATCTAAGGGAAATAAGGAAAATCCTTGAGGTGTCTTCTCTTTTTTTTTAATTGGAGGATAATTGCTTTACAATATTGTATTGGCCTGTGCCACACATCAACACTGAATCAGCCACAGGTATACATATGTCCCCTCCTTTGTGAATCCTCCTCCCGACTCCCACCCCATCTCACCCCTCTAGGTTGTCACAGAGCACTTGGTTGAGCTCCTGGGGTCACACAGCTTCTCTTTCTTTTATGCAAATGTTTTCTGAACCTCAGTTGGTTAATCTGTAAAATCTGCTTAAACTACTGCCCACAAACACGGTTTGAAAGATGTAAAACACTATGGGCAGGAAACTTTGTGTATCTGTCCCCTGCCCATTTCTACAGCCTCGCCTTCTGCCGGGGTCTCGCTTTCTGTGTCCCCACCTCCCCAGCATTTCACCTCATCCTTGAATGGACCAGTCTTTTGCCTGGTCGCGGTCTTGGCAGGGGCTCTTCCCCCTGGCTGGACACTCTTCTCCTATGTCACACCTTTACCTCCTACTTCCTACTCATCCACCCTTTCTTCAAGGAGGCATCCGAGGTGAACTATCTATCCATAGGTGTCATTGCATGGGGGGCTGTATGAGTTCCTTCTTTGCCACGTCATAGCTCGTATATGTACTGAACATCTTTGGGCTTCCCCCGGTGGCTCAGCAGTAAAGAATGTGCCTGCAATGCAGATGTGAGTTTGATCCCTGGGTTGGGAAGATCCCCTGGAGAAGGAAATGGCAACCCACCCTAATATTCTCGCCTGGAGGATCCCGTGGACACATGAGCCTGGTGGGCTACAGCCCCCGGGGTCGCAAAGAGTTGGACATGACCAAAGCGACTTAGCCCACACGCACACACTGAACACCCTCAGCCTCCACTAGGGAAATCTCTGAGAAGGAGACATGGTGTCTCTACCCACCCTGGGATCACTGGCAGCTGGTTCCTAGTAGATGCTCAATAAATACGTACTAAATGAATAAGTGGGTGAATAGAAATGAATGTGTGCTTGTTAATGTATACACATGAACAATTCCAAGAGGTGAAATAAATATTCAAGTGTTCACATCTGTGTAAATAGCTCACTCTTATGCCCTATTCAGACTGCTCCAGGGACCTCACTGCATTCCTTTCTTCACTTGCCAGGGTGCTTCTGTCTACCGGCCTGGCTGTGCCATGTCAGCATTTCTGGGATGGATCAAGGACTTCTAGGAAGGTTGAGTTAGAACCACGAGTTCTGTTTCCAGACCATGAGGAGCCTATGGGACACAGCATCATGCAGCTGAAAGTAATTGATTCTGAATACATTTGAAATTTCTTCAGAGGTCTACTGGCACGCATAAGAAAACTCAGGTTGGGTTTCCATCTCCTTGCATGTGTAACTAGCACATCTGTATTCTCTTGCAGCTCCCAGTGCAGAAACACACTGTGGGTGACAATCAGGCATTCCCTTACAGAGGCCAGTGGATATCACCATGCATCCAGCAACGATTTATTCCCCATCTGGTCCTTATTTTCTTGTCCATTACCTCCTTCAGTCCTCTTTTTTAATCCTGGAATACAGGACCCATCCATCCATTTGTGTTTGATCTTTGCCTCTGATCTTTCCTAAGACTGTGGTCTTGCCCCGCAGGGTGTAGTTCTCAGGCATGGTCCATACAGTTTCTCAGAGCCTCCAGCAAGGCTGAGTGACTGTCACCTACAGCATTAGTCTGCTGTGAACTTTTACTCACATTCCTCAGTTCCTTGTCTCACTTCTCCACTCTCTCACTGCTCTCCCAGAAATCACCTCCCAAATAAACAACTTACACGCAAACTCTTGTCTAAAAGGTCTCTTTGGGAAAAGACAAAGATAATGTCACAGAAACACGCTTGCTTCTTCCAAATCACCAACACCATGCATGACTGTGTTTATTAGAGGCGGTCTGTGCTCACTCTCCCTCTCCCATCTTTAGCCCTCCACAAGAACAGGGACTCCAACAGCTGTTAGTCCCCGTTGACTACCTAGCATCTGATACACAGCCAGGTGCTCAATGAATCTTTCTGAAGTGAACTAAAGGATACACCAGGCTGTGTCCCCCAGTGCTGGAAATGAAACTGTTTTGACTCCACCCTCACATTCTGAGAGAATCAAAGGGAAATATTTCTAATATACTCTCACTGAAATCAATGTCATTCAGTAGCATTGGATGTTATGAGATCATGGGAAAGGGCACTGAACCCAGCAAAAGGGTACCCAGTGAAAGCTTCCCAGCGAAGTGATCCCAAAGCCTGATTATCAAGGACACAGAACCCAAGGGAAGAGTGCACATACCCCAAGAGTCTGTGGGATTATTGAGAGAGGCAGAATATAAGGTCTTCTTCTTGGACTTGATAGCTGGAAAAGTTATAATGCCCTATAAGATGGAGGCTCAGAAACAGACTTATTATATTGTTGTAAATATCAATAATATTTGAATAGCAATACTGAATAGCAGGGCTTTCCAGGTGGCGATAGTGGTAAAGAACCCGCCTGCCCATGCAGGAGATGTAAGAGACGTGGGTTCAATCCCTGGGTCAGGAAGATCCCCTGGAGGAGGGCATGGCAACCCACTCCAATATTCCTGCCTGGAGAATCCCACGGACAGAGGAGCCTGGAAGGTTACAGTCCATAGGGTCGCAGAGAGTCGGACACTACTAAAGTGACTTAGCACACACACACTAAATACTAAAGGCATCAGCAAGAGCACTGACGTCCCGTTCCCAGATGTGGCTGGTTCCAGAAATTAGGCTGAGCTAAAAATACTCCTGTGGAGGTTCTCTCTCACTTTCTGGAGGTGGTGATTAGGGTGGCGGGGGGTGGGAAAGAGGATGGCCCCGGAAGTTTCTTGTCTGCTGAGGCTGTGTTGGTCCTCAGGGGCTGGGGGGCAGGTACACAGAACAGATGCCTCCCCAGCAGAGCCTCCTGAGTTCTGAACTCAACTTCTGTCTTTCAAGATCTGTACCTCCCATTGTCAACAGATTCTGTTTTCGTTTGTAAATGTCCTTACCGCTGGGATGGATTTGTGGAATTGTCTGTCAGCTGTCATCATGGAGTGAGATTCAGATTTGTTTCCTGTATCACAGTGAGGCTGAGTGCATTAACTAACAACCCCAGAATTTCAGTGGCTTAATTTACAAAAAGTGTATTCCTTGCTAAGGTTGTATGGAATTGGACATTTGAGGGGTAGTCTTCCAATACTGTGATTCAGAGACACAGAGCTATTCAACCTAGTGGTCCTGTCATCTCCTAAGTGTCCAGAGCCCTCGTGGATGCTCTGCACCCTTCCTCCCGGTGCAGTGGGGACAAGGCATGCAGGTTGCATGGGAGGTTGGCCTGGCCCCTCAGGGAAGTCTGCTGTTTCTGCTTGCATACCATCAGTCATAACTCAGCTCCACGCTCCACTGAAATGCAAGGGAGCCTGAGAGCCGTGGTCCTGCTGTGTTCCCAGGCAGAAAAGATAACAAGATCTTGTGAAGACCTAGACTTTTCTCCCATACTTTTCAAGGCACATTTGGAAGGATCAGGAGTTTGGGGATAGGGGGCGTGAGAAGGGAATCAAAGATGGCCTTCCCTATCGGTTTCTGAAATGCGGTCTGCATTCACTTTTCTGGGCAAGATCAACTTTTCTGCTTTTCAGTTGACAATGAAAAGTCGGTTGGACACATTGATCTGGAATTTGACTCACAGAAATGTGTTCATATTAGGAGGTACTGGAGAATGTGTATCCAAAACACCTTTCTCACTTTAGGAAATATAAGGTCCAAAAATTACTGATGTTCAAGAAATGGACTTACTCTTTGGCAAAAAAAAAAAAAAAAGAGAGAGAGAGAGAAACTGTGTCTCGTGTGTGTGTGTGTATGTGTGTTATTTGTCCACACTCTGTGTGTGTATCCCAAAAGCCCTGGAAGAGGTGATTTTGAGATACAACAAGTGATAGTGTGTCCTCGGTATCTGTGTCTTAGAAAGGCTCTACTTTAGAGTTGTTGGAACTGATGTGATATTCTCCTTCTTAAAAACAAAGTTGAGTCTCCAAGGTCAGGAATCTTATTAGATTGTTATTATCATCATCTTCGTTTAATAGCAAGTTAACCAGATTCAGAGGTGTTAAGAATTTCCTTCCAAGGTTAGTGAAGTGTAGTGAAGTTGCTCAGTCGTGTCCAACTCTTTGTGACCCCATGGACTGTAGCCTACCGGGCTCCTCCGTCCATGGGGTTTTCCAGCTTGGCAGGCTACAGTTCACAGGGTCCCACAGAGTCAGACACGACTGAAGCGACTTAGCACTCAGGTACAGAATAAACAGAATCCATAGCCCCTCTACCCAACTACAATCATGGTTAACATTTTAGCAAAGATTAGAACAGAAGATATGTATTAAGCACCTCACTCCTCATGTCCCACCTTCAGAAGTTGTTCTTGGTAAATGACTCTGTTCAGTCTTTCTCCCTTACACTTTTTGGTTGTATTTGTGTATTTATATTTGGCTGCACTGGGTCTTCATTGCTGTGTGCCAGCTTTCTCTAGCTGCAGCAAGTTGGGGCTACTCTAGTCACAGGATGCAGGCTTCTCCCTGTGGTGGCTTCTCTTGTGGAGAACGGGCTCAGCGGTGCCTGGGCTTCGGTGGTTGTGGCTCACTGGCTCAGCTATCCCACAGCATGTAGAATCTTCCCAGAACAGGGCTCAAACCCACGTCCCCTGCACTGGCAGACAGATTCTTAACCACCGGAAAACCGGGGAAGTCCCTTCTTTGTACTCTTTGAATCATCCTTAGGATCTTCTGTAACCTTGGACTTAGAGAAACTAAATAAACCTCAGGGTTAGTCCAGATTGTGTTTTTCCTGAGAAGTATGTTTTCCATTGCAGAATAGCAATTTTGAAAACTACAGGCTGAGGGATGACACTGCTCATAATAGAGTAATTTCAGGAAAGGCGGTATGGCCCATGACAGTTTCCCAGTGACATAGCAGTTCTCCGGGAGGGACCAAAATCACGGCAGTTGGGCGCTCTAAGTACGCTGTTATTAACACGTGTACATTGAATTCAAGTATTGTGACATCTCTCCTATTTATCTTACTATGGAATAAAAGAAATAATTGAGGAAATTTTAAGTAGAGTTCAATAGACACACCCATTCATTCCTCCAATATTAACTGGTGTGTTCTCTGCACAAGTTGCTGTGGCAGGTATGAAGGATACCACACAAGATAAAATTGTATCTTCTGGTGTGCTTTCTCTTTGGAGTCAGCAAAGGGGCAATGGGAATGCACCCCTTGAACACCAATGTGGTTTGTTTCTCTTACGGATGGGAAGTAAAAGGGACACCTCAATGTTACCAGTTTGCTGAGAGGGAAAACTGAGACTTTAAAGCATTTTGTGACTTAACTGAGGGTGAAGCACAGTGGAAATTAGTTAGTCTAGAACTCAAGCCTATGTTTATGATGCGCCTAATGTAAGCAGGGCAATGTAAGTAGCTATACGTGGTCATTTAGACACATTATACCTTAAACACTGCAAGTCCCAGTCTGCCTCGTATTGCTTTCCTGATTACTTGCTTGGGGATCATCATGACAGTTAGCAGCCAGGATGTTCTTCTAGTGATAAGCCCCAAACAAACTCTTTTTTCCTTTTCTCCGAAATCGTGCAGTAGAGCGCCTAGCACAGTGCTTGGCACTTGACGAGAGCTTGACATGTATCATATAATTCTGCACTTGTCACTTTTGAGATGGTGATCACATAATTACCACATTGGCTACTTTTCAAGTGTGCACCCCACAAAAAAAATTTTAAAATGCTTATTTTGGTCCCTGAGACATTTCCATAAATTACTGAAGAAAAAGTACCAATTTACTGGCAAAATAAAGTTTAAATCTTGACACAAATCTGCTGTAAGTTCAACATGTTTAAAAGGGTGCCTTTGTCCATTGTCTCACTCCAAACGACTGTTGCCCTGGAGTCTTAGGCTGATGTTTTTTAACAAGGAATTGATTTCAATTGGACATGGCACATAAGGTAAGCATTAAAAGGAGCTTTTCTTCTTGGCCATATTGCGTGTGTATGAATTACCTTCCACAGGGAGAGTTTTATTATTAATCATTTGTGCCAATAAACGTCTCATTAAATCTAACTTACACTTATGGAGTATGCAATTGTCATTATATAAATATTATTTCCTTACATGATGGATAAACTATTAAGAAATCGGTATTTAACTGATATATTCAGACCGAATTCATAAATGCCCTATCCTAGGGACTGTTTGAGAATTTCATAATCTTTTGATTAAAGACTATAGGATTTTACTGATTGTATTTGTATAAGCCATGTTGTCTTAATAGTAAGGTATGTTGGTATTTAAAAAATGATTAAACATTTTCAAGAGAAGGGCCACTTCATATTCACCCACCTTTCATCTCCATATTATGAATTATATATTATTCTTTTACTTCTATATCCCTAATACGCTTTTCTCTCTCTTTGTAGGCAATTATACAGCGACCCATCTATATAGCTCATGAAACTTGTCCATTTTTTATGACTACCTGTAAATACGGAGGAAGTGAGTACAAAATTTAAAACCAGTTGGACCATATTAATTTTTTGTGTGTAAGGGGGTATCGTCATCATACAGTACTGTTGGAATTTAAGAGGAAATTATTTTAGAATAGTGTGGGGAGTGATGAATGTTTACATCTAGAAACTCCCTTTAGCCTAGTAGGTGACCACTTGCCACAAAAGTCCCAGGAGAGCTGACAGCAGTGCTACTTAAATTTCTTTTCTGAGAGATGGCAGGAGACTCAGAGTGCAGAGCATAACGAGTGGGTGTTGGCTGCCGGCTGCTGAGAAGAGGCAGAATGCAGATGGCATTGGGCTGAGTCCAGGTTAGAGAACTAACCTGCAGAGGGTGTTGGTGTCCTAGCAGGCATGATGTACTCAAATCTGGTCTCAGCCCAGTGCTTATATCCACAGTAACCCAACATCAGAATTCTTCAGGGAGCAATCACTCTTGAGATGTGGTTCATGGACAAGACCCTTACCTATATCCATAGTGTCCAGCATAGAGCCCAGCACACTAGTTTTCTAGAAATACTTGCCAAATTGTGGGTGGAGAGAGGATGCAACCAGTGTCAGGGCCCAGATGGAACATCAGATTTTGTGGGCTTGGGTTTAGTACATGGTTGGAAACCTGAAGCATGCCTCCAAGAAAAAAAGCCAGCTATGTGAACTAGTCCTAGAGTAAAAGCCAGCATCCTAGGACAGTGAAAGGTGTGTGATGCTCAGAGCTCACTCAAGGAGCAATGGGTACCAATCTTAGGTGGCTATGTGTCTATTGTTTTCATTTATTCATTCAACAAACAGTTACTGGGCACTAGCTTTGGTCCAAACATTGTGTGGAATGTTGAGACAGAGAGATACAATGCTATGAAGCCTGTCTTGGGAGAACTTCTTCCCAATTGGGAAGAAAGACATTCAAACACCATTACAGGTCAGGCCAGCCCCAGCTCTAAGGGGCTGCGGGCAAAGTCTCAGTATGAGACTGCGTGCCTCCAGGATGGTGGTCCAGATGTCAGGTCTTTTGAGAGAAAGTTCCAAGAGCCCAGATTCTTCCCAGTAGCAGAATGAACATTGAGTGAACATTCTAGAAACTCCAAATTACAGTTGTTGGTTATTTCATTTCAAAAAACCCTTGCATTGAGTCAGGCAAAGGGCTTTACAAATATTACCTCATTTAATCCTCCCAGCAATACTGAGGGATAGGTACTAACATTTCCATTTTACTTGCCCAAGATCTCACAGATAGTGTTTGAAGAATTCTGAATTTGAACTCAGAAAACGTCAGTCCAGAATCCATCATCTTAAACCCTTCACTGTAGTGTGTACAGTGATGATTTCAGAGACCTGATCGATGAGTGTGAGGTGAAGTGGGTGGAAGTGGGTGAGTGGAGAGGCCTGGGTGTGTCTGGTGGAAAATAGGATTTGAGTTAAATCTCTATGTGGAGGAGAAAGGCCAGCCATTTCATAATGAGACCCCAGTGAAAGTGGCGCTTTCCTGATAGCTCGGTTGGTAAAGAATCCACCCGAAATGCAGGAGACCCTGGTTTGATTCCTGAGTCAGGAAGACCCCCCTGGAGAAGAAAAAAGCTACCCACTCCAGTATTCTGGCCTCGAGAATTCTATGGGCTGTATAGTCCATGGGGTCACAGTCAGACACGACTGAGCGAGTTTCACTTTTACTTTTTCCAGTGAAAATGAGGAGTAGAAATCGATTTGTTTTTTCAAGAGCTAGTTTCCTATGTATATTTATTTTTGGCTGCACTGGGTCTTCGCTGCTATACACGGGGGTTCTCTAGTTGCGGTGAGTACTCTCTAGTTGCAGGCTGTGGGCTTCTCATTGCAGTGGCTTCACTTGCTGAGGAGCATGGGCTCTAGGCACACAGGCGTCCGTAGTTGTGGCACACAAGCTTAGTTGCCCTACAGCATGTAGAATCTTCCCGGATCAGGGCTTGAACCTGTGCCCCCTGCATTGGCAGGCAGATTTTTAACCACTGGACTGCCAGGGAAGTCCATTAAGAACTATTTATTTAACATCTCTACAGAGTGCCGGGGGGTACCCTGGTGACTCAGACAGTAAAGAATCTTCCTGCAATGTAGGAGACCTGAGTTTGATGCTTGGGTCAGGAAGATTCCCTGGAGAAGGGAATGGCTACCCACTCCAGTATTCTTGCCTGGAGAATTCCATGGACAGAGGAACCTGGAGGGCTACACTCCTTGGGGTCGCAAAGAGTCAGACTCGACTGAGAGACCAACACTTGCACTTTTCAGAATGCTGGGCCTTGCGCTGGGTGCTGGACATGCAGTGGGAAGCCAGGGAGGTGAGACCTCCTTTGCTTGGAGCTCCTGGGCTAATGAAGGATTCAGACAAACCAATGGGTGTTTCCAGCAGTGACCAGCAGGTCGAGTACAGCATAGTGGGGGCACAGAGGAGGGGCTCCTGACCTGGTCAAGTGTTGATTTCTGGAATAAGTAAGGCATGGAGGGAACAGCCTAGAAAGAATCAGAAATGAGGGTTGAGAAGCACATTCAGCAATTTAGCAAGGGGAATGGAGGCAGGAGTGGAGGGGTTCCAACTGAAAGACTCCTGAAAGGGGGAGCCATCAAAAAGAATCTTGGGTTCCCTGCTGGTTTTCTGAACCTCAGGAGTTCAGGATGGTGCCCATCAGCCCCTGCCAAGGATAGAGTCTTGTGTCTCAGAGGATCATATCACTGGTCACATTTGGTTCCTCAAACCCAACCCGGCTCTCCCCTTGTAACAGCAATTTAGTAGGTTTAACTATGGTATACGGAGTTTCTGTTCCAGTAGGCTTTGAGAAGCACTTCTGAAAAGGCCTTTATAAATCTCTACAGTAATGAATTATGAACAACAGGAAAGGGGCTGCAGCGTCCGTCTGCTCCTCCCGCTCCTGCGAGGGGAAAGCTGAGCCCGATTCATATATTCTGATTTGTCTGGCCTTGTTTTCTTTCAGAGACAAAAGAACATCATAACCTTGAGCTATCTGGTAGAAATAAAAGATTGATGTGAAATTTTTACTGTGTAAAATTTGGGGCCTTTTCATCCAGAAATGAAAACAATTGAATATTACTTTTAAAAAAAAATTGAGAACTTGTTTTATTCAAACGCAAAGAACCTTCACCCTAGGAGAAACCTCTTTATGGAAAAATAAATAAATTAATACATGCCTCATAAGAAATAGATGTTTCCAACAGTTTCAAATCTCGAAGCCCCAGAGTCTAACAGCCTCATTTTGAAAGTGCAAGTGCCAAGGAAAGGACCCAGGAGGTCACATAACTCACTTAAGATCACCAAACATGAATGGGTGAATTCAGACCCAGAGAATCTGTCTCCAGAGCCTTCTCCACACCACAGCATTGTGTTACGTCTCACCTTCTGGGCCATGTTGAAAAGTTTGCCAGTCGCCCTGAGATGCTCTGGAGCACACAAAAGAGAGGGAGTGCAGAACCCTCACTGGCTGAGCCTACCCTGCGGGAGCTGGAGACACCTCTGAAGGAGAGTTGTCCTGGACTACCTTCTGGGGGTTCATATCTCATTGTCATGGTCATTACAGCTGAGCATCAGTGTGTCTGGTTAAAGTGGCATGGGCAGAGGATGAGGCTGCCAACGCCTGCACCATCAGTCACAGCATCCAGTGCAATCCAGCCCGGGCTGGACCACTGGTGCCCAGTCCCGTTTCTGCTCACAAACCCACCAAGGAAGCAGAATGCAGAGGAGAGCAGGCCCAACAACAGCTCATTGGAGAAAGACCTAACTTGACCTTACCCCAGAGACATATCTATGGTACAATTCACTAGAAGAAAAAAAAAAAAATGGACATGGATATATTCTAGGGATCATTGTTAAAACTTTAAAGGACAAAACCACAGACAAGCAAAACCCTAACAACGTGTCAAAGTGCACTAAGAAAATCAGAATATCCAGAGTAGGGATATGGCAGGTGATGATAACGGGGGCTTCCCTGATGGCTCGGTTGGTAACGAATCCGCCTACAATTCGGAGACCCCGGTTCAATTCCTGGGTCAGGAAGATCCACTGGAGAAGGGATAGGCTGCTGCTGCTGCTGCTGCTGCTAAGTCGCTTCAGTCATGTCCGACTCTGTGCGACCCCACAGACGGCGGCCCACCAGGCTCCCCATTCCTGGGATTCTCTACGCACTCCAATTTCCTTGGGCTTCCCTGGTGGCTCAGGTCGTAAAGAATCCACCTGTAATGCGGGAGACCTGGGCTCGATCCCTGGGTTGGGAAGATCCCTGGAGAAGGGAACGGCTACCCACTCCGGTATTCTGGCCTGGAGAATTCCATGGATTGTAAGGGGTCACAAAGAGTCAGACACGGCTGAGTGACTTTCACTTTCAGGTGATGAGTACTCTCTCCCCAGGATAAATGGCATCACCAGAAGCATTATCGTTACTATTAACTATGGCATTATTACTACAGTCATCGTTTTTTAGTGTAAAGCCTTCTGCTAAGCATATCAGATGCATTAATTCATATTTCATCAATCTCCACTATGAGATGGGGTTTTTATCCTTACTTTACAAAAAAGAAAAAAGGCAAATGAGACTTAGTTGGTATGCCCAAAGCCACAGAAATGGTAAATATGGAAGGAGGGTGTTCAGAGTTGAATAATTAGGGACTCATAACATCCTCTGTGACCTTAGCTCTTCCCAGCCTCCACGCCACCATCCCCAGGGGGTCAGCTTGTGCCTGGATGGCTGCTGCAGTCCCAGGCATTTGAAACAGGCAGGGAGACGCTTTTGCCTCCCTCCATGGGTCTCTTATGAGAAAGCTTTTCAGTATATCTGCATCATAGCTCACTGACCAGAGCCACCTGGTCTTAGGGAAGGTCCAGTTTCTAACACAGACCACCAAGGTTCTGGACTCTATTTCAGCAGTTCACTCCTGAGGACTGCTGGGAAGGACCAAGTCAGCCCACGTCTCTCTGAAAGGAGGCTCACCCCTTCACCAGGTAGACCGTGAGTCTGGGGGAGACAGTGCTTAGGGCCAGTGCTTTCTCAAGGGAGCTGGCAAGACTCACTATCCATGAGGTTGGGGGTGAATCTAGAGCAGTGGCCCCTCCTCTGCAAGTTCAAGGCTGCAAGGTTGGGGGGTGGCTCAGGGAGTCTCAGCATTCATTTCCAACTTTAGCACTCCCAACCTTGGGTCTCTGTTCTCACCATCACTGACAGAGTCTTCATCCATCAAAACATTCCAACAGACCTTCAGCAGCCCTCGCATAATCCCTGGACCTGCTCATCATGGGTCCCCTTGCTCTGTCCTGGGTTTTCCGTGTCTGCATTTGTGTTCTCTTTGGCCTGCTCAGAGTTCTCCAGTGTGTTTGGCAGTGGGGTATGCACTTGAAAAAAAAAAAAAAATTGGCAGGGATAATCATACCCTGCTTGATTTCTGAGCTAAAAATAGCTTCTCTGCATTGTAGAGAAACCAGAGGCCAAAAAAGTCCAGAGCAACATCAGTTCTCTCTCCAGCAGCAGAAACACCTGGAATCGCTGTTTAATTATTTCAGAAGCGATGGTGCAATTTAGACGTTTCAGGAATAACGTCAGGGGCCTCACATGTGGTTTTGGCAGCTGCCAATCACCACAGGATCCAGCCCAGAAGCTGAGGGTGTGTCAAGTTCATCACTTATGAGCTATGTGACCTTGAGCATGTTCTCTCTCCTCTCTGGGCCCTGGTTCCTCATCAGCTGTTGTTAGTCACTAAGTCGTGTCCTACTCTTCATGACCCCATGGATTGTAGCCTGCCAGGCTCCTCTGTCCATGGGATTTTTCTAGGCAAGAACACTGCAGTGGGTTGCTATTTCCTTCTCCAGAGGATTTTCCTGACCCAGAAATTGATCCCAAGTTCTCCTGCATTGGCAGGTGGATTCTTTACTGCTGAGCCACCAGGGAAGCCGTCCCCATGAATAGGTTGGGGAAAATTGTACTTTGTTTTTAGGGCAAATGCAACAACCCACTGAAAGAGCATTTGTGAAAAGAGTTCTTCCTTCGGAGAAAAGGAACCACTTGGGGCTAGAGGAGGAGAGACAGGAGTTCTGCTGTAAAAGATGGACAAAAGAGGAGGACTCAGGAAGGAGGAGTGAACAAGATTTACTGACCTAGGGAAGCAAGAGTCGGGAAAGCATGAACTACTCAGGGAGCTGGCGGAGGTTAGGGGAGACAGGCATAAAATAAGCTTGAGACCTGATGCAGATGGCTTTCTGTGGTTGATGGGGCATCACTGGAAGCTTTTAAGCAAGGATGGACATGAGAGTTGTATTTTAGAAAATGTGGGGCAGAAAGGAATAGCCTGGAAGCCACAGAGCCCAGGGATTAGGCTTCGACCAAAACAAATCTGAAGCGGTACAGAGGAAGTAGGGATGCAAAGTAGGGACACATTGGAATATTGTTTTGGAAGGCTGAAGAAACAGGCCTATTACTGATTTAAAATAGCTTTAAATTAACATATGCAAATGAAGGCTTTTCCCCCCACCTCCTTCTCCAGCCGCACTTGCCCCTGGAGAAACCAGGGCTTTAAATCAGACTCAAGAGCCCCCTTCTCAGCCGGATTCCCATTGTACTCCTGCCTGAGTGTCTTGGCCTGTTGTCTCCTTGCAGGTCTTGAGCCAAGAGGTTCAGCCTGCTGACTGCAACCCAAGGAAAAGAACATCCAAATAGGAGGAAACCGCCGAGTTTTCTGTTTTCTTCTGCAGGAGAATGCAAGGTTATTTTTGGCCCCTTTCAGTACAAATCAGATTGTTTTCTTTCTTTCTTTCTCAAAGCCCTGTGTCTGGCAGGCTTCAGGCAGGGGAGAGCACATTAGAGCTCGCATTTTGAATACCTTTGCATTTTTGCTCGGTGTCAGTTTTGTTTGTCTTCCTCTGCCTGGCTGTCTCCCTTGTCTCGGGATTGTTGACTTCCCACAGACGTTGCCCTCCAGCCAAAGAAAGTAAAACCTTTCTCAAGGATGGGGCGCCTTGGTTGGAGAGAAAGAGAAGGACAAAAGGGAAGCATCCCACAGTCTGGGAGTGGCTTTGGTTTTGGCGCTTTTGCACTCAGCCCCACTTTCTCGAATTAGCTCTCTGACTTGAGATGCTGAGATGCCCTGGGAGGCACAGGGTTGACGGGAAGAGGAGAATGGAAGCCAGGGTTCCAGACCCTGCAGCCACCAGGTTGCCAAGTTTGCCCCTGCCTTCTTTGTGGCTTATAAAGTTTGCTGGTGTCCCTTATAGCAATGGAACCAAGAGTGAGGAGTCCAGGCTTGACCCTGGCTGCTGTCGGTTAGAGTCTGGCCTGAGCTAAGTTACTGAGCCTCCGTTTTCCTGATTTGTGAAATGGGATTATTTGTGAAACAGTGGATTATTGAGTTGACGAAGAGTGTTAAAGAGGACGGTCTGCGTGGAAAATTTGGTGACTGCCTGGAGCATGCATCATGCCGGCTGAATGTGTATGTGTTTATGTGTGTGCGTTTGTGACTGATGTGTGCTTTTGTGACTGATGTGTGCACTTGTGAAAACCACACCTCCCACTTTTACCCAATAGTCACCGGATTTGTTAAAGTCCCTCTCGGGGTGTCTGGCAGAAGTTGTAAATTAGTTTTGATTCTTAGGAGATTCTTTTCTTTTTCTCATTCTCTTCTGCTGGAATCTTTCCCTTAAGGCAGCTGAGGTTGATGTGACCTGTAAGAATGTGACAGAAGCAAGGGGAAGGATTTTCCTGTTTAATTCCACACATCATTTTGCTCATTTTGAGCCAGAGTCACTTGTGGATTTCAAACGCAGTGGTTTGTCTTTCATCATTATACCCAGGTGCTTCGCCTTCATGACAAGAGGGCTGCCTGCCTTGTTCTTTCTCATGTCCCCAGTCTCTGGCACATAGTTGCAAATATTTGTTAGATGCCTGCAGAAACAGGCTCCTGCATGCCCGCGTGCACACATGCGCACGCACACACACACAGACTGTTATTGTTGTTATTTTTTATCAGATATGCATAGCTTTGCATCCCAGCTCCAGTGCCCATGGGGAGGAGGAGGGGCAGTCATGTGGGGTTCTGGCAGCTGGCAGTCACAATGGGACCCAACCCAGAACCGGCAGGTGCTTCAAGTGTGTCATTTTCAAGTGATGTGACCTTGGCCTGTTACCTCTCCTCCCTGCGCCGTGGGTCCCCATCACTAAGCTGGGGAAGCATGGAGGCACAGCTTTCTGAAGGACCTGGCACCAGAGAGACATTCCAATCTTGCCTGGTTTTTCTCACATCACAAAGACCCCTGAGCATCCTGGGATGAGTCTCCAGTCAATCACCACCAATATAAACAAATGGCTGGCACCTGGTTGCTGGTGCCCTAAATCAAATAGTCTGAATTTTCCAGGCCTACGGCTGAAGCACCAACTTTTCTCACCACCACTCACACACACCACATTAATCCCATAAGCACTCACTGCATTGGCAGAAGAAACACGTGGATCCGAATCCTGAGGCTTCCTGCCCTGACTAATGGTGGTCATGTGAAAACATTTGACTCCAACCCTGGGAAACTCCTTCCGGTCAGGTTAGGTTTCTGGTGCTTTAGGCAGGAGCAGAGCCTCTGCCAGAGAAGGCAATGGCACCCCACTCCAGTACTCTTGCCTGGAACATCCCATGGACAGAGGAGCCTGGTAGGCTGCAGTCCATGGGGTCGCTACTAGTCGGACACGACTGAGCGACTTCTCTTTCACTTTTCACTTTCATGCATTGGAGAAGGAAATGGGAACCCACTCCAGTGTTCTTGCCTGGAGAATCCCAGGGACGGGGGAGCCTGGTGGGCCGCCGTCTATGGGGTCGCACAGAGTCGGACACGACTGAAGCGACTTAGCAGCAGCAGCAGAGCCTCTGCAGAGGTGGAGATCGCTGGCTTAGGAGAGGAGGTACGTGTACCTGTTGAAAGGGAATTGCTAGGGGCTCATCACTCCATCCGTCCATTGAATGAAGGACTCTCTCTTTCAGGATAGCATTTCCTGAGGTTTTCTCTGAAGAGCATTGTTTCTGCGGTCTGCTAGTGAGTTAGACTGGAAAGAGAGTTGGAAGGAGAGAAAAAAAAAAGCATTCCTTCATCAAATAATTCTGGGAAATCTTGGCATAAATAATGTTAAGGATTATTTTTTCAGCATTTTTTTAATGCGGAATTTCTCGGCACCTTTAAGAGATTAATGTGCATTTTGACTGTGTGAAAGATAAATTTGGTATCTTGTAATTAACATGCTCTTCTGACAACAGGATGTTTTTCTCCCTCTATAAACATCCCAGGGAACAAGGTTCTGTACCACACTTTGGGGAAAAGAACTTGCAAAGAGGAAGAGAAAACAGATTCTGGGCCTTTAAGCAAAGTTTTCACACAGGTTGAAGTAATTCCAGGTGGTTCAAGGCAAGTCAGGAGATCTTCAGTGGGTAGTCAGTCCTTCCTGTAAGCAGCCAGTTTATGAACTCGCCCACACCAAGCTCTAGTCCTGGGTGCTCCATCCAGGTAGGTGTCTGTATGCCTTTGGGTGGGCATTCATGGCTTAGTGGAGCAGACACTTGGGTATCCAGAACAAAACAGAGAGGGGTACCATAAATCACAGAGAACACCACTCAGCTTCCTTTCCTGGTCTTTGCTTCTTGAAAAGCAGAGGAACAGAAACTCCAGGCAGCAAACTCTGAGAAAGCCTTAGAGAAGGATTTTCATGTGTGAGCGAGCAGACGGCTGCCTTGAGGGCCTGTGTTAAGCCCAGTTGGCTGGGTCAGCCCTGACGTGGTTGTGTGCCAGTGGGCCGTAGTTGGAGAAAACTTGTGAAGGCCTGGTGGACACTGAAATGGTCGGGGGGCTGTTGATGGGGGGCAGCATCGACTGGGTGGACCATGGTGGCCAACTCAGGTGTGACCGAGATGTTCTTCGAGGACTTGGTGGTCTGGGTAATTTCTCTCAGTGGAGTGGCTGGCCATGAGTCCTTATAGCCTTGCCCATGTTTATGATTAGTTTCAGTATCTTAATGCACAGGCTCCAAATTAAGCAACCAAGGAAAGTTGACTTTGGGAGGTGAGTCCAAACAGATTTAGTGGGGCCTGGAGTCCACTGGGTTCTGAGTCTCACGTGAGGATGGCACAGGTGCCCTGCCCCCAACACTCCCCCTCACCCCACCCCACCCAGCTCTGTTAGAGGGGCTCTGGTTCAGCACTCCCTCCTGAGGCACCAACAGTGGCTCAGAGCGAAGCTGATAAAGCGAAGGTGATAAGAAGGAAGGGCAGGAATTTCAGAAATGCCAATGCTTCACTTCCCAGAAGTTTTCCAAACATCACACCCTGACCTCAAACTGCCTTTGCTCTTTAAGAAAGTGGAGAGCGAGTCAGGGAGCTTCATGGACACCGTGGTCCTGGCCTCACCTTGGCTGTTTGGCTTAAAGTTCCAGAGGTTTCTTCAAAAGCATTTGGAGGTTTATGTTGTCTTTAGGTTTTAGGGAAGAGGAGGCGGCCGTGAGCATTTGCTGAGTGATGACTGTGTATGGGGTGGGCCCTGCCAGTTGCTCTCTGGTTCTCAGAAGTGGCTACACTTGGAAGCTCTGGGTGGGTGGGTGGGTGGGTGGTTGGTTGGTTGGTTTTTAAGTGCTGGTTCCTGGGACCCAGCCCAGGTAGCCTGACTTAATTGATCGAGAGTGTGGCCTGAGAATTGGGGTTTGCAAGCCACCACCGCCCCGCCCCGCCCCCAGGTGCACTGAATTCACAGCAAAGTGAATTGAGAAGCTCTGCACTGAAAACTTGTCTCCCATTCGCAGTTGCTCACCAGCAACCCAACCATGAGGACATTAGTGGCGACTGAAACAGGCTCAAAGAGCTCAGGGCTTTCCCAGGAGCACAAAGTCTCAGGCTAGAAAGTTACAGGTTCCAAAGCCAGCATTATATCACAGTGAGTCAGTAATGTTGCAGAATGTGACTTAATTTGATGGTGAGGCCACCATAGGCCAGCCTGGGGCTTAAGCAGGTTGGCAGCTGCTGCAGTCATTACGCTCACCCAGCACACCCTTCTCCTGGGCCCACTTCAAAGAGCAGGGTGTTGTCACTGGGGCCCTGAGCAAAGTGACCTGACCCCACAGCTCTCAGGCCCACCCAAGAATCAGGATGGGCTGACTCCAGGCCAAGTTTATTTTTCTTTCCTGTCGAGTGTGATCACTGGAGAAGACTACAGGGAAGTAATGCAGATACACATGGGCCCCGGAGGGCGTAGGGTTCACAGTCCATCGAGGAGCCAGCCAGGCTCCATACAGGGTCCTTCCCGCTGCCCCTGCTCAGACACAAGCCCGTCTGCATTCCCGCTGGGCTTTAGGAACTGTGAACTGACTCGGAAAGGGCAGAAGGAAACCAAAGGGTGGGGCTTGTGCCAGATGGTCAAAAGAAAGTAAAACAGTGGAGAATGTGGCACAACAGAAAGAATGAAGCATTTGGAATCTCACTCCCCTGGACTTTGCATAAAGCTCCTTACCTCCTTCAGCCTTAGTTAACCAAGCTTCATGTCAGAGATGAAAATTTCAGGCCCTGATCTCTAGAGTAAGGATAACAATCACCTATAATCGTGATAATTAAATGATATGTAATTTATGATATAATTATGATATATATTATGTATGCATGCTAAGTCTATTCAATTGTGTCTGAGTCTTTACGAACCTATGGACTGTAGCCCACCAGGCTCCTCTGTCCATGGGATGCTCCAGGCAAGAATACTGGAGTGGGTTGCCATGCCCTCCTCCAGGGGATCTGTCTGTCGCAGGGATCAAACCTGCATACATCTCCTGCATGGACAGATGGGTTCTTTACCACTAGAGCCACCTGGGAAGCCCTATGATATATGTTATATTAATATATAATTATTCAAATTATATATAAAATAATATATGCTGTAATATTATAATATTGGGTGGGCCAAATATTTCACTTGGGTTTTTCCATAAGATGTTATAGAGAAATCCAAACAACTTTTTGGCCAACCTAGTATTTCGTGTATAAATACTATTTTATATATCATATTATTGATATGTGTATTTGTTCTATGCACAGCTACAGTGAGCAGGCACCAGGCTGAGTCAGAGGCTAAGCTCTTGGTAACTCGGGTCAGTAGCCCATTGGAGTACTTGATGGTACATCCATTGGAGTACTTTGCAGCTGTTAAAAATGAGATAAATCCACGTAACGCAATAAGGAAAGCTGTCCAAGATAAATCACAAGGAGGAAGAGCCAAGTGCAGAGCTGTGAGAGAGGATAGCCCTTTTACATAATGAAAAGCATCTACATATAAATAAGTACATATATAAAATGTAAAAATAGAAACAGACTCTAGCTGGGCATACACAAGTGCATATCCTTGAGGGGACGTGCTTCTCTTCTGAAGAAAATGCATTTATGGAGAAAGTTAGAAAGGTGGACTTTGGCAAAAGGAAAGGGGAAGAAGATTTTTCACTTCATTTTATATTTTCTACTTATTTCATACTCAGCTGAACTTGTTTGCATGTGTGTCTGTGTGTGTGTCTGAGTTTTGGTAACAGAAACAATAAGGAGTTTGAGTTAAAATGGAAAAGAAAACAAAAGCAGAACTCGCCCTGAGACTCCAGTTCTTTCTCTGTGATCTGGGCCAGCCCAGCAGACAGGGTTGTTTTTCCAGCTGGGAATAATTTCATCCTCTCTCCCTAAATCCTGTGCGAACCCAGATCCAGTGGGAGTTGACAAAGGCCTGGTCCCAGGCTGGTCAGCCACCCCTCCATGTCTGTTGGTGTTTTTAAGTATGAGCACACTGGTGGGTGTGTCTGGGGAGTGGGAGGGAGGAGCCGAACAAGGCTTCAGAGGAGGAGGAGGAGAAAGTGAAGTGCCTAATAAGGAAACCCACATGGTCTGACACTAAAGTTTCAAATGTTGTAAAAGAAAACCAGAAATAAATTTAATTCAAAGTAAAAGGCTGCTTTAAATCCATGCATGGAAGCAGGAATCCTCTGGGTGAATGGATACCAATTTTGAGACTGGTTCTTCCCCTCACTTGCTATAAGGTACTAAACGATCATCCCCAAGGATACCTAACCCTAACCCCAGAACCTATGAGTGAAAGTCACTCAGTCGTGTCCAGATCTTTGCGAGCCCATGGACTGTAGCCTGCCAGGCTTCTCTGTCCATGGGATTTTCCAGTCAAGAATACTGGACTGGGATGCCATTCCCTTTTCCGGGGGATCTTCCCAACCCAGGGGTTGAACTCAGGTCTGCATTGCAGGCAGATTCTTTACCACCTGAGCCATCAGCCAGAGCCTGTGACCACAACCTTATTTGGGAACAGGTCTTTGTGAATGTCGATAAGGATTTCCAAAGGAGATTATCCTGAATTATCCAGATGGGCCCTGACTCCAATGGCAAGTGCTCTCATGAGATATTTCTGTAAGACAGGAGGGGAGAGGACACAGACACAAAGGAGGAGACCACGGGGAAAATGGAGACAGGCTACAGGGCTGCAGCCACAGCCTAAGGACAGCTGGAGTCACCGGAAGCCTAGAGAAGCAAGAGAGGACACTCCCCCAGAGCCTTTGGAGGGGCCCTGCTCGGCCAGTACCTAAACTTTAGACTGCTGACCTCTAGAACTGGGAGGCCATTGTCCTCTCCCCTTCAATCTCTTAGAAATGTCTCATGAGAACACTTGCCACTGGATTCAGGGCCCATCTGGGTAATCTACGATGATTTCATTTGGAAATCCTTATTGACATTCACAAAGACCTCATCCCAAATAAGGTTGTGTTCACAGGTTCTGGGGTTAGGATATTAATGTATGTTTGGGGGTCAACGTTTAGTACCTTACAGCAGGTGAAGAGAAGAACCAGCCCCAAAGTTGGTATCCATTCACCCAGAGGATTCCTGCTTCCATGCACAGATTTATAGCAGCTTTTCACTTAGAATTAAGTTTACTTCTGGTTTTCTTTTACAGCATTTGAAACTTTAGTGCCAGACCATGTGGGTTTCCTTAACACCAATTTATCCTCCTCCTCCTCCTCTGAAGCCTTGTTCAGCTCCTCCCCACCACTCCCCAGATACACTCTCCAGTGTGCTCATACTTAAAAACACCGCTAGACAAGGAGGGGGTGGCGGTCCTGCCTCAGGCCAGGCCCTTGTCAGTTCCTGCTGGATCTGGGCTCGCCTAGGATTTAGGGCGAGAGGATGAAATGATTCCCAGCTGGAAAAACAAAGGCAAAGGAGAAAAGGAAAGCTACAACTATTTGAAAGCAGAGTTCCAAAGACTAGCAAGGAAAGATAAGACAGCTTTCCTCACCGATCAATGCAAAGTAATAGAGGAAAACAATACAATGGAAACTCTAGAGATCACTTCAAGAAAATTAGGGATACCAAGGGAACATTTCATGCAAAGATGGACACAATAAAGGACAGAAATGGTATGGACCTAACAGAAGCAGAAGATATTAAGAAGAGGTGGCAAGAATACACAGAAGAACTATACAAAAAAGATCTTCATGACCCAGATAACCATGATGGTGTCTAGAGACAGACATCCTGGAATGCAAAGTCAAATTGGCCTTAGGAAGCATCACTACAAACAAAGCTAGCAGAGGTGATGGAATGCCTGTTGAGGTATGTTAAACCCTAAAGGATGATGCTGTTAAAATGTTGCACTCAAAATGCCAGCAAATTTAGAAAACTCAGCAGGGGCCACAGGACTGGAAAAGGTCAGTTTTCATTCCAATTCCAAAGAAGGGCAGTGCCAAAGAATGTTCAAACTACTACACAATTGCATTTATCTCACATGCTAGCAAAGTAATGCTCAAAATTCTCCAAGCCAGGCTTCAACAATACGTGAACTGTGAACTTCCAGATGTTCAAGCTGGATTTAGAAAAGGCAGAAGAACCAGAGATCAAATTGCCAACATCCACTGGATCATAGAAAAAGCAAGAGAGTTCTATAAAAACATCTGCTTTATTGACTATGCCAAAGCCTTTGACTATATAGATCACCACAAACAGTGGAAAATTCTTAGAGATGGGAATACCAGATCACCTTAATTGCCTCCTGAGAAACCTGCATGCAGGTCAAGAAGCAATAGTTAGAATGTGCATGGAACAATGAACTGGTTCCAAATTGGGAAAGGAGTATGTCAAGGCTGTATATTGTCACCCTACTTATTTAACTTATATGCAGATTACATCATGCGAAATGCCAGGCTGGATGAAGCACAAGCTGGAATCAAGATGCCAGGAGAAATAACAATAACTTGAAAAGCAGATGACAACACCCTTATGGCAGAAAGTGAAGAGGAACTGAAGAACCGCTTGATGAAAGTGAAAGGAGAGTGAAAAAGCAGGCTTAAAACTCAACATTCAAAAAACTAAGGTCATGGCATTCAGTGCCATCACTTCATGGCAAATAAATGAGAAAACAATGGAAACAGTGATAGAATTTATTTTCCTGGGCTCCAAAATCACTGCAGATGGTGACTGCAGCCATGAAATTAAAAGATGCTTACTCCTTGGAAGAAAAGCTATTACTAACCTAGACAGCATGTTAAAAAGCAGAGACATTACTTTGCCAACAAAGGTTCATCTAGTCCAAGCTATGGTTTTTCCAGTAGTCATGTATGGATGTGAGAGTTGGACCATAAAGAAACCTGAGCACCAAAGAATTGATGCTTTTGAACTGTGGTGTTGGAGAAGACTCTTGAGAGTCCCTTGGACAGCAAGGAGATCCAACCAGTCCATCCTCAAGGAAATGAGTCCTGAATATTCATTGGAAGGACTGATGCTAAAATTGAAACTCCAGTACTTTGGCCACTTGATGCGATGAACTGACTCATTTGGAAAAGACCCTGATGCTGGAAAAGATTGAAGGTGGGAGGAGAAGGGGACAACAGGATGAGATGATGGTATACCATCACTGACTCGATGGACATGAGTTTGAGCAAGCTCCAGGAGTTGGCTATGGAGAGGGAAGCCTCGTGTGCTTCAGACTCAAAGAGGCATACATGACTGAGAGACTGAACTGCTGGGCTGGCCCAGGTCCCAGTGGAATAGCTCCAGGATCAGGGCGTGTCAGACCTTTGTTACCTTGTCTTGTTTTGAGCCATGAAGATGGTAGTAATTATTACAGCAGGCTGGGAAACAAAGGGCTTCCCTGGTGGCTCAGCAGATAAAGAATCTGCCTGCAGGAGACCTAGGGTTGATCCCTGGGTCAGGAAGAACCTCTGAGAAGGAAATTGCAAGCCACTCCAGTATTCCTGCCTGGAGAATTCCATGGACAGAGGAGCCTGGCAGGCTACAGTCCATGGGGTCGCAAACAGTCAGACACAACTGAGTGACTAACACACAGGAAACTAACACCCTTGCTGAAGGGGCACAGGTTGCCTTGGATTGACTTCCTGGGCCAGGGGCAGAGTCTGGGATTTGAAAAGAGATTAGACAGCCCATCCAGGATGCCCTGCCAAGTCCCCAACACACTGGGTGGGCCCTGGTTTCCCTTTTCTAAAGTAGCTTCTCATGATACTCTCTGCAGGCTTATTCTTTTTTTTTTTTTTTTTTCTTTTTTTAGAGACTTGTTTATTAGGCTGCACTGGGTATTAGTTGCAGCATAAAAGATCTAGTTCCCTGACCAGGGATCGAATCTGGGCCCCCTGTATTGGGAACTCAGAGTCTTAGCCACTAGTCCACCAAGGGAAGTCCCTACAGAATTATTCTGCTTTTATTTTTCAACATGAAGCCTGTAGTGACCTGATAATATCTCATCTTTTCCTATAGTAACTCCCCACCACCACCACTCCCAGCCACCCAAACATAAGGGGATGTGAGCTCCATGAGGGCAGGGCTGACAGCCAGGCTCACCTCTGACTCTATCCCCAGCACAGCTCTCGGCAGGTAAGGGTGCCGAGATGATGAGATGATCTTTGAGGAAGGGAGAAACGAGAAGAGACCCTGAGAGGGATGTGGTGAGAACCCGCTCAGACCCAGCCCCGACCAGGTCACAGTCTAGGCAGGTGGACAGGTAAATGGAGAAGGTTCTGGGGAGGCTGTACCACACGGACAGAAGGGTTAAGAAGGACGTGGTAAGAAAGTGTAAGAAAGGACAGACAGCATCCTCAGGGAGCAGAGAAATGCAGGAGCTGACCTCCGCTGGCAGGGATGGGGAGATTCTGCCCAGGGGGACAGCTGTGACCAAGGCCCCTGAATGGAGGGGAGGAGGCCCGCTCCACGGCACAGCCTTAGTGAGAGGCAGCAGGGAGGAAGGAGAGGATGGCGCAGGTATGAGAGGCGTCCCGGGAAGGCCCATGGACCAGGTGGGGGATGCTGCTGTGTGTGCTGGGGTTGGAAGAGGCTGCAGGGGCTTCAAGCCGAGAGCCCGCCCAGGTGACTGTCAGAGGCCCTCAGTGTACGTGGCCCTGGACACCAGTTCCGCAGCCTCCAGGAGGTTAGCCTGTATTCCTTTCCATCTTTTGTGTGTGCTCAGTTGCTTAGTGGTGCCCGACTCCTTGTGACCTCATGGACTGTAGTCCACCAGGTTTCTTTGTCCATGGGATTCTTCAGGCAAGAGCACTAGAGTAAGTTGCCATTTCCTCCTCCAGGGGACCTTCCCAGCTCAAGGACTGAACCCACATCTCCCCCATTGGCAGGCGGATTCTTTACCATGGGGCCACCTGGGAAGCCCTTCCCATCCTTTACAACTTCCCAAAGTCCACAGTTACATTAGTAATTGCAGCTAGGCATTGAGTCAAGGATGTGCTAGGAGGCTTCCATATTTAAATATTTACTCCTTCGGACACATTCTTATGATAGTATGCTTATTCCCTTTTTATAGATGAGTCTCAAAGCTGGTAGCTGAGGAAATTAAGCTTTAACCCTGAATCTTTATGGACTCTGGGTGCCATGTCCACACATACACCAGGGCCTGTGGCCTCCTGTATTGTGAAGCATGTCATGATTTCTGGAGTAGTTCATACGTGGGACTCTTCTCTGACCTAGACCAGAGGTTTAGCAAATCCAGGGCAGAGATTGTTCACGCCATTTTACAGAAAAGAAAGCTAAGAATCCAAGGAGTTGGGGGTCCTTCCTCATGAGCTGCAGACCCAGAGGTCGGGCATCAGTGTTTCATGCTAAGGTCCTCTGCCCAGGAGCCTTGTGGTCAGACTTGTGTCCATACAACAGTGCAGAATAAGGGCAGTGGAGATGGGGGTGGCAGGAACAGGGGTGCAGCTTGTTCCAGATCCAATGCCTGCTGAGCAGGGCTCTTCTCCAGAGCTCGGCTCTGGGCCACCAGGCAGCACATCCATCTCCGAAGGGCCTTCTAGGGAAAATGGTACTCCCTGGAAGGAGCTGGCTGCATCCATCTTGTAGGACAATATGCTATTTTTGCCAGAGAGCTACAGGGCATAAATATAGGTTTCTGAGCATTTTTTATTACCTGACTTGATGGCCCCTGCACATCTCTTCATTAAACCATAAAAAGCAAGACAGCCCTTCCCAGAAACTGTGTGTCTACCTGTGTCCCATACAGACATGGGGGATTTCAGCCATATGGCAGAAAGGGCCCCGCTTTGTCAGGGATGGGGGGACTCAATGGCCAGTTGCCTCAGAATTACCTTGGAGATGAATGACGGAGTTCCCAGGGGGCCTTTTCTGTCTGTTGCTGGGGCATTTCTTTCCTTCTGCCCTGTAACCAGATCTGATTCTGGGATACAAGCCAGATCCTGGGCCTGCCCTCCACTTCCCTCAGCCACCATCTTCCTGCCCTTTTCCCCATGCTTCTTTCCACCCCAGGGCCTTTGCACTACCTGGGAATCTCATCTGCCCCGTCATCTGTGCCTAGGCAACCTTTCATTTCTCAGACCTCCATCAAACCCCCTGGGCCCACCATCTAAGGCAGGCTCCTTTGTCTAGAACCATGGTCACTTGATTTGGGGTATTTATCCCACTTTGTAAGGGTTTGTGGATTATTCTATTAGACTCTGTTCCCCACTCCACTGTAAGCTTCATGAACATAAAGACTTGTTTCCATTGCATTTCCAGAGCCTAAAGAGATAACCTGGTCCATACTCATTTCTATGTAAATATTATAGAAAATTATCAATATAAGTGAATGATATGGATGAATAAATAAACAAGTGAGCAAGCAAGCCATGGTTCTCAACCAGGGGAGATTTGCCCCTCGAGCTTCTCATTTGTCATGCCATGGTAGTGCTACTGGCATTCAGTGGACAGAGGCTGGGGTGCTGTCAAATAACCTGCACAGAACAGCAGCCCCCGCCTCCCAGCAGAGACTCTGTTCCACCCCAAATGTCAACAGTGTCGAGGTTGAGAAACCCTGTAAAGTTATTTCCTAGGGCTGCTGAACAAAGCACTACAAACTGAGTGGTTTAAAACAACAGAAATAGAGTTGAGTACAGTTGAGGAAGCCAGGAGTCCAAAATCAAGGTGTTGGTACGGCTGGTCCCCTCTAGAAGGCCTGAGGAGAGGTCAGTTCCCTGATTCTCTGGTGGCTTCTGCTGGTGGCAGAGAGTCTTGAGTGTTCTTGGCTCACAGCTGCCTGCCTCTCTGATCTCTGCCTCTTGTCTTCACACAGCCTCCTTCCCAAGGGGTCTGTTTTTCTCCTCTTCCTGTGAGGGTACCAGACATTGGACTTAGAGCCTGACTTAATGACTTCATCTTAATTAGCTACTACAACTACAAAGGCCCTATTTCTGAATAATGTTACCTTCACAGGTACTGGGGTTCAAACTCAGTTCAGTCACTCAGTCCTAACTCTTTGCGACCCCATGGACTGCAACATATCAGGCCTCCCTGTCCATCACCAACTCTCGGGGCTTGCCCAAACTCATGTCCATCGAGTCAGCGATGGCATCCAACCATCTTATCCTCTGTCGTCCCCTTCTCCTCCTGCTTTCACTCTTTCCCAGCATCAGGGTCTTTGCTAATGAGTCAGTTCTTTGCATCAGGTGGCCAAAGTATTGGAGGTTCAGCTCCAATATTCCAATGAATATTTAGGACTGATTTCCTTTAGGATTGACTCATTGGATCTCCTTGCAGTCCAAGGAACTCTCAAGAGTCTTCTCCAACACCACAGTTCAAAAGCATCAATTCTTCAGTCCTCAGCTTTCTTTGTAGTCCAACTCTCACATCCATACATGAGTACTGGAAAAACCATAGCTTTGACTAGATTGACCTTTGTTGGTGAAGTACCGTCTCTGCTTTTTAGTATGCTGTCTAGGTTTGTCATAGCTTTTCTTCCAAGGAGCAAATGTCTTTTAATTCCATGGCTGCAGTCACCATCTGCAGTGATTTTGGAGCCCAAGAAAAGAAAGTCTGTCACTATTTTCATTGTTTCCCCATTTATTTGCCATGAAGTGATGGGACCAGATGCCATGATCTTAGTCTTTTGAATGTTGTGTTTTAAGCCAACATTTTCACTCCCCTCTTGCACTTTCATCAAAAGGCTCTTTAGTTCCTCTTCACTTTCTGCCATAAGGGTGGTGTCATCTGCATATCTGAGGTTATTGATAGTTCTCCCTGCAGTCTTGATTCCAGCTTGTGCTTCATCCAGCCTGGAATTTTCCATGATGTACTCTGCATATAAGTTAAATAAGCAGGGTGACAATATACAGCCTTGATGTACTCCTTTCCTAATATGGAACCAGTCCATTGTTCCATGTCCAGTTCTAACTGTTGCTTCTTGACCTGCATATAGGTTTCTAAGGAGGCAGGTAAGGTGGTCTGGTATTCCCATCTCTTTCAGAATTTTCCACTCTTTGTTGTGTTCTGCACAGTCAAAGGCTTTAGGAGAGTCAATGAGACAGAAGTAGATGGTTTTCTGGAATTCTCTATGATCCAGTGGATGTTGGCAATTTGATCTCTGGTTCTTCTGCCTTTTCTAAATCCAGCTTGAACATCTGGAAGTTCTCAATTCATACAGTTTTGAAGTCTAATTTGGAGAATTTTGAGCATTACTTTGTGAGCATGTGAGAAGAGTTCAACTGTGCAGTAGTTTGAGCATTCTTTGGCTTTGCCTTTCTTTGGGATCGGAATGAAAACTGACCTTTTCCAGTCCTGTGGCCACTGCTGAGTTTTCCAAATTTGCTGGCATATTGAGTGCAGCACTTTCACAGCATCATCTTTTAGGATTTGAAATAGCCCAGCTGGAATTCCATCACTTCCACTAGCTTTGTCCATAGTGATGCTTCCTAAGGCCCACTTTGCACTCCTGGGACACACCTTTTTAGGAGACGCTGTTCAACCTAACAATCTACATGCAGTGCAGGTGACCTGGGTTCAATCCCTGAATCAGGAAGATCCCCTGGAGAAGGGGATTGCTACCCATGCCAGTATTCTTGCCTGAAGAATCCCATGGACAGAGGAGCCTGGTGGGCTACAGTCCATAGGGTTGCAAAGAGTCGAATTAACGACTGAGAACTTTCACTTTCCACTTTATTCAACCTACTTTACCCTGGTGTGATGGAAAGTTAATTATATTCATACACTCCGTGGAAGCCCTATATTCATACACATTACCCCCCAAAGTCGAAAGGGGCAAAGGAACGTGCTGTCCGGGCACTCATCAGACGCTCGTCAGCGGTCCCTCGCCCCACCCCTGCACAGCCACTGTCCGCCACCTGTGCCTCCTCAGCACTTGACCTGAGGAATCCACCTTTGCACTCGAAACCTCCTCCTCTACCCCAGAGCATCATATTGAGTGAGTGATGTGTGTTCAGTCCTGGGGCCAGACCTATAAGCTCCGTATTCTTACTGATCCATTTCCAGTTAACGAAACCTGAGTTCAGAAGGATAAATACAGTGCCCAAAGTACAGAGCTGATAGATGACAGAGCCTGGTCGTCTGAGGGGAAAGCCCATGCTTAGCTCCTGTTCCCTAGGGACTCCCCCACCCCTTACCGAGCTCCCAGTTCCTGTCCTTAGTTCTTGTGGCAGGAGCTCATCCCTGTGCTGGAGGCACTTGCCTCTCCCACAGCCTTTTCTCTGGCGTCCTTCCTGTTTGTTTATATCCCCTCTCCCTTCTAGACTGTGAAGGCTTTCAGGGTAGATACAGTATTGCTTTTATCTCTGGGTTCCCAGCCCCGGTACCTACCTGCAGGGCACACACAGCCTGTCGATTGTTAAATAAATGAATGCATTCATGGTTTTAACAGTCTAGTCTAGAGACCTTACTTTTGTTTGTATTAGAATTTCCCAGGTTATACTACAGTGAATACAATACAACTCTCTGACTCTCTTAGAAGCAACCAGAAGGTGAACTTAAAAATTTTTAAACAAGTTTCCATAGTGAACTTAGCCTGGATGATCTAGGCTAGATTACTACTCTAGATTAATCAACACTAAACCTACTTCCTTACTGCTGAATTTCACAGAGCCTTAAACATTCTCTTGTGCTTCAGAAATTCTAAGAAGGTAGATCATCTTCTAGATATTTCATTTTTATTTTTTAATTTTTTGAACAGTCCTAAGCTGAAACTTAAAAGATGCTTACTCCTTGGAAGAAAAGTTATGACCAACCTAGATAGCATATTCAAAAGCAGAGACATTACTTTGCCGACTAAGGTCTGTCTAGTCAAGGCTATGGTTTTTCCAGTAGTCATGTATGGATGTGAGAGTTGGACTGTGAAGAAGGCTGAGCACTGAAGAATTGATGCTTTTGAACTGTGGTGTTGGAGAAGACTCTTGAGAGTCCCTTGAACTGCAAGGAGATCCAACCAGTTCATTCTGAAGGAGATTAGCCTTGGGATTTCTTTGGAAGGAATGATGCTAAAGCTGAAACTCCAGTACTTTGGCCACCTCATGTGAAGAGTTGACTCATTGGAAAAGACTTTGATGCTGGGAGGGATTGGAGGCAGGAGAAGAAGGGGATGACAAAGGATGAGATGGCTGGATGGCATCACTGACTCAATGGACGTGAATCTGCGTGAACTCCGGGAGTTGGTGATGGACAGGGAGTTCTGGCGTGCTGAGATTCATGGGGTCGCAAAGAGTGGGACACAACTGAGCGACTGAACTGAACTGAACTTAAAAAATACTAGGGCCTCCCTGATGGCTCAATAGTAAAGAATCCACCTGCCAGCATGGCAGACGTGGATTCAATTCCTGGGTTGGAAAGATCCCCTGGAGAAGGAAATGGCAACCCACTCCAGTGTTCTTGCCTGGAAAATCCCATGGACAGAGGAGCCTGGCAGGCTACAGCCCATGGGGTCACAAAGAGTCAGATATGACTTAATAAGCAAATAACAAGAAATACTAAGCCTAGTACAGGGTTGCAATGTGCTGGGGTGCACCGTACCACCTCCTGGATGGAGACTCTCCCACAAAGCTAAGAGGAGGAGGGGGCTTCCATCCAGAGCAGTGTCATCAGTGATGGGCTGGGAGGACCCCTCTCTCCCACTCTGGTCTCCACTCTGCACCCATATTCTCCTGTGACCTCTTCATTCTTGTTTTTGGTAGATTTCCCCCTGCTCTCATCAAAGCCCAGTTGCCTGAGCTGAAAATGAAAGTGGATGGCCTGAAGCTTCCTGTAGCTCATTAACCTCCGCATTATCTCGGGGAAATTATGCCAATTATCACACCGGGGCTCAGGATTGAAGAGCAACCACATCTGGGCTGACGGTGATGGATGCGACAAATTTAAGGGGTGGAGGGCAGCTCCTCAGGTGGTGAAAGAATCATTTGTTTTGCCAGGAGATGCTTTCCCCGAGGCAAATGCAAGGTTCAAATCTCCGGTGGGAGAGCTCTCCTGGCATCTTCCCTCAGATGTTTCCAAGGGAGACTTTGTTAAAAAAAAAATTTTTTTTAAGCATATATAGGTTAACTTTGTTTTCTTATTGTCTTAATAAAGAGAAGTAGAGAGAAAACACCAAACATAAAAATGGCCCATAATCCTCCTACCCAGTGAGTTCATTTGACCTTTAAAACCAATCAAAATGGAAGTAATACAATATAGGTAGGTCTAGACAATATGAGTTCAATAAGTAACAAAGTTAAAGTGACTATCTTCCCCACCCCCTCTTCTAAGCACAGTCTCTCAACAGCTAATAGAGTTTTGTGTTTCCTTTAGAAATAGTGTGCCTGGGGAAGCAAAATGGCTTAGAGGAGGGCGTCTCTGACCTGATGTCTGGAAACCTTGTTCCATCACAGGTTGCTGGGACCGATTCTCAGAGATTCTGATTCAGCCACTGAGGTGGGGAATTTGCACATTTAACAGTTTCTCAGATGGCACTAATCCCAGCTCTACCACTTTCCAGCTCTGATTTTGAACAGGATAACCTCTCTTTGCTTCATCTTCCTCTTCTGTGAAATGGGGCTCATGATAGTTATGAGAATTAAGTGAATTAAGATATTCGCCTGGTTCTGCATATTAAGAACAATGCAATAGCTGCTATGATGCATGCGTGTGCCCGGTCACTTCCATCATGTCTGACTCGGCCACACCAGGACTGTAGCCTGCCTGCCTCCTCTGCCCATGGGATTTCCCAGGCAAGAATACTGGAGTGGGTTGCCATGCCCTCCTCCCAGGGATCGTCATGATCCAAGGGTCGAACCCACATCTTCCTGAGTCTCCTGCTTTGCCCACGGAGCCATCTGGGAAACCTCAGTGTATCGTGTTGGTCACTCAGTCATGTCTGACTCTGCCACCCAGTGGACTATAGCCCACCAGGCTCCTCTGTCCATGGAATTTCCCAGGAAAGAGTACTGGAGTGGGTAGCTGTTCCCTTCTCCATGGGAAGGGATACTTCTACAGATTCTTCAGTATTATGCTTTGTTTACAGTAGTGATTTTTATACATTTGCCTGTAAATCTATTTAGTCCTTTTGAATTATGCTTTCCATAAAATCAGAGTTTTAGATGTCATTCTAGGGCATATGTTGGCCCTCTGTGAGTGACCACACTGGTTTTGTGTTAGCTAATATAACCAGTGCAGCGAGGGGCATCCTTGTACATGTTCTGACAAACATTTTGTGACTATATTCATAGAATAAATTCCTAGAAGGGAGTTGCTAGACCAAAGTGTGCATGCCTTTTATATATTGGTAGTTTGAAAATTAGAGTGTGCACGTTCATGGGAAGGGTACGTTTGTTTCTAAGCCTAGGTCTGATGTAACCTAAGGGCAAAGGGGGTGGCTCTGTGGACTTTGTTGTCTTCACCTTCCAAATGAGATGTAAAAGCAAACCAACAAAGCTGACATGTTGAGGTGCATGATCAAATGACCATGGACTGCTTGTTGAGCACAGAGCAAGAGGCTGAAGATCCAGAACTGGCTGAAGCATGCTCTCTGTGCTCAAGGAGCTTTGGTCCAGGAGAGAGAACTCCTAGGAACACAGACGCATTTGCAGTCCCTCCAGAATGACAGATGCAGCCGTAGGGTAATGCATACAGATCCAAGATGGCACCCAGAGTGAGTTGGGTGGGCCAAAGCAATCAGGAAAAGCTTCAAAAGGATGGGGCGGAGGTGTTTTGCAAACTAAGTGAGAATGGCCAGGAGGGGATGGCCCTTCAGAGAAGAAAATATGTACTTGTTAGCACCCGACACAGCACTTGATGTAAGGTCGGTGCTCAAGAACAGTCTCAGCCCTAATGGCATGTGCAGCCTATAGAAAACTTGGGCTCTCTCTCATTCAACTAAAGACCAAGAATTATTTCATATGGGCCTGCTACATACTGAATTGGAGCTTTCAGATTTGTGAATGGCTAGTATACATTCCCGGAGAAGGCAAGGACACCCCACTCCAGTACTCTTTCCTGGAAAATCCCATGGATGGAGGAGCCTGGTAGGCTGCAGTCCATGGGGTCGCTGAGGGTCGGACACGACTGAGCGACTTCACTTTCACTTGTCACTTTCATGCATTGGAGAAGGAAATGGCAACCCACTCCAGTGTTCTTGCCGGGAGAATCCCAGGGATGGGGGCACCTGGTGGGCTGCCGTCTATGGGGTTGCACAGAGTAGGACATGACTGATGCGACTTAGCAGCAGCAGCATACATTCCTACCATAAGGGTGGTGTCATCTGTGTATCTGAGGTTACTGGTATTTCTCCCAGAAATCTTGATTCCAGCTTGTGCTTCACCCTTATGGCAGAAGGTGAAGAACTAAAGAGCCTCTTGATTAAAGTGAAGGAGAAGAGTGAAAAAGTTAGCTTAAAACTCAACATTCAGAAAGCTAAGATCATGGCATCCAGTCCCATCACTTTATGGCAAATAGATGGGGAAACAATGGAAACAGTGACAGACTTTCTTTTCTTGGGCTCTAAAATCACTGCAAATGGTGATGGCAGCCATGAAATTAAAAGACGCTTGTTCCTTGGAAGAAAAGTTATGACAAACCTAGACAGCATATTAAAAAGCAGAGACATTATTTCACTGACAAAGATCCATCTAGTCCAAGCTATGGTTTTTCCAGTAGTCATGTATGTATGTGAGAGTTGGACTATAAAGAAAGCTGAGCACTGAAGAATTGATGCTTTTGAACTGTAGTGTTGGAGAAGACTCTTGAGAGTCCCTTGAAATGCCAGGAGATCAAACCAGTCAATGCTGAAGGAAATGAGTCCTGAATATTCATTGGAAGGACTGATGCTGAAATTGAAACTCCAATACTTTGGCCACCTGATGCAAAGAGCCAGCTCATTAGAAAAGACTTTGATTCTGGGAAAGATTGAAGGCAGGAGGAGAAGGGAATGACAGATGGTGAGATGGTTGGATGGCATCACTGACTCAATGGACATGAGTTTGAGCAAACTCTGGGAGTTGGTGATGGACAGGGAGGCCTTGTGTGCTGCAGTCCATGGGGTCACAGAGTCTGACATGACTCGAGCAACTGAACTGGATATACATTCCTAATAGAATTCATACAATCAAGACGATTTGCTTTCTTATACTTCTTATCATGAGGTTGGAACATAAATATTCAAATAAGCCTCAGATGTGTCCTGACCTTGCCAGTAACACCAATCTGCTGGGTAGAAGTCACAAGATTCTGAGAGTAGAGTGATCATAGCCACTTCCTTCCACAGAGACTCCAATCCTCAGTGAAAGGCTAGTGGACATTCCTTTAGCTTCCACTGCCAGACTAGAAAGTCTACTGTTCCAGTCAATTAGAAAGTCTAATTCAATGGGAACAGTGGAGAAACCCACAGCCTTTTGGTTTTTATCCAAATGGTAGATGAAAAGTAGGCCTGAATGAGAATGGCAGGGGACAGTTGCAGTCGGTAGTTTAAAGGGACAGAGAGTGTTCTGGTGCAGGCTGCTCTTCAAATATGTCCTAGGATGAGTTAGAAAGCACACATCAGAAAGGTGTGTTTCATGGCTGCAGCCTGCAGATGGTTTCAGACAAGGGTTATTGAGGCCACAGTCTGTAAGACACCATATAGTCCACTGTCCTCAGGTAGAAGAACATATACAGTCTTCAGGGAGGGTGACCCCCAAACATTCCAAAGTCATTATCTCATTCAAGAGAAGAAGGGGGAGATATTTGAGGTGCTCTGGTTGATCTGTTCCATTATCAGATCCCTGATTGATGACAAACCAGGCTGTTCTTCCCTCACCTCCCTCCCTCCCTCAGCTTTATTACCTGCCACACTTCCCTGCCATCCATCCCTGCTGGTCCCCAAGCATGGGTTTAAAGTCTGAAAGACAGATGTGAATCCAAACAATGCCCCCTTTCTAGATGTTCAACCACAGGAAACTCCATCAACCACTTTGAAACCCAGGTTCTGTTTTCTGTATCATGCCGATAATGTTGAGAGGATTAAACAGCAGCTATATTTGGAAAGGTCTAACTCAGAGCCTCAATCGTATGGATTTTTTTTTTTAAATAATAATGCCCTCACTGAAAAAGAGAATTGCCATCACATATGGATATTCCTTATCCCTGTTTTGAGTTGGATGGCCTCGAAGCTCAGCCTTTAACTGTGGGTTTCACTGATGTCACATGTGTGCGAAAGTGCTGATCAGAGTTAAGCAGGGAAACAAGATGACTGAATTAGTTAGGACTTTTTGTGCTTGCCAAGGCTAAACCCAACTTGAGCTGACTTAAGGAAAAATGCTTGTGGTAAATTATAAATAGTAATGTTTCATGAAATAATGGGGTGGAATTGCAACTGAGCTTAGCAGGGAAGGGTCTGGAAACAAGACCTGGAAGCCATAAGTAACCCTAAAAATTGACTCTCTTCTCTTCATGTTCCTACTTCTCGCCATGTACTTGATTTATTGTTCTGTTTCCTTACAGCCCTTCTCTGCTCCAGATTCCCAGGGTAGACTGTGTGGCCCCAAGGATCCTGGCTTCACCTGTGAGAGGACCAGCCAGCAGCCAAGACCATCAGCCTGCTCCTGGTCCCCGTTTCAGACTCCTAGAAGATAGAATCTGATCCCTTCAGCTTGCGTCTGCCTTCTACTCATCAGCTCTGAGTGGTAAGTAAGGTCATGGAGTGCCTAATGGCTACTAGGGGTTCCTATGCACCTTGGATATTCTATAACACAGGAATAGATGGATCATTTTAGGAAGAATGTAAGAGGGAAGAGATTTAGAAAGCAGCAGCAGATTAAAGGTTGCTCAGTCACTAGTCTCTATAAAGTGCTGTTGAATATCTAGATGTGTCCATCCAGTTTTAGAGAACTATCTAATATATATTTTTAAATTTTTTTTTTGACTGTGCTGGTGTCAAACATTGCTATGGTGTCTTCATTGCTATGCGTGGGCTTTCTCTCGTTGCGGCGAGCAGGGGCTGCCCTCTTGTTGTGGTGCCCAGGCTTCTCATTGCGATGGCTTCTTGGCTTCTGTTGCTGTGGAGCTTGGGCTCTAGGTGTGTGGGCTTCTGTCGCTGTGGCATGTGAGCTCAGTAGAGAGCTATCTATATTTACATGAGAAAACTGGACCAGATCAATGGTTCTCAGCCCTGGCTTATCAGTTGAGTGACATGGGGAACTTTTAAAAATCTTAATTTCCAAGCAACATTCCCAGACCAAATACATCAGAATCTCTATCTATGGGATCCTGATAGCAATATATATATATATATATGTGTGTGTGTGTGTGTGTGTGTGTGTGTGTATTTTTTTTTTAAGTTCTTTAGACAATTCAGTTTTCAGCTTTCATAAGCATTGGACAAGGTCAGTGGTTCTCAAATGAATCGCCTCAATCTCATTAAAATGAAGGTTGTGATTTAATTGGTTCAAATCGGGGCAGAGGATTCTGCAGTGCTAACAAGCTCCAAGCTATTGTCAGTGCTGCTGGTCTATAGATTATAGAATTATCCCTGTGTCCAAGTCAAGTCCTGAGATATATTTAAAACAATATTCACTCTTTTATTTATTTATTTTTGACTGTGCTGAGTCTTCATTGGTGCACGTGGGCTTCCTCTAGTTGGGGCCAACAGGGGCTACTCTTACTTGTGATGCAAGGGCTTCTCATTGTGGTGGCTTCTTAAGAAAGAGATTATTTTCTCCACCAGTATTTATTTTCTGCTCTGTACTGGACCCTATGCTAAATACTAAAGCACAGAAATCTAATGTCTGCCACAGAGGAATTTGCATGTAGTCCACATAGCTGGAGAGAGGCAAAAGAAAATATTCTGTGTATACCACCTTTACTTAGCTGTGTTTGGAGGCCTATTTATCAAGGATTTATGTCTGTTTTGGTCTGGCTTGTTTTTTAAGAAAATGTCCTTAGTGAAAAAGGCATCTGGCATCCCTGACGGGAGAAAAGCTAGCTCAGGACATGGAAAGAAGGGAGGGCATAAAATCTAGCAATTTAGGGTAACAAAAGCAAGACATAGAGTCTGTGATGGAAACTACTGTTTGGCCCTGAGCAAAAAGGACAAAAATGATCTACCTAGCTGAGGAATAAGAAAATGATCAGTATGATGGTAATAGATAGATAGATACTGCATGAAAGGATCTCTCTGTTTTTCAGTGGATTCAATGATTAATGAACCAAGCCCACTCTAAGAGATCGTACACACGTTTTAGGACATATCTGGAGTCCCTAACAATAGCACAACCAAAGCTGTTTCAGTGCTTATACTCACAGTTCATTAGGCTACTCTATGCCAGAAAGCCAGCATTACCAGGACAAATTGATTCCTCATTTCCATGTCATCGAGCATGCGTCCAAATAGCACAGGGGGCACACGGCTGTAATAAATGACCTGGTCTTCATTCAGCAAATATTCTCTCAGTGACTAGTAGGTGCCAGGCATTGAATCTGACCAACATCTCAACATTGCAATTTGAGGATTATTCGTATGCTATTATCTTTTTTAAAAAGTATATTTATTTATTTTTGGCTGTGCTGGGTCTTTGTTGCTATGCGGGTGTTTCTCTAGTTGCGGCGAGCGGGAGCTACCCTTCATTGCAACGTGTGATTTTCTCCATGTGGTGGCCTCTCTTGTTGTGGGGCACAGGCTTCAGCAGTTGCAGCATGTGGGCTCAGTAGTTGGGGCACTCAGGCTCTAGAGCACAGGCTCTGAATTTGTGATGCACAGACTTAGTTGCTCCACGGCATGTGGCCTCTTCCTGGACCAGGGATGGAACCTGTGTCTCCTGCACTGGCAGGCAGATTCTTTACCAACAAGCCATGAGGGAAGCCCCTGCCAATGACAAGAGCAAGCTGTTTTTCTATCCATGGTTGTGTTTAATCCTTCTGGAAACCTGAGATTAAGGAGTCAGGATTGGCGATGTCTTTATGTAGGTGATGCTGGTGGAAACTGGGACATATTTGCCATTGAAGAAATTTTGAAAAATGGGATCCAAAATATTGAAGGGCCATATATAAAGTCCCACAGCTGGTAAGTAGCCAAGCTGGAATAAGAACAGGGATGCCCAAATTCCAGATTTGGGTTCTGTCCATTTAACCATGAATGGTTAACAAGAATAATAGCTAGCTGTTAAAGTTTGGTTTGGGGTTAGCCATCATAAATACTTAGGGAAAGATGAATGGAAAACACAGGACCTGTAAAATACCATGGCTTTGTGTATGAAGAGAGGGAGAGTTTCAAAATGGCAGTTCTTGGAGTTTTAAATTTCTCGTTTCTAGCACGGATTCTTTTCTCCTGGCAAGGAAGCCTGGAACAAGAAGCAGTCGTGAAGGGAACGTTTCCATCTGTCTCACAAATGTATTTCTGTGCCAAAGTCAGCGTCTACCTTTATAGCTAATACACGTCAAAAGAGAATATTTAGACAGGCGCTTCACAAAAGTGCAGTTAGTTTAGGAAGTCAGAGGGTTATACATGGCCCCAAGAAAATGTCGCACTTTTCAGACAGCTTCAAGCTCCCTAGCCTTCCAGCTTCCCATCTGGTTGTACTCTCACCCCGCTCTTAACTGCAGCCAGGGGTATGAGTCCATCCAAAAGGGGAATGTGATTGCCTTCTCTGTAGGGTTGAAAAGTCACCGGCTCTCTGGAAGAAAGCTCAGGTTCCTTAGCCGAGTGCACAATGCCTTTTGTGCCGTGGCCACGGGTGATCACTCCAGCCTTCCTTTCCTTCCTTTCAGCCTTCCATAATGTTCCTCAACAAAAACAGATAACATCAAGCTGCACCCTGACTTATAGAACACTTGGGGTAATACTTTCCTGCTTTTGACTGCTGGTTCCACTGCAGGAATGCTGCCATCTTTTTTATAATCTTTTTAACTTTTTTTTTTCTTATTGGAGTATAGCAGCTTTACAATGTTGCTAACTTATTCTTTTTAAAATATTTATTTAATTGGCTGTGCCAGGTCTTAGTTGAGGCAGGTAGAATCTAGTTCCCTAACCAGGGATCAAACCTAGGCCTCCTGCATCGGCAGCCTGGGGTCTTGTTCACTGAACCACCAGGGAAGTCACTTTGTTAATTTCTGCTGTACAGCAAAGTAAATCAATGATATGTTTACATAAATCCTCTCTTTTTTGGATTCCCTTTCCTTTGGAGCAGAGTTGAGTTTCCAGTGCTGCACAGTAGATTCTCATTAGTTATCTATTTTCTCCATAGTATCAGTGAAAGTTGCACAACCGTGTCTGACTCTTTGTGACCCGATGGATAGTCCATGGAATTCTCCAGGCCAGAATACTGGAGTGGGTAGCCGTTCCTTTCTCCAGGGTATCTTCCCAACCCAGGGATTGAACCCAGGTCTCCCACACTGCAGGCAGATTCTTTACCAGCTGAGCCACCAGGGAAGCCCAGTGTATCTATGTCAGTTTCAATTTTCTGCCTCTGCCCTCTTCACTCAGCAAGTTGTTACTCATCCTTAAGGACTCAAACCTTATTCAAAAACTTCCTTGATCAGCCCCAGACTATAGCAGGGGAGTCACCTTAGGCTATATCTATGAGTTTTTAAAGGCAAAACCCATTCATCTATTGATGAACATTTAGATTGTTTCTGTATTTTGGCAATTGTAAATAATGTTGCTGTGAACACTGAGGTATATGTATCTTTTCATAAAAATTAGCATTTTTTTTTTTTTTCAGATAAATACCCAGGAGTAGAACTGTTGGGTCACAGAGTGGGTCACATGGTAGGTCACAGGGTGGGTCACAGGGTAGGTCACAGGGTGGGTCACAGGGTGGGTCATATGGTTTTAGGCTTTTGAGCAACCACCATACTGTTTTTCACAGTGGCTGCACCAATTTATATTCTCACCAGCATTGTACAAGGGTTCCCTTTTCTCCATATCCTCACCAACATTTGTTATCTGTGGTCTTTTTGATGATAGCCATTCTGAAAGATATTAGGTGATATTTCATTGTGGTTTTAATTTGCATTTCTCTGATGGTTAACAATGTTTAGCATCTTTTCATATGCCTGGTGGCCATCTGTATGTCTTCTTTTTGGAAAAATGTCTATTCAGGTCTGCCCGTTTTGAAAAAAAGTTTTGGTAGAATTTACCTTGAAGCCAGCTAGATATAGAATTTTCTTTGTAAGAAGATTTTTAAATTAGTTTTTATTGGAGTATAGTTGCTTTACAATATTACATTAGTTTCTATTGAACAGCAAAGAGAATCAGTTATACATATAAATATATCCTCTCTTGTTTGGATTTCCTTCCCATTTAGGTCACCACTAGGCATTGAGTAGA
This sequence comes from Oryx dammah, assembly GCF_014754425.2. Classification (NCBI taxonomy): domain Eukaryota; kingdom Metazoa; phylum Chordata; class Mammalia; order Artiodactyla; family Bovidae; genus Oryx; species Oryx dammah. Next base: position 31,511,034 of record NW_024070197.1, on the reverse strand, counting down.
GTTCCTTGTGCTATACAGTGGATTCTGATTATCTGTTTTATACATAGGAGTGTGTCTATGTCAGTCCCAGTCTCCCAGTTCCTTCCTCCTCCCTTCTCCCTCTGGTGTCCATATGTCCATTCTCTATGTTTGCGTCTCTATTTCTGCTTTGCAAATAAGCTCATCTGCATCATTCGTCTAGATTTCGCATGTGAGCAGCGTTAGCTATTCGCTTTTCTGACTGACTTCACGCTGTATGATAGTCCCTAGGCCCACGCACATCTCTGCAGATGAGGCAGTCCTGTCCCTTTTCGTGGCTGAGAGGTATTCCACTGTGGGCATGCACCACATCTTCTTCACCCATTCCTCCGCTGATGGACATGTAGGTTGTTTCTATCTCCTGGCCACTGTAAATAGTGATCAGTGAACATTAGGGTGCATGTGTATTTTTGTTCTGCTCACTTTTAAATCATGGTGTTTGCTTTTCGATGTCATGTTGTATGAGCTGTTTATATATGTTGATTATTAACTCCCTGATCATATCATTAGGAGATATTTTCTCCCACTTAGCAAGGGGTATGTCTGTATGTGTTTGTGTAATGGAATCTTGTTTAGCCATAAAAATGAAATTTTGCCATTTGCAACAACACAGGTGGATGTGGAGGGTATTAGGCTAAATGAAATATGTCGGAAAAGCAAATACTGTAAGATATCATTTAAATATGAAATCCCAAAATGACACAGATATAAAGAACAAACTTATTAGTGGGGAGAGGAAAGTGAGGAGGGGCAAGAGAGAGGTAGGGATTAAGAGATACAAACTATTGTGTATAAAAAAGCTCCAAGGATGTATTGTACCACACAGGGAATACAGCCAATATTTTATAATAATTATAAATACAGTACAGCCTTTAAAGATTGTGAATCATTATGATGTATACCTATAAATTATATAATATTGTACATCAATATATCTCAATTTTAAAAAGTAAAAAGCAAAACCTAATCATCATCATCACCCTCCAGAAAAATCATTGAGGGTCCCTTAGGTTTGAGACACTGTTCTAATCACTTGACATATACTCTCATTTTTTAATATACCCAGCATCTCTATAGATTTGAAATTAAATAAAGTAACAAACAAAATCTTGAGCTTTCCAAATATGACAATGTCTGGGACATAGTAAACATATCAACTGCTCAATAATTTGTAAAGCTAAATTTATAACTGTTTTTCATTCATTTAAAAAATCGATTTTATTTTTAGAAGTTGTAGATTTGTCAAAAAATTGAAAATGTACAGAAAGTTTCCTTGTACTCCATGCTGTTTTCCCTATCATTAACATCATGCATGAGTTTTATATATTTCCTATAACTCATCAACTGATATTTATGCATTGTTATTAACATTATAGATTATTCAGATCTTAGTTTTCATCTGTTGACCTTTCTGCAGTGGAATCCCATCCTGGATATCACAGTACATTTTGTTGTCATGTCTCCTTAGGTGCCTCTTGGCTGTGACCATGTGTCACTTTCCTTGTTTTTGTAGACCTTGACAGTTTTAAGGAGTCAAGTATTTTGTAGGATGTCCCTTTTTTGGAATTTGACGTTTTCCCATGGCTAGTCTAGAGTTATGGGGTTTTGAGAGGAAAACTACAGTGGCAAAACACCATTGCCATCATATCATATCAAGGCTATTCATCATCAACATGATTTACGAGGGTGGAGGCTGACCTTGATCACAAGACCAAGGTAGTGTTTGTCAGATTTCTTTACTGTGAAATTACGAATCCCCTCCCCCCTGATTTTCATATATTCTTGGGAACAAAGTCATAGTGTACAGACCAAACTTAGAGAGTCTGAAACTATGCTTCCCCTCCTTAAAGACAAGAGTGTCTACAAAATAGCCTAGAAATCATTTAAACCGGTTATTTGTCCCTTCTCCCTGAGTTGTTAACTTATCTAATCATTTATTTAGATATGTATAGACTCATAAATGTGCATTTTCTACTTTGAGTTTTAATCCAACACTACATACTTTTGTTGCTGTAAATTGTCTAGCTTTGGCTATTGAGAGTTCTTTCAGTTCTTTCAACGGGCACCTGTACTCCTTTGACATCCCTACATCATTGTGAGCATTTAAAATTTTTGACCTTTTCTTACTTTCTCCTTCAAGCTCATTTTATACATTTCCTGCTCAAATCCTAGAGTGTTTTTCCAAGAAGCCCTGGTTTCTCTTAATGGATAATGGTATTAGAAACCAAGATCTGGGTACTAGCTGTGCTCATTGCTACTGGGGTACTATTTCTTTTGGATGTTGTCAGCTAAGTGATCAAAAAATATGTATTACCTATGTATGTGTATGCTGACTCATGTATATATGCATATATATATACACACACATTTGTGTATATGCATATGTAAATATTTCCATCTGTAACCATCTGCTTTGATCATTGATCACATGAATTACTCTAGCTTCCTCGCCTTGCTTGTTTGTTTCCACTCCAGCAGTGAGGAACCTAGTTCCCCTCTTCTGCCATCCGTTTAGTTATTTGTTTACCTCTAGTGTACATGCACAGCAGTATCAGAATTGTTAACCTGTGAAGAAGGCTGAGCACCAAAGAATTGATGCTTTTGAACTGTGGTGTTGGAGAAGACTCTTGAGAGTCCTTTGGACTGCAAGGAGATCCAACCAGTCCATTCTGAAGGAGATCAACCCTGGGATTTCTTTGGAAGGAATGATGCTAAAGCTGAAACTCCAGTACTTTGGCCACCTCATGTGAAGAGTTGACTCATTGGAAAAGATTCTGATGCTGGGAGGGATTGGGGGCAGGAGGAGAAGGGGACAACAGAGGATGAGATGGCTGGATAGCATCACTGACTCGATGGATGTGAGTCTGAGTGAACTCCGGGAGTTGGTGATGGACAGGGAGGCCTGGCGTGCTGCGATTCATGGGGTCGCAAAGAGTGGGACACGACTGAGCGACTGAACTGAACTGAAGCCCTGTGGAAAACAACTTTGTCAGCCTGGGTACAGTCCTTATGTCCTTCTTCCTGCCTTCAATCTTGAAGACTCTACTCATTTCCAAAATTACTTAGGTCAGCACCTTTTCTTCCCACCCTTTTCAATGAGGTTGTCTTACACATTTGTAACACAGTTAGATTTTCTTGCCACAGTCTACATTCTTTCCTGGAATTCCCAATTTCCTAAATGGTGTGTGTGTGCGCGCACGTATGCACATGCATTAAAGTACATTTTTGTGCTGTACAAGCTTTATTACTCATTTATTTTTCATCATCTATTTCCCATTTATCCACTGCTTACAGTACTCTTGTTTCACACACTCAAAAATAAGTTGAATTAACTGACATTTAGAAATAGTCTTTAAAGGTATTTAAAGTAAAACAGAAAGATCAGAATCTGCAGGGATTCTCAGAGAGAAATGGTGTAGATAAACTGATCAGAGCTTAACGTGAAGCAGTTGCTGCAATAGAAGTTGAAAGTTCAGAGTCTCCTGGCCTCCAAGCAGAGTAGCATCCTAGGACAGACAGATCCTTTTCCGGCCCTAAACACAGCATCAGCTGCAAAGTTTCTGTAGGAAAGTGAAATGGACTGAAGTTGACTTTGGAGCTACTTGCAGGCTCCCAGATGGAAAGTCTTTAACCCCGAAGTCCAGAGGAGATTACATTTCAGATTCCCAGGGTTGGTTCAGGAATCTCTCCCCTAGAAGTTCACACAAGCACAGTGAGATTCACAGCCAGCACCGGAAATGAGCCTTCATCATCATGTGAGACACTTGAACACTTATGTTAACATTTGAGCATGCCATTTGAACAATTTTGATAACGTTTGTCTTTACGAGATACTTCTGTTTGTTCTTCCTCCTGTCATTTTCAGATCCACGTTGGGACGCCTTACCACGTGTATAGTCATTCCTATTTACAGATTAGCAAGCTTGGTTTCCCGTTGGCACATAGGATGGGGAGCTCCATCCCAGAACCCAGCTTTTCCTCCACTCCTCCAAAGGGACTCTTGCTGCTTCCATCACCCTTGACTACTCTGGGGACAGAACCCCAGATAAAGCTAATCTGAACCTGAGGCTGTGTGTGTAAACTTCATTTCTGATTCCTATGAGAATCCATATTAGAGGGATGGGGATTTCAGGATGGACAATATGGACTTTAAATAAAATCCCTCACAGGTATGCTAGGCCCAGATGTCACCTCAAGGCATTTCAAGGTGTCCTTTGGCCTCCTTTGGCAGAGAAAGCAGATGTTTTATTTTGTCTTCCCAAGTCATTCTTAGGTACCAATGCTTTCTCATATCTAACATCATTTTAAAAACTACCCAGAAAATAAGAATAAAAGTTTCTGAACAGTCAGAGCATGTGGTGTTCATTCCATTCCCTCTTTGTTTGCACACACCTTTTCAGAGTTTTTTACTCTTACTTTACACAAAACTCAAATGCTCATAATTTCTTGGTATCCAGTTCCACAACATGTTAGAAACAGCAACTGGAAAGAGAGGAGAGTGAGTAGAAAAATTGCGCTTTAAGGATTTAAAATAGGAAACCATCCAGGAACATTTGGTCAAGAAGCAAAGGGTCTCTGTACAACTCAGTCTCCCTTCATTTAAGTATGGTGGCATAATCTGTGCTCAGAAAGATGTTTCCAAATTATTTTTAAATGCAAATAGTGTTTTGTGTACTCTACTTGAAATGGTGATTTTTCGAAAAGGTTTTCATTCAAAATGATTTAAATAAAAGAGAGAGTCATTCCACATTTAAAGGAGGGAAGCCGTATATCTTTGGAAAGCAAGACTACCCAGTATAACTCATTAACTCAGTAATCATTTATTGTGTATAAACTGTACATTAGAAGTTGGAGATAAAGAAACAAATAGTATCAATTTCTCTCTTCAGGAAGCTCAACATCTAATTTAACTGGGGTCTGGATGGCTGAGGCTTCTATGGTATGAAAAGCTGATGGTTAAGTCCTCCCTATTCTCTGAGTCTTCCAGGACTCCTAGAGGTGAGAACCACCTCTAAGTTGTCAGGGTTAAAGAAGCGACAAGATTAATTGTTATAGAAAGAGAAGGAATAGAGTCATGGAGTGAGGGAAGAGGGAAGGGAAGGAGGGAAGAAGGAAAGAACCCTGCCATCCTGCTAACTTTAGGCAGATGGAAAAAAAAAAAAATGCCTTATCCCAAAATTTCTACCCTGTATCCATGTAAACTTGGTCAAATGTTATAAATAAGAGTAATTTTACAGGTGCCATGTCTTCCAAGCAAAAAATAACACAAAACCTAGTCATGTAGGTGTTATTATCCCAATTTTGTTTAGGAAACTGAGGCCCCAAATGCCTAACCATCCTATCCAAGCTTGGAACTTGGACACTCAGGCATGGCTGGAGCTGGATATGAATGAGTCCAGGTCTGTTCCTTGTGGTGTGAGATCCCAGATACTCTTCACTATGCAACACTGTCTTCAGTTGAAGGAGGTTGGACAGATCGAAGAAACATCTGCAATAATGTTGTTGTTCAATCGCTAAGTCGTGGTTGACTCTTTGCAACCCCATGGACTGTAGCACGCCAGGCTCCTCTGTCCTCCACTGTCTCCTGGAGTTTGCTCAAATTTATATCCATTAAGTCACTGATGCTATCTAACCATCTCATCCTCTGCTACCTACTTCTCTTTTCGCCCTCAATCTTTTCCAGTAATATATAATACATATACAATAAAATGTCACCAGTAAAAGAAGGGGGCAGAAGGAAGGGAAGGGAAGACGAGAGAGAAAAGAGAAAAAGCATCTTTAGGATCCCCTTTCATCCATCCATGACACGTTCCCATGTGACACGACCACTCTGTCATTCGGCACTGTGTGCCAGTTGGTCACACTCCAGCTGGAGAGAGTTTGGTAAAGAGAATGTTTATACAGTCATAGCACCATGTGAGAAACCCTCAAGACACGTGCAGTGCACAGTAACTCAGGGCTAGTAAAGGAGGAAGGAGGGAAGGATTGGGATCTGGAGAGAGAATGCTAAGAGCAGGCAGCCTCCCAGCAGGAGCCGTGATCTTCCTCTGAGGGGTTGCAATCAGCCATGGTGGTCCCACGACAAGGGAATCAGGGAACTAAAAACCACAACCTCCACCTCATCTCTCCCTCCTTTCAGTCTCCTGGTGGGCTCCCCATTGGCCAAACCCAGCCAGAGACTGGAGACTAAGGGACTCCTCTGGTGTAGGGTTCAACCACAGAGCAGAGTGAAAAGGAAAAAGGATATCTGGAAAGACAAGACATTCCCTCCCAGTCACCCGTATGCATCCCAACATGGCACCTGCTTAATTCAGTATCAGTGGATGCTTTCCCATTCTGATCATGGTTTTTCTTGGCACAGCCCTCCAGGGATCTAAGAGTAATTGACTGGAACTGGCCTGAAAGTAACTGATGAGAAGTTGGGCTACATCTCTCACCTTTGTCTCAACCCAAGCCTGGGACCTTGTTCCTTTTTCTTCTTTGGTTGGTTTGATCATTTTGAAGTTGGTAACGTCTTAGAATTTTTTGAAAGGTGATCTTTACCTGTGTTTGCTAGGACACAGTATAGATAACACCTTGTGGATTTAAAATATCCAGGGAGATAGCTTCCCTGGTGGCTCAGATGGTGAAGAATCCACCTGCAATTGTGGGAGACCTGGGTCCGATCCCTGGGTTGGAAAGATCCTCTGGAGGAGGACATGGAAACCCCTCCAGTATTCCTGTCTGGAGAATCCCCATGGACAGAGGATCCTGGCGGGCTGCAGTCCACGGTATCACAAAGACTAAGTGTCTAAGCACAGCACAATGCTGTCATGAAAGAAGCATGGGACTTGATTTTAGGAATCTCCATATCTTACAAACTGAGTGAGCTTGGACAAATCAGGTGCCTTCTCAGAGCCTCCGATCTCACTCATGTCAAATAGGACTGACAAAGTTATCTCTCAGGATGTACACTTTTGACAGTTTAAGGGCACAAAGCAAAAACACAAGTATGCTTTGCATCATACATGGAGGGCAATGATTTTTCAATTTATTATTTTTCAGTAAGGCAGCTTAGTAGTCAAGACATCAAGGTGTAGGTCAGAAAATAGAGCTTTGAACCTTGGCTCTGGAACTTAGTGACAAGAAGCAAATGCTATAATCTTTCCAAACCTCAGTTTCCTTATCTATAAAATGGGAATAACTAGAGTCCCATCTCTCAGGCCATCATTTACTGGTTCATGATGAACCTCAGTAAGGATAACCATGGGTACTCATTACTCCTGCATTGTTAGACATGCAAAAGCTGCCTTCACAGCAGGGGGCAGGTCCATACGTCATTTGTTAATTCAACAGTACTTACTACCCCTGTTACTTTCCAAGATATAAGATCTAGCTGGGGATCAACATCAGCAGACAACACCGTTTCTCTTGAGCCCACAGCAAGAAACAGAATATAACTCCTGAGTGCTGCTCCTACTATCATTCCTTTTGAGTTTTGTTTGCCCAAGCTTCAGAGACTTTGACTTTGTTGCTGTGGTTCAGTAGTGTCTGACTCTTTGCAACCCCATGGACTGCAACATGCCAGGCTTCCCTGTCCTTTACCATCTCCCAGGGCTTCCTCAAACTCATGGACATTGAGTCAGTGATGCCATCCAGCCATCTCATCCTCTGTTGTCCATTCCCTTCTCCTCCTGCCTTCAATCTTTCCCATCATCAGGGTTTTTACTAAGGAGTCAGCTCTTAGCATCAGGTGACCAAAGTACTGGAGCTTCAACTTCAGCATCAGTCCTTCCAATGAATACTCAGGACTGATTTCCTTTAGGATAGACTGGTTTGATCTCCTTGCAATCCAAGGGACTCTTAAGAGCCTTCTCCAACACCACAGTTCAAAAGCATCAATTCTTTGACACACAGCCTTCTTTATGGACCAACTCTTACATCCATACACGACTACTGGAAAAACTATAGCTGTGTAGATGGACCTCTGTTGACAAAGTAATGTCTCTGCTGTTTAATATGCTGTCTAGGTTTGCCATGGCTTTTCTTCCAAGGAGCAAGCATCTTTTAAAGTCATGGCTGCTGTCACCGTCTGCAATGATTTGGAGCTCCAAAGAATAAAGTCTGTCACTGTTTCCACTGTTTCCCCATCTATTTGCCATGAAGTGATGGGACCAGATGCCATGATCTTCATTTTTTGAATGTTGAGTTTTAAGCCAACATTTTCACCCTCTTCTTATACCTTCATCAAGAGGCTCTTTAGTTCCTCTTCATTTTCTGCCATAGGGTGGTGTCATCTGCATATCTGAGGTTATTGATATTTCTCCCTGCAGTCTTGATTCCAGCTTGTGTTTCTTCCAGTCCAGTGTTTCTCATGATGTACTCTGCATATAAGTTAAATAAGCAGGGTGACAGTACAGACTTGATGTACTCCTTTCCCAATTTCGAACCAGTCCATTGTTCCATGTCCCATTCTAACTGTTGCTTCTTGACCTAAATACAGGTTTCTCAGAAGGCAGGTAAGGTAGTCTGATACTCCCATCTTTTGAAGAATTTTCCAAGTCAGTCAGAGGCATTAACATAGTCAATGAAGCAGAGTAGAGGTTTCTCTGGAATTTTCTTGCTTTTCCTATGATCTAGCAGTGTTGGCAATTTTACCTCTGGTTCCTCTACCTTTTCTAAGTTCCAGCTTGAACATTTGGAAGTTCTTGGTTCATGTACTACTGAAGCCTAGCTTAGAGAATTTTGAGCATTACTTTGCTAGGGTGTGAGATGAGTGCAATTGTACAGTAGTTTGAACAATCTTTGGCATTGCCTTTCTTTTGGATTGAGATGAAAACTGACCTTTTCCAGTCCTGTGGCCACTGCTGAGTTTTCCAAATTTGCTGGTATATTGAGTGCAGTGCTTTTCACAGCATCATCTTTTAGGATTTGAAATAGCCCAGCTGGAATTCCATCACCCCACTAGCTTCATTCGTAATGATGCTTCCTAAGGCCCACTTGACTTCACACTCCAGGATGTCTGTCTCTAGTTGAGTGATCACACCACTGTGGTTATCTAGGTCATTAAGATCTTTTTTGTTGAGTTCTTCTGTGTATTCTTGCCACCTTTTAATATCTTCTGCTTCTGTTAGGTCCATATGGATTCTGCCCTTTACTGTGCCCATCTTTGCATGAAATATTCCCTTGGTACCTCTGATTTTCTTGAAGAGATCTCTAGTCTTTCCCATTCTATTGTTTTCCTCTATTTCTTTGCATTGATCACCTAGGAAAGCATTCTTATCTATTCTTGCCATTCTTTGGAACTCTGCATTCAGATTTCTGTTACTACAGGTATCTCTTTACTTCCTACTTTTGTATTCCAGTTCAACTTCAGCAACACAAATTGCAGGCTTTGTCAGCAAAGTAATGTCTCTGCTTTTTAATATGCTGTCTAGGTTGGTCATAGTTTTTCTTCCAAGGAGCAAGTGTCTTAATTTCGTGGCTGCAGTCACTGTCTGCAGTGATTTTGGAGGCCCCTCCCCCCAACCAATAAAGTCTCACCATGTTCAGTAAGTCTTTATTCCAATTTTCTGCTGATGGGTGGGGCTGTATTCCCTCCCTGTGAGGCCAAACCATGGTAGGGGGAAATGGCGATAATAGTGACCTCGTACGAAGGAACTTATTCCAGCAAGCCGGGGCTCCCAGGACTGTTGTATTCAGTACTCCTGACCCTGCAGCAGGCCACTGTCAACCCACGCCTCCAGCCCACTGTCCGGGAGACTCCTGGACACTCTCAGGCAAGTCTGGCTCAGTCTCTCAGGGGTCACTGCTGCTTTCTCCTGGGTCCTGGTGGGCATAAGGATTTGTGTGTGCTCCCCAAGATTCATCAAATCCCACTGGCCCATCAGAGTCAGATTCCCTGGGGGTTCTCAGTCCCTATGCCAGATCCCCAGGTTGGGAAATCTGTTGTGGGCCCTAGAACTTTCGCAACTGTGCTATGACTAGTCCCGTGATTTTCTGTGTCTGATTGACTCACAAACCTGGGAGTCATAAGGTTTGCTACATCTCCTGTTTCTGCTTCTCACTTTCTGATTGACACTGTATAAACTACTTAGTTTTTCTGAGTCTCTCAACAAACTCAATAGATAGAGGTTATAGAAGGATAGGTGATAGAAAGATGGAAGGAAGGATGGGCTAGATGGACGGATGAGTAGAATTTACACTAGACAAACCACTCAAAATTCCATTTCAAGGACTATGGCTCCAGCAACCACTCTCTGAAAGCAAATCCATTTGCTTCTGGAGTTGTTTCATCATTCTTCACACATGGATGTTGATGAGCACACTCAAGAACACACAAACATCAAGTTCCTCCTGTTTGCCTGACACCAGGTACATGTTTAACAAATTCTGGATATTTTCTGAAACAAATATTGTTTTCCATAATCTATTCCCCAAGCTCATCCCATGCATCTGTGTCCAGCAGAATGGAAGCAACTCACAGGAACCTCTCCATTGTTATATTCCAAAATGGACCTAAAGGTGCCTAAATTCCATGTAGACTCACATTGCTGAGCTCTGATTCAAACACAGTTTCCTAAAATGGGAAGAGATTAGTCAAGGGAAGTGCTTTAGTATAAAGAACGATATGTGTGTCTTCTTGGCTAATGTCTGCTCTTTTGCCTGTTAATACCGGCCCAGGAAGGGCGCAGCAGGGGCCAGAGCTGTGTTTCCCACTTGGAACAAAAGGGGGAATGCACTGCAGATAAGAGATGCCCGGTGTTTGGGCTTTTGGAAACGGAAATAGAATTGCTATATATATATGTCGGCCGGATCTGGGAAGGCCCTTCCACCCCCCATCTCTTAATTCTGATTATTGCCAGACTGAGATCTATCTATCGGTTCTGAATGCTCTTTACAAGAAAGGTTTCATTGTGAGGAAGAGGGGCTGGCCTTATTTTACCAGTAGAAGGCTATTATTTTCCAACAGCTGTTTATAGTTAACTACAGCCCATACTTAAAGCCTGAGCGCTGGAGCCTTATTTAGTGCCTGTGGATTTGTGGTGAAGAGTCAGGCTTAACTCTTTCTTCCCCTGTAGTGAATGACCTCGGTGGGGAACTGGGATGGAGGTGGCCTATGAACAAAGAGGGAGGAGATAAATAGGTCTTCACCTCCCAAAGATGGTAAATATCAATGTTTTATTAATTGTTTAGGTTAGGGGTGCACTGAGCACTTTGTATGCAGTATCTTGGTGAATTTTGACCAGCTGTGCTCTGAGAGTGAAATGATTATGCCCATTTCACAGGTAAGGCAATAGAGGCTCAGGCAATGAACGCGGGGATTCAATCTGCATGAATCCAGTTATCGAGTCAGAGTGGGTAACTCCTACAGTATATTTCTATCATGCCTCCTGTTAGTCCAGTGCAATAGCTGAGGACAGTTTACATGTCTGCACCATGCAGGGCTCCATTATGGATAGAAAGTTTCCACCCCAGAGGGCTTTCAGGCTGGCCAGAAAGGTGAGCAAATGCAAGTGATACACTGAGAATGGAGAGGAGCAGTGAAAACTTCATAAATGGCTCACCCCATCTAGGATGGCAAGAGTAGATCTGGACTTAAGAGTTTAGGGAAGGGCAGAGTTTACCTTTAAAAACAAACAAACAAAAAACTGACATCAAGAAAGGAGCACAGCTGCAAAAAATAAAGAGTGGGTGGGCAGAGAGAGAAAGGCAAGGAGAGGGAGAAGGAGAGAAGAGAAAGGGAAGCTGAGGGGCTGTGGTGGGTATGATCAGAACCCCAGGGCACCTTGACTTGCTCAGAGCATATTTTGGAGGGAGCAAAAGACAGGAGTTGAGAAAAGTTTAGGACACAGGCTGAGAATCCAGGAAAAGGAAAATGGCTGGGACAATGCAGATGGGGAGCTGGAACTGCATTCTAAAGAAGTGCCGCAGGTAAGAGCAGAGACACAGGGTGTTCTGCTTCCTCACCTCACCGAAGATGAGAAAGAGGTTAAATATTACAGCAAGAAGTTGGAAGGAACATTTCTCTAACCGCTAACTCAACCCTAAATGACACACATTCCTGAGGGTTGCAAATGCTGATCAATGGCCTTGGGGGTGGCTAGTGAGACAGCACGCACACGCGTACATGAGCACACACATACACACACACTCGTTTTCTCAGCATGTCTGGAATTCTTGTTCTCCCTTTGTTTGACTCCAATATCTTTCCTGATGACAAAGAAAACCCAAAATTTGGAAACCCGTTGTTGAACACAAAGAGACGCAGAGTCAGAGGACTGTGGGGGGAGAAGTTGGCCGACCTCAAACTTGATTCTCCGCCTTGGTACCCAACAATTCACAGTGGGAGAGAGTGGCTTGCCAAAGGGCTCTGTGTGACTGGGCTAAAGTAGAAGAATATGTCAAATTCAAGATGAAAAGACAGCCCTTGCAGCTGAAAGCCGAGCTGGGAGCTAATGGAGCTGGGGAAAGGGGGCCTTTTCAAAGAAAAGTGCTTATTTGCAAACTCATTTCTCCTGAGCAAATGCTCCCAGGACCTCTGGCAAAAGGAATTCCTGGACCCAGGCCTTCCCATTGAGCTGTTAGTGATCGGTGGTGGTTAATTACCTCTCGCCCAGCTCTCTTCTGCAGCCAATCTGCGGGGGTGGCTGCGGAGGTCTGGGGTGGAGGTTTTGCCCTTTTAATTCTGATGTTCAACAAAGTGAAAGTCTTACCACTGCAGAGCTAGAGGAAACCTTACTTTTCCTTCTCTTAAGTCCTCATTTTTGCAGTGGCAGGAGTGGTGGTTCAAAGGAGGGAGAAGGGCATGGCCACGAGGGGAGACTGGGGGTCTGCAGTGGTTCATGAGCCAGGCATGCCCCTCGTGCTGTGAAGATAGTCAAAGGAGACCCTGACTGACACCCACCCTGGTGACTGGAGGTTGAGTATCACTGCAGTTTACAGAGATTTACATCCACTGACCAAACGGGCTAAGGTCACTTCTGGTACTGCCATCTGAGATTCCCGGGATCTGACATAGAAGTGAGACTCAGCAGACCTTTCCTGAGAAAGAAGTGCTCTAGTCTGTGTAGCAGGCTTTCTTTGAAGATATATGTAGGGTTTGGTTTTGTTTAAGGAATTGGCTCCTGTGACGTGGTGGCTGGCAAGTCTGAAATTCACAGGACTGGCTGGAGATTCAGATCAGAGCTGACGTTGCAGGCTTGAGTTTGGATTCCAAAGGGCAACAGGCTGACAACTCAAGCAGGGTTTCTAATTTGTGGTCTTGAGAATTTCTTCAATGTCGAGAAACCTGTCTTTGTTCCCAAGGCCTTCAACTGATTGGATGAGGCTTACTCACATTACAGAGGGTAATTAGCTTTGCTTAAAAGCTACCAATTTAAATGTTCATAACATCTAAGAAAGGGCTTCCCTGGTGGTTCAGACAGTAAAGAATCTTCCTGCAATGTGGGAGACCTGGGTTCTGTCTCTGGGTTGGGAAGATTCCCCTGGAGAAAAGAATGGCTACACACTTCAGTATTCTTGCCTGGAGAATCTCACCGACAGAGGAACCTGGTGGGCTACTCTCCATGGGGTCGCAAAGAGTTGGACATGACTGAGTGACTAACACACACACATATCTAAGAAAATGCCTTCACATACCTTCACTATGAACTAGTGTCTTATCCAACAACAAGACACCATAGCCTGGCCCAGCTGACACATGAGATTAGCCATCACAGAAGGTATTCCAGCAGGATCCAAAATGTGCCAACAGTCAGTACTGTGAGATAGTGGGGGTGAAGTCCCTGTTAGGGAATGTTTATCCTTCATTCCTGACTAGCTTTCAGTTCATGCCATTTTCAGTTCACTTCACATGCATTTCCACCCATCTACTCCTCCCTAACCTTAGCATTCTAGAGGATTAAAATCTGTGCCCAATCTAGACTTCTGACCCATCCCCAAATTTAAATTCAAAGTAAATCAGGAAGTCATGAAATCAAGCAGAAGCCAGGACTCTGCTTCTACATCACAGATCTAGTAACTGGCATGAGCCCTTGGCTGGGGATTGTTAAGGAGTCTAGAAGCTGTTTATTTTGTTGTTGCTTTTTATGTTCTCTCTGTTTTCTTTTTCTTTAACCTAGAGATAATCAAAAGGGAGAGAAAGTCTAGGGAGACAGTAATTCAAAATAATCTGAAAGTTAAAACTATAATGTTACTATTCTTATTCTAAAAAAGACTATCACTGTGTCAAATTTTTCACACTGGCTTTGGTCTAGGGATCAGCTCACTAAGGAGAGGGGCAGTCTACCTCTGGGTTGGGGATTAAGGTCCATTTTTTCCAGACCTCTTCTGCATATATTCTAAGTGGACCCCAGTTTTGTTTTTTGTTTTTTGTTTTTGTTTTTTCTGTTTAAGAAATAGTCATACTGGTAAAGACAGGTGGAAGGCCATGATACAGGCCTTGACTTAGATAAAGGGAACCAAGTGATACCAAGGGTACATTTCATGCAAAGATGAGCTCAATAAAAGACAGAAATGGTATGGACCTAACCGAAGCAGAAGATATTAAGAAGAGGCAGCAAGAATACACAGAAGAACTATGCAAAAAAGATCTTCATGACGCAGATAACCACGATGGCGTGATCACTCACCTAGAGCCAGACATCCTGGCATGCAAAGTCAAGTGGGCCTTAGGAAGCATCACTATGAACAAAGCTAGTGGAGGTAATGGAATTCCAGTTGAGCTATTTCAAATCCTGAAAGATGATGCTGTGAAAGTGCTGCACTCAATATGCCAGCAAATTTGGAAAACTCAGCAGTGGCCACAGGACTGGAAAAGATCAGTTTTCATTCCAATCCCAAAGAAGGGCAATGCCAAAGAATGTTCAAACTACCACACAATTGCACTCATCTCACACGCTAATAAAGCTAAGCTCAAAATTCTCCAAGCCAGGCTTCAACAGTATGTGAACTGTGAACTTCCAGATGTTCAAGCTGGATTTAGAAAAGGCTAAGGAACCAGAGATCAAATTGCCAACATCCGTTGGATCATCAAAAAAGCAAGAAAGTTCCAGAAAAACATCTATTTCTGTTTTATTGACTATGTCAAAGACTTTGACTGTGTGGACCACAAGAAACTGGAAAATTCTTAAACAGATGGGAAGACCAGACCACCTGACCTGCCTCTTGAGAAACCTATATGCAGGTCAGGTAACAACAGTTAGAACTGGACATGGAACAACCAACTGCCTCCAAATATGGAAAGGAGTATGTCAAGGCTGTATATTGTCACCCTGCTTATTTAACTTATATGCAGAGTATATCATGAGAAACGCTGGGCTGGATGAAGCACAAGCTGGAATCAAGATTGCTGGGAGAAATATCAATAACCTCAGATATGCAGATGAAACTACCCTTATGGCAGAAAGCTAAGAAGAACTAAAGAGCCTCTTGTTAAAACTAAAGAGAGTGAAAAAGTTGGCTTAAAGCTCAACATTCAGAAAACAAAGATCATGACATCTGGTCCCATCACTTCATGGCAAATAGATGGGGAAACAGTGACAGACTTTATTTGGGGGGGCTCCAAAATCACTGCAGATGGTGACTGCAGCCATGAAATTAAAAGACACTTGCTCCTTGGAAGAAAAGTGATGACCAACCTAGACAGCATATTTAAAAGCAGAGACATTACTTTGCCAACAAAGGTCAGCCTAGTTAAAGCTGTGGTTTTTCCAGTGGTCATGTATGGATGTGAGAGTTGGACTGTAAAGAAGGCTGAGCTCTGAAGAATTGATGGACTTGAACTGTGGTGTTGGAGAAGACTCTTGAGAGTCCTTTGGACTGCAAGGAGATCCAACCAGTCCATCCTAAAGGAAATCAATCGTGAATATTCATTGGAAGGACTGATGCTGAAGCTAACACTCCAATACTTTGGCCACCTGATGTGAAGAACTGACTCATTGGGAAAGACCCTGATGCTGGGAAAGATTGAAGGCAGGAGGAGAAGGGGTCGACAGAGGATGAGATGGTTGGATGGCATCACTGACTCAATGGACATGAGTTCAAGTAAACTCTGGGAGGTGGTGAAGGACAGGGAGGCCTGGCGTGCTGCAGTCCATGGGGTTGCAAAGAGCTGGACATGACTGAGCGACTGAACTGATCTGATGTCACTCATTACATGATGAGAAATAAAAATGAACCCAAGTGAGTTATGGGTACTGGCAGGTAGGCTAGGCACACTCAAGACACAGCAAGGCCTCGTAAGCATGGCCTGAGTCTAGCTTCCCTCTCTCAGTGCCAGTGCATAAGCTGTCTTAGATGCCTTCTAATGGACTTGCCCATGGCCAAGCCTACCCTCAAATCTGTGCTTCTCCTTGGTAGTGCCCTGGCCATTGTGGTGAATTAATTATCATTTATTTATTTATTTGATGTCTTTCTCCTATTGGATGGTGAATTCTGTAAGGAAAAGTTCTGAGCCTGGTGTAATGATGGACATGATACTGAGTGAGCAAGTGCTCAGTGAACATTCGCTGAATGAATGAATCAGTCAACCAATAGCCAAGGTGCTACATTCCTCTAATATGACTGGACAGACCTTTTCATTTATGTGGTTGTGTCTACTTCCCGTTACCATAGATATGAATGAACCCTTAAGTCTTCCCCCTCATTTCCTTTCTTCTTTTAAGGTATATGCATTGGATAAATTACTCCATACTTTGAAGAACATTTAAAGACTGCCGCATATATGAGACTATTTTTCTAGCACCATCATTTCCTGTGAGATTAAGTTCTCAGGAATCATTATCAGTGTGATCTAGGGCAGCCTCAGCCTGCAGCAGTTTGAAGCAGGGCTTCAGCTCCCAGCCAGAGATTGAGATCGGGTCGTGGCAGTGAGAGCACTAAATCCTAGTCACTAGACCGACGGTCAGTGACAAGGCCCTGGTTCTCTGACTTGGCAGGAAAAAAAAAATTCGCACAAAGATGGAAACTAGTGAAGTATGTATTTTTTAGGAAAGAAAGAGTGCAGTATGTGTGCATAGACATGTAAGTAGATTCAGAGAGAGAGTCCCCGAGTCATGCCTTTGTGATAGTTTGAATCACAGGGAATTTCTTCTGATTTTCCTCAGCAGATCATTTTGATTCACCTGGTTCAGAGTCTATACTTGGTATATCTCAGGATCCTCCCTTATGTGTCCATGTGACTCTTAGCCAAGATAGAATCTATCCAAGAGGCCTATGGGTAGTTTGGTGTTAGTTAGCATCACACCCCTTTTGACCTCTAAGGAGCCTTTCTGAGCATGTGTAGTTGGAGAGGTCACCAAACTTCAAGAATGAGTAATATACGGTTTCTTACCTTCTATCTAGGTGGGGCCTAGCCTCCTCTCTCAGTAGTCCTGCCATTCTCATCTTGGAGTACGGGTCCATAGGGAGTCTCCAATTGCTTTACCCTAGAGGCAGGGCCCATCTACCTCCTGCCTCCAAGTGTATGTATGTATAGTTGTGAATTACCCGTATTTTATCTTCCTTTCCTATAAAACAGTCCCTTAAGAGCTCAAAGAAAATTATGTTTGTGTTTCTTCCATTTACTTTGCCTTTTCAAATAAAGGTGTCTGGAAGCATGTTTGCATGGAAGACATTGCTCAAACTCACTGTAATTTCCTCTTCCTTTGTCAGTGTTTTCCTCACCTCTAGGCAGTTCCCACCATTTTCACAAAGAAACAAACTGACAAGTGGTATCTAGGGATCAGGTCTTGAGGAAGGTGCTGAGAACACGTGGAGAACCAAACACAGTCTAGCCTGCATGAGTTTACTCTTCTGAAAAGATAAACTGGGGCATATTAAAATTTTTTAGTTTATTTGAGCAAAAATTGATTCTAATCAGGCAATGCCAAACCAGAAGTGGTTTAGAAGCTCTCTGCCAACAGGAGCCAGAAGTAAGACTTACACAGAAAAAAAGTGGAAGCAAAGAAAAAGTATTTGATTGGCTGTAGCTGAAAGCCTCCTTGTCTGTGATTGGCTGTCCCTAGTGTTTCAGTTTCCTAGCTTCAAGGCATTTACAGCACTAGATTTTGATGTGCTTATGTCCGTGGATTAGAGACATATCAGTCTAATGACCTTGTTATTCACACCCTGGATTGAGGAAGGTAGGCATTAAGCAAATATGTAGGATGTAATGAAAATTAACAAAGAGGATTTCAAAAACGTGATGAGAGCATAAAGCACACGATAGAGTTGAGTCTAGTGTGTTAGAACACGATAGAGTTGAGTCTAGTGTGTTAGAACAGGCCCACTTGAGAACGTGATATGGAAGCTGAGAATTAAAGGAATGGGAAGAAGGTAGGCAAGTGGATAGAGCTGGGCTGGGGATATGGTTACAGGTTGAAGGACGAGTAGTTTAAAAAACCAACACTGAGAAAGAAGATTGTCTTCATGGAAATGAAGGAAACCAGAACACTGGCAGAAGAAACAGTTCTCCCAACATAACGCACAAACTATTCTGTGCCCCGCTGTTGTCTTCACTCCTGCTCTTACCTTGGTGTCAAATGGTGTCGTCCTTCTTAGTCTAGTGTATACGTTGGTTCAGTATTTACCTATGTCCTGAAACTTTGCCCAACAACTCCCCTGATGGAATTAATTCTTCCCCCTACATTTTTTTTTAAGATTTTTTTTTCGATGTGGACCAGTTTTAAAGTCTTTATTGACTTTGTTACAATATTGCTTTTGTCTTATGCTTTGTGTTTTTTTGACCATGAGACATGAGATCTTAGGAATGAACCTGTACCCCCAGCTCTTAGAAGGTGAAGTCTTAACCACTAGACCACCAGGGAAGTCCCTGCTACAACTCTATTTATATAAATTTCTACATGGAGGTCATTATTTGTAATTCTGCTGTATCTCTTACCTCTTATCACCATATGATGATGGCTTCAGCACATCTTATTCTCCAGACTTACACAGTAGCCAGTGCAGAGAGAAAGTCAATGTTTTTCCCAAAATGAACTGAATTAAATTGTTTGATTCAGCAACTTCAGCAGGGTGAATACCCCAGAAAGCTTCCACCACCCAGTCCCACCTAATACTAGAACACTTCTTTCAGCATTTCTGATTGATAACAAGGCTTCACAGCTAATTACTGTCCCCAAGAAAGTCCATAGAGGGCAATGAATGTAAGCTTCTGCGTTGAGAAATATCTATAAAAGAACATATTGGGAGGAAGGTTTAACTTGGGTAAGAAGATTAATAGTCTGAACTTTAAAATCATTAAGATGTGAGGGAAGAATGAGGTTTGAATAAACAAAGCCACATCTAATGAAACAATTTTTTTTTAATATTAAAGACACGTTCCAAGCAGTGAGACTGACATTGGATTTATAAACACCAGAGTGTCATGGATATTGGGAGCAGGAAAATGAGCAAATGTTCCAGCAAGATGAAGCCACAAGAAGTAGGTCACCACTAAAGATCTGAGAACATACTAAGTGCTGTTCTAAATGGGGCAGTAGCTGAGTTCTCTGCTTGTTCCTCAGATCCAGCTGGCAGTCCTTAGCTGTGCTGGTCTCTGGGACCCTCCACTCTTTTCTTGGTAGGCAACCAAGGCCGCCAGTCTCTGCTGCACTTGAGCTTGTCTTTGGGCTGATCATCCCTAGCATATAACGGGTGCTTAAAGGCAAGGGCATATGTAAGATAACAGCAACAACAATAATGATACATTATTTTATGTATTTGGCTGTGCTGGGTCTTACTTATGACGTGCAGGATCTTCTCTGTATCACACAGGATCTTTGCAGTGCACAGACTCCCCAGTTGTGGCCTGTGGCCTCAGTAGTTGTAGTGCATGGGCTTAGTTGCCCTGTGGCATGTGGGATCTTCATTCTCCAACCAGGGATGGAACCCATGTCTCCTGCATTGAGTGGTGGATTCTTAACCACTGGACCACCATGGAGGTCCCCATGATGTATCATTTAAAAAAAATTTCTTCACCTCTGCAAACTGCCCTTTCTTCCTTTGTAAAATGCAGATCCTAATGTTTATCTTAGATCATAGAGAGTCACCAGGAAACAGGCCTGAAACTGTAGTGTGTACACATAAAGGATCATTGGAAATAGAAGCATCTCGTGGTGGAGAAGCAGCAACTTTTCCTTAGGGGAAAAATTCTTAGGTTTCCTTAGAGCAAACATGAATTTATTATATTGATTCATTTACTCAATCATTTGTTCATCCCTTCGTCTACAAATGTTTATTCCATGACTTAGCTTAGAAAACCCACTCACCATTATTAATAATGTACCATATTTGCTCCCTATCACTAATCATTCCAGACAGAGTTGCCATAGTGAGGAAATTTGACTGTGAGTCACAGTTTTTCAATTTAGAGCTTGTATTTGAAGTCATGGTTTATTTGCTGTTTTCATAGCACATGGTAAGAAGGGGTTTTCTCTTCTGTTTGGCTGTCCTGGGGCATCAGGCATCACTGCTGTAGCTCAGTGTTGCCTGCTCAGGAATGCTCTTGTCTAATTCTTATGGTGCCCCCTGGAGCACTATAACAATTCCAGTAGGAACGTTTGCTTAGACATATGGTTTTATATTTTATCTTGTTGTTCAGTCGCTAAGTTGTGTCTGACTCCTTGCAACCCCATGAACTTCCTGCACGCCAGACTTCCCTGTCCTTCACTATCTCCCAGAGTTTGCTCAGACTCATGTCCATTGAGTCGGTGATGTCATCCAACCACCTCATCCTCTGTCGCCCTGTACATCTGCCCTCAATTTTTCCTAGCATCAGGGTCTTTTCCAGTGAGTCAGCTCTTCATATCAGGTGACCAAAGTATTGGAGCTTCAGCATCAGTCCTTCCAGTGAATATTTATCTTAGACCTTATAAAATATACCTTCCCAGTTGCCAATATCCTGTCAAGAGTATTTGTGAAATGTGGTAACAATTAGAAATGTGATTTTATTCATATGGATGCTGTTCAGCAAAGATGGTCCATCACCTGCCCTGCTGTAACTTAAAATCTACAAGGGAAGACACCATGTTATGTGAGAATTCATAGGAAATTGTGATGGGTGTTAAGAGAGGAAACATATAGCAGAGACCTAACTCAATTTAGGGGTCAGTGACATTTATATAAATATTTATGAGTGTGTAATTTTAGCAGTTCACAGGCAGATGTGGAGTTACACAAGGAAGCAGTGAGGACTGGGAAAAGCGTACTCCAGTTATCACTACAAGTTGACATTTACATCTGGCTCATAAGTATAGAGGTTGATACAAGATGCTAAGATTCAAATCATATCTTTATAACTTACTGTGTGACCCTGGGCAAGTTATATAACCTTATGGTGCCTCAGTTTCCACACTTGTACATGTAAAAATTCAATGCCCGATCTTGTAGCATTATTTTGATACTCTGGTAAATTCATACCCAGCAGGCTCACAGAAGAGTGGAGACAGCTCATAGCGAAAGCTGTGCAAATGTTAGCAATTATGATCATGAGTATAATGATGATTATTACTGCTGTTATTATTGTTTTCTATGTAATTTCAAAAGAGGCAGATAAACACCCGAAGCCTCGGGTTCCTCATCCATAAAATGGTAATATGAATACCTTCACTGCAGGGGGATTATTCACTGAAATGATAAATGCAAAGGGTGTGCATCTTCTCCGCATGCTGTAGATGTCCAGTAGATACCACTTCATATTCACAGCAATAGCCCAAACCTCATGGAATGCCTTGGCCTTGAGCGTGGCCCTGTCTGCTGCTTATAGGTGATGTTCACGTACTGACAGGTCTTCCTCCTCCAGGTTTACTTGAGGTAACAAAGCTTATGTAGAGGGCAGGTCTGGTGTACACCCGCACCCAGACATAAAGATGGGCCACTTTCATAAGTTTTCCTTGCTTGGCAAGTGCCACGTTCATGACCCTAGCACTCCCCGATGACTATAAACGTCCTTAATGTTTTTTAATGATGGTGCTTCTGACATCCTTGACCCTGGACAATTTTCCTTGTCTCTTGCTCTGAGTATCACATTCAGTGGGGGAAAGGACAGCCACAAAGTGGAGGCGCCCACAAAAAGGAAACTCTTGTGCCAACACCTGTCAAAGGGAGAGGCAATGACCTTTCAGTGGCTCCCCTTGGGCTCTCCCAGATGCAGATCTGAGAAGCAGAAGACTGGGCTGCTCTCTGCAAAAGGAATCCATCACCCAGCCATTTTCCCAGGTCCCATTAAAATGCTGACACCATTAATCTGCACTACTTTACTTCTCATTATGCGGAAATGTGCTCTTGATCAAAAGTCCCCTTGTGTAGCAGCCTGATTCATCACCGATAGCCATGGGCCACACACCAGAAATTCATAATCAGCTGACATTATCCACCCAAATCATCCCCAGGATCTGAAAAGCTCTGAACATGTCTGTCATTGGGAGGAAGCAGCCACATAGCATGCAGTATGCAAATAGGCCTGATAGTTAATACAGCAGGTTTACCAACAGGTTTAAATTAGGGAAATAGCTTCTATCTCCTGTTTATGTACAGGAGACCCTACAGCAACATGAGTTTGAACTGCACAGGTCCACTTATGTGGGTTTTTTGCAATAAATACACATATATAGTATAAATGTATTTCTCTTCTTTATAATTTTTACTACTTTTATTATTTTAATAATAAAATACAATTATTTTAAAAGTTAAATATAATTATTATTGTATTTATTATTTATTTGGCTGCACCAGGTATTAATTGCATCCCTTGGGGTCTTTGATCTTCATTGGGGCATGTGGGATTGCAGCCTGCCAACTCTTAGTTGAAGCATGCAGGATCTATTTCCCCGACCAGAGATCAAACCCAAGCCCCCTGCACTGGAAGCCCACAGTCTTAGCCACTGGACCACTAGCGAAGTCCCTATGACTTTAACACATCTTCTTTTCTCTAGCTTACTTTATTGTAAGAATACAGTATATAATTCACATAACATATAAAATATGTGTTAATCAATTGCTTATATTATATAGGTAAGGTAAAGCTTCCTTCAACAGTAGGCTATAAGTGGTTAAGTTTTGGGGGAGTCAGAAGTTACACGTAGAACTTCAATTATTAAGGGGTCAGCACCCCTAACATTTACACTGTTCAAGGGTCAACTGAATTGGGTCATCTGTTTTCTGAGAAATTGTCTCCACTGACCCCACATGGGATCTAAACAGCATAGAATTTGGAGACAAAGGTGACTTCAAGCTAAGGAGACCCAGATTCAGTGACATAAAAGTACTAGCTCAGGGACACAAAGCCACTTGTAAAAGACAGAGACCTTTCTACTACTCCAGGCTTACAGGCTTCTGGGTTCAATGCCCTTTCTCCAACACCCAGGTTTGACAGGCGTGTGTGATCTTGGTCCAAATTCTTGCACCTCATCCTTGCTTCCTTATTCTATGTCTAACTACCTCACGAAGGAGTGACTTGGGTAGTAAATTCACTGTGTATGAATGTGTTAAGATTCAGTGTCTGTTCTCTTTATAATAACCCTCTGGTTGACTACCAAGTTTGGGATAAGAAGCGGGGTCCTAATCAAGCTTGTTAGTAAAATAATAACTATATGATTCCCTGCATCATAGCAGTTATTTGTACAAACTGCTATAAACTCATAAGGTTGTTAAAATGCTTAAAATATAGAAAGCACTCAGTAAAGTATATCCATTAGTATTGTGGAACATTGCTACAGCTTGCATTTACAGGGTTGTTTTACCTCTGTTTGAACATCTGTCAAAAAAGTCACTTCCTCTCATTGTAGATACTTCTGGCCATTGGGTTGATCTGCCATAACTTGGGTTAGGATCTGAAACTTCTCAGTTCCAAACCACTGTTTCTACATTTGCCCCCTAGGTTGAACAAATCCAATTCTTCTATTAGAAATCCCGGCAATAATTTAAAGTGATTCATCCTAATCTTGTCAAGTCTATTTTCGAGGCTAAAAAAGTCATTTCTTTTAGTTTTAGGCTCTTGTGTAATTTAACTTGAACTTCACTTCCTAACTTGTTTAAAATTGAGAAATTTCCTCAGCTCTGTGCTTCATGCTGAGTAACAGTGGTGAACCAGCCGAACAACTGCTCTGTCTAATAATGCAAGAGAGAGAATAGGCAATAATAAGACACCCAGGTACTTTCCTTGGAGATTAAACAGCTGCTATCATTTTACCATATTTGTTTCAATTTTCTTTTAAATAGTAAATAATACAGTATGGCTTCACCTCCCTCCCTGTCCCCAGAGGGAGAACCAATATCTGAAATTTGATATGTAACCTCTTTATGTATATTTTTGTATGTGGATCTATGTGGATGCTTGCACAAATAATGTGTAGTATTGGTGCAAGCATTTCAGATTTAAATAGATGCTTCCATACTGTGCATTTCACTTTATGTCTTACTGTCTGCATCCCATATTATATTTCTGTGTTGATTCATCTGTGTTGTTATACACATTAATTTTAATTATTGTATAGCAATTCACTGTGTGACTCAACCATACTTTATTTACTCAGTCCTGTTATGAAGGCCACTTACCTATAGGTTAATTAGGCTAATTCCAATGTTCTTAAAATTTCATTCAAGTATAGATGCTTTACAATATTGTGTTAGTTTATAGCAAAGTGATTCAGTTATACATGCATACACATATTTACATATATGTATATACACACACATACATATAATTTTCATATTGTGTAGTATTGGTGCAAGCATTTCAGATTTAAATAGATGCTTCCATATTGTGCATATCACTTTATGTCTTACTGTCTGCATCTCGTATTATATTTCTGTGTTGATTCATCAACATTGTTATATACATTAATTTTAATTGCTGTATAGCAACAATTCACTGTGTGACTCAACTGTTCTTTATTTACTCGATCCTGTTATAAAGGCCACTTACCTGTAGGATAATTAGGGTAATTCCATTGCTTTAAAATTTTTTATCAGAGTATAGTTGATTTACAATATTGTGTTAGCAAAGTGATTGTTATACATGCATACATGTATATACAAATATGTGTATACACACAGACATATATATAATTTTCATATTCTTTTCCAATTTCCTATTTAGGCTATTACAGAATATTGAGTTTCCTGTACTGTATGGTAGGTCCCTCTTAGTTATCTGTTTTATAAATAGTAGTGTGTATATATTAATCCCAATCCCTTAATTTATCCCTCTCTTCGATGTTTCCCTTTTGATAACTGTAAGTTTGTTTTTAAAATCTGTAAGACTATTTCTGTTTTGTATATAAGTTCATTTATATAATCTTAAAAATTAGATCCCACATATGAGTGATATCATGATATTTATCTCTCTCTGACTTCACTTAGTTTGACAGTCTCTAGGTCCATCCACATTACTGCAAGTGACATTATTTCATTCTTTTTATGGCTGAGTAGTATCCTATTGTATATGTGTACCTCATCTGCTTTATCCATTCCTCTGTCAGTGGACATTTAGGTGGTTTACATGTCTTGGCTAATGTAAATAGTGCTGCAATGAATATTGGGATACATGTATCCCTTCAAAGTATGGTTTTCTCTGCATTTATGCCCAGAAGAGGGGTAGATGGATCATATGGTAGTTCTATTTTAAATTTTGTAAGGAACCTCCATACTATTCTCCACAGTGGTTTTACCAATTTACATTTCCACCAACAATGTTAAAGGGTTCTCCTCCACTCTTTCTTATGCATTTATTGTTTGTAGAATTTTGTTGATGGCCATTCTGACCAGTGTGATGCCACTTATCTGTACAATAATTAGGGTAATTCCAGTGCTTTTAAAATTTTATCAGAATATAGTTGATTTACAATATTCTGTTAGTTTATAGCAAAGTGATTGTTATACATGCATACATATATATACATATATGTGTATACACAAAGACATATATATAATTTAACTCACTGTAGTCGTTTGCCTTTCTCTGATAATTAGTGATATTGAGCATCTTTTCATGTGTTTTTTTTTTTTGCCATCTATATGTCTTCTTTGGAGAAATGGCCTATATAGATATTCTGCCAATGTTTTGACTGAGTTGTTTTTCTGATGTAACACTGCACAAGCTGCTTGATATTTTGAGATTAATCCCTCATTGGTCACTTCATTTGAAAATATTCCAGTTTCTTTAAATTAAAATTTTATATAGGTATACATATACATGCATATATATACATATATATGCACATTATCTTCTCAATATGTTTGTGCAAACTTGTAAACACACACATATGCATATACAGGAGACATTGTACATATGTATGAGATTCATACAAATCTATTAATGTAAGTGGAATGGCCGTGTCACAGAATACACACATCCATAGCAATATTGGACATTGACAAATTGTTCTCCCAAATCACTATGCCAACTTATTGCCACCAGCAATATATGAAATTATATACTTGATCGCAAAAGAAATTAATAAAATTAAAGAGAGATTATAAAATTCACATTCCTTAATCAAAATCCAATAAAATCAGAAATCTAGACATAGTTCAGTTGCTCAGTTGTGTCCAGCTCTTTGCGACCCCGTGAACCGCAGCACACCAGACCTCCCTGTTCATCACCAACTCCCGTAGTCTACCCAAACCCATGTCCATTGAGTCAGTGATGCCATCCAATCATCTCATCCTCTCTTGTCCCTTTCTCCTCCTGCCCTCAATCTTTCCCAGCATCAGGGTCTTTTCAAATGAGTCAGCACTTCAACAAAGTTGAAGTTTCAGAGTTTTGGAGTTTCAGCTTCAATCAGTCCTTCCAATGAACACCCAGGATTGATCTCATTTAGGATGGACTGGTTGAATCTCCTTACAGTCCAAGGGACTCTCAAGAGTCTTCTCCAACACCACAGTTCAAAAGCATCAATTCTTCAGTGCTCAGCTTTCTTTATAGTCCAACTCTCACATCCATACATGACTATTGGAAAAACCATAGCCTTAAAGTACTGTCTCTGCTTTTTAATATGCTGTCTAGGTTGGTCATAATTTTTCTTCCAAGGAGTAAGCATCTTTTAATTTCATGGCTGCAGTCACCATCTGCAGTGATTTGGGATCCCCAAAGAATAAAGTCTGTCACTGTTTCTACTGTTTCCCCAACTACTTGCCATGAAGGGATGGGACCGGATGCTATGATCTTAGTTTTCTGAATGTTGAGGTTTAATCCAACTTTTTCACTCTCCTCTTTCACTTTCATCAAGAGGCTCTTTAGTTCTTCATTTTCTGCCATAAGGGTGGTGTCATCTGCATATCTGAGGCTATTGCTATTTCTCCCGGCAATCTTGAGTCCAACTTGTGCTTCCTCCAGCCCAGCATTTCTCATGATGTGCTCTGCTGCCGGGGTCCAGCCCCGGTGGATCCAGGGAATTCGAAGCAGGGATGGAGTCAGAGTCTGGAAAAGGACTATTTAATTAGAAATATAAAGAAATTAGGAAAGAATAGTGTAGTAGGAAAATTAGTGGAGAAAAGAGGCTGAATAACTTGGTTTACGCGGAAAACTAATAAAACCTTGAGACAAGAGGTTTGCACCATCTACGTCAGGCCACCAGGGCCCACTTGAATAGCAGAGGGCGCCCCGCCTTGGGCTCCCTCTCGCGTGGATCTTAGAAGCCAGGGCAAGTAAGTAGACTTGGTAAGCCTCTGCGCTCCAGATGGGAATTCATCCGGAAAAGGGGAGTAAAGAATGACATGGGGGAGCCCAGCATCGGTGCAAGACTCAAGACTTTATTTTCAAAATCAGCTTATAGACCCCAAGTTGTACATAAAGAAATAATGGAATATGCAGAGTTATGCAGGGGTAGCAGTCCTGACCTTCATTGAGACCAGGCTTTCTTTTTGCATACCTTCCCATATATAAAAGGTCTCAGGTGGTTTACATTATCTTCTGGACAAGAGGCCTGTTAACATTTTTGTGGCTCTCTTCCTAGATAAATGTCTATCAACCAGAAAACTCTTTTTCCCTAGAAGTGTTTTTTCTTTACTCTGCATCACCCTCAAAGTACTAAATAAAGTTACATTCCTGTAGAACAAAGGTGCAGTGGGTTATAACAAAGAAAGTACTTAACTCAAAGATCTAATGTTGCTAATACCAGGTCTACTGCCTGTTTTTTCTATATAACAACTATATCTACAAATAAAAGATATGAACATTCGGAAGCAAGTATTGGCTCAACAAATGAAACCTTTAATCAGTCCTGTTCTAATGATTTTGACTCCTCGGAAGCCCCTACATTCCTAGGATGTTTTAAGCTTCCTGTGCCTCTCACGGGGGAGGCTGCAAACAATCATATGCGCAGCTGTAAGAGTCTGGCAGGCAGAGGGGTTTTTGGATTGAAACACTCTTATTATGCCCAGGAGATTTATTATCTAAAAACTCTAAATTAACTTTTTCCAGAAAAAGGTGGTGGGGGAACAGCCCCCTGTTAATGTCAGAAGAGCAGGTGGAAAGCATAACACAGTAAAGCAGGCAGACTCTGGTTTTTGGGGGTGGATGCTCAGGAAATTCTAGGGGGAACCCCTGAAGCCTGATTATGTCCTTGCGTTTTGTCCAGCTTCCTTCCTTATGATCTTTGCCATGGGCGGGATTCCTCATGCTGGCTCCTGGCTCTCTGCATATAAGTTAAATAAAAAGGGTGACAATATACAGCCTTGATGTACTCTTTTTCCTATTTGGAACCAGTCTGTTGTTCCATGTCCAATTCTGACTATTGCTTCCTGACCTGCATACAGATTTCTCAGGAGGCAGGTCAGGTGGTCTGGTATTCCCATCTCCTTCAGAAATAGTTACCAAAAATAAGCAAAATCAAAATTACTTGAAAACTAAAAACAATACCCCTAAATAACTGAATTATAAACCTAGAAAGCAGTGAAGACATAAATACTAACATACCAAAACCTACAGAAGTTAAAAACAAACAAAAAAATACTATTCTCAGGGGAAAATGTACAGCTACAAATTAAATTGATAAATGCATTCATTTTAGAATTTGAAAATAAGACAAAGATAAGAAATTTAACACTTACCTTAATCAGAAAAAAAGAAACAAAAGATAGGAAGGATTTAAAGAAGTATAAAATTGATCAAGTTTTTTAAAAAGCAATGAAACTGAAAATATGTTTCCTTGGAGAGACCAATAAAATATACCAATTATGGGTTTTGTTAGAGAGAGAGAGACACACTCAGAGAGGGAGAGGAAGACAGAAACATGCAACATTATGAGAAAGAAGACATGACTGCAAACAGAAAGGAGATGAAAATAATTAAGGGAAAATCATACCTACAACTTTATGGAATCAATTGAAAAACTTAGAATAA
This sequence comes from Oryx dammah, assembly GCF_014754425.2. Taxonomy (NCBI): domain Eukaryota; kingdom Metazoa; phylum Chordata; class Mammalia; order Artiodactyla; family Bovidae; genus Oryx; species Oryx dammah. The sequence goes on along the minus strand of NW_024070197.1, from coordinate 31,481,711 downwards.
ATATATAATTTCCTAGAATATATATATATATATATATATTATCATGATTGATTCAATAAGAGAAAAAATAGAATACAATATTACCCTAGATAATGCTGGAAACATAATTTAAAATTTATCACTACAAAGGCAACAAGACAAATTCAAAGTTGACTTTCATCCATCATTTATAATAAACAATCAAATGTTATGTAAGTTCAGATATAGAAAAAAACAGAAAACTAACCAATTTTACAGGCAGCTGGCAAAACACTGAAATCTGATGAAGATAGTATAAAAATCCTGAGTGTTCTCTTATGAATATGTCAGTACAAGTATTAAATGTTAACAAGTTAAACTTGTTATAAACTAAAGACTAATAACTGTAAGAAGCAGTAAAAGTGGCAAAGATTGATTTTAATCCACAGGAAAAGAGTGGATTATTTAAAAATGGTATCGGTACAACTCACTGTCCATCTAAAAAAAAAGTCTAAGGCCATATACATGAATATTTTATATACATTAAAGTCTTAAATGTAAAAATAAAATACTACATAAAACCCAAGAAACATGCATAGGATATATAGGGGATGGGGAGATTGTTGATCAGATCTGAGAATCTAAAATTTTTTACAGAAAATATGGGCACATTAGCTCAAGTCAGAATTGAAAGGAAATTTTATAACACAATATAGTATACACAAATTTAATATGAAAATATTCCCCAAATGTCTTTGCATTGCATACAATATGGGTCTTATAATATTTAAAGTAACCTTAACATATTGACAAAGAAAAGAAACGTCATAGGAAAAACAGACAAGTTTATGAATAAACACACAAAAGCAAATCAAAGTGGATTGCAAACATTTAAATATGTCCAAACTCAGATTTAGATACCTGAAAATTAAGCCAACAGTCAGATAATAATTTGCACCTGTGACTGCTAAGGGGCTTCCTAGGTGGCACTCGTGGTAGAGAACCTGCCTGCCAAAGCAGGAGACATGAGAGATGTGAGTTCAGTTGCTGGATAGAGAAGACCCCCTGGAGGAGGAAATGGCAACCCACTCCAGTATTCTTGCTTGAAGAATCCCATGGACAGAGGAGCCTGGTGGGCTACAGTCCACAGGGTTGCAAAGAGCTGAACATGACTGAAGCAACTCAGCATGCATGCACGCATATAACTGGTAATGTTTTTTAAGTGGTTGAATTATTTGACTTACAATGTTAATTTCTACTGTACAGCAAAGTGATTCAGGTAGGTATGTGTGTGTATGTGTGTATATATGTGTGTCTATACATATATACACACACACACACATTAGGTATGTATATGTATTTTATATATATATACACATACACACATACATTCTTTGTATTTCTTTTCCATTATGGTTTATCACAGGATATTGACTGTAGCTCCCTGTGCTATACAGTAGGACCATGTTGTTTATACATTCCATATATAACAGTTTGCATCTGCTAATCCCAAACTCCCAGTCTATCCCCTCCATCTTGAAAACCACAAGTCTGTTCTCTGTGAGTCTGTTTCCGTTTCATAGATAAATTCATTTGTCATATTTTAGATTCCACATATAAGTGATATCACATGGCATTTGTCTTTCTGACTTACCTCACTTTGTATAATAATCCCTAGGACTGTCCATGTTGCTAAAATGGTATTATTTCATTCTTTTTTTTATGGCTGAGTACTATTTTATTCTTTTTGTTTTTAGCTTTTTAATTTATTTATTGTAATTGGACGATAATTACTTGACAATATTGTGACTTCTGCCATACATTGACACGAATCAGCCACACATCCACGTGTCCCCCTATCCTGAACCCCTCTTCCCTCCCCACCCCACCTCTCTGCATTCTCCCAGAGTACCAGTTTTGAGGGCCCTGCTTCATGCTTCAATTTGCACTGGTCATCTGTTTTACAAATGGCAATATACATGTTTCAGTGCTATTCTCTCAAATCATCCCACCCTTGTCTTCTCCCAGATAGTGAAAAAGTCTGTTCTTTACATCCATCTGTGTCTCTTTTGCTGCCTTGCATGTAGGATCATAGTTACCATCTTCCTAAATTCCACATATATATGTTAATATTCTGTACTGGTGGTTCTGTTTCTAGCTTCACTCTCTATAATAGGCTCCAGTTTCATCCACCACATTAGAACTGACTCAAATGTGTTCTCTTTTGAGAACTGAGTAATATTCCATTTTGTATATGTAGCAAAACTTCCTTATACATTCATTTTCTGATGAACATCTAGGTTGCTTCCATGTCCCAGCTATTGTAAACACTGCTGCAATGAACACTGGGGTACATGTGTCCCTTTCAATTCTGATTTCCTCACTGTGTATGCCCAGCAGTAGGATTGTTGGGACATATGACAGTTCTATTTCCAGTTTTTAAAGGAATCTCCACACTGTTCTCCATAGTAGCTGTACCAGTTTGCATTCCCATCAACAGTGTAAGAGAGTTCCCTTTTCACACACCCTCTCCAGCATTTATTGTTTGTAGACATTTTGCAAAAGCAAAATGGCTGTCTGAGGAGACCTTTCAAATACCTGTGTAAAGAAAAGTGAAAGGCAAAGGAGAAAGGAAAGATGCTCATTTGAATTCAGAGTTCCAAAGAATAGCAAGGAGAGATAAGAAAGCCTTCCTCAGTGATCACTACAAAGAAATAGAGGAAAACAATAGAATGGGAAAGACTAGAGATCTCTTCAAGAAAATTAGAGACACCAAGGGAACATTTCATGCAAAGATGGGCACAATAAAGGACAGAAATGGTCTGCACCTAACAGAAGCAAAAGTAAGAAGAGGTGGCAAGAATACACAGAAGAACTGTACAAAAAAAATCTTTACAACCCAGATAAACACGATGGTGTGATCACTCACCTAGAGCGAGACATCCTGGAATGTGAAGTCAAGTAGGCTTTAGAAAGGATCACTACGAATAAAGCTAGTGGAGGTGAGGGAATTTCAGTTGAGCTATTTCATATCCTAAAAGATGATGCTGTGAAAGTGCTGCACTCAATGTGCCAGCAAATTTGGAAAACTCAGCAGTGGTCACAGAACTGGAAAAGATCAGTTTTCATTCCAATCCCAAAGAAGGGCAATGCCAAAGAATGCTCAAACTACCACACAATTGCGCTCATCTCACACCCTAGCAAAGTAATGCTCAAAATTCTCCAAGCCAGGCTTCAACAGTGAACTTCCAGATGTTCAAGCTGGTTTTAGAAAAGGCAGAGGAACCAGAGATCAAATTGCCAACATCCACTGGATCATCAAAAAAGCAAGAGAGTTCCAGAAAAACATTTGTTTCTGCTTTATTGACTATGCCAAAGCCTTTGACTGTGTGGATCACAATAAACTGTGGAAAATTCTGAAAGAGTTGGGAATACCAGACCACCTGCCCTGCCTCTTGACAAATCTGTATGCTGTTCAGGACGCAACAGTTAGAACTGGACATGGAACCACAGACTAGTTCCAAATATGGAAAGGAGTATGTCAAGGCTGTATATTGTTACCGTGTTTATTTAACTTATATGCAGAGTACATTATGAGAAATGTTGGGCTGGAGGAAGCACAAGCTGGAATCAAGATTGCTGGGAGAAATATCAAAAACCTTAGATATGCAGATGACACCACCCTTATGGCAGAAAGTGAAGAAGAACTAAAGAGCCTCTGGATGAAAGTGAAAGAGGAGAGTGAAAAAGTTGGATTAAAGCTCAACATTCAGAAAACTAAGATCATGGCATCTGGTCCCATCACTTCATGGCAAATAGTTGGGGAAACAGTAGAAACAGTGACAGACTTTATTCTTTGGGGATCCCAAATCACTGCAGATGGTGACTGAAGCCATGAAATTAAAAGATGCTTGCTCCTTGGAAGAAAAGTTATGAGCAACCTAGACAGCATATTAAAAAGCAGAGACAGTACTTTGCCAGCAAAGGTCCATCTAGTCAAGGTTATGGCTTTTCCAGTAATCATGTATGGATGTGACAGTTGGACTATAAAGAAAGCTGAGCACTAAAGAACTGATGCTTTTGAACTGTGGTATTGGAGAAGACTCTTGAGAGTCCCTTGGACTGCAGGGAGATCCAACCTGTCCATCATAAAGGAAATCAGTCCTGAGTATTCATTGGAAGGACCGATGTTGAAGCTGAAACTCCAAAACTTTGGCCACCTGATACAAAGAACTGACTTATTGGAAAAGACCCTGATGCTTTGAAAGATTGAAGGTGGGAGGAGAAGGGGACAACAGAGGATGAGATGGTTGTTTGGCATCACTGACTCAATGGACATGACTTTGAGTAAACTCCAGGAATTGGTGACGGACAGGCAGGCCTGGTGTGCTGCAGTCCATGGGGTCACAGAGTTGGACACGACTGAGCAACTGAACTGAACTGAGTCTTTTTGATGGCAGCCATTCTGAATGGTGTGAGATGATACCTCTTTGTGGTTTAGATTTGCATTTCTCTAATAATGAGTGATGTTGAGCATCTTTTCATGTGTTTATTAGCCATCTGTATGTCTTCTTTGAAGAAATGTCTGTTTAGTTCTTGGCCCACTTTTTGATTAGATTGTTTTTCTGGTATTGAATTGCATGGGGTCCTTGTATATTGTGGAGATTAATTCTTTGTCAGTTTTTTTTTTTTTTTGCTATTATTTTCTCCCATTCTGAAGGCTGCCTTTTCACCTTCCTTATAGTTTCCTTCATTGTGCAAAAGCTTTTAATTTTAATTAGGTCCCATTTGTTTTTGTTTTAATTTCCATTACTCTGGGAAGTAGGTTATGGAGGATCTTGCTGTGATTTATGCAACAGAGTGTTCTGCCTATGTTTTCTTCTAAGAGTTTTATAGTTTCTGGTCTTATATTTATATCTTTAATCCATTTTGAGTTTGTTTTTGTGTATAGTGTTAGAAAGTGTTCTAGTTTCATCCTTTTACACATAGTTGACCAGTTTTCCCAGCACCACTTGTTAAAAACATTGTCTTTTCTCCATTGTATAGTTTTGCCTCCTTTGTCAAAAATGAGGTGTCTACAGGTGCATGGATTTATCTCTGGGCTTTCTATTTTGTTACATTGATCTATATTTATGTCTTTGTGCCAATACTATACTATCTTGAGGGCTGTAATTTAATAGTATAATCTGAAGTTCAGGAAGGTTGATCCCTCCAGTTCCATTCCTCTTTCTCAAGACTGCTTTGGCTATTTGAGTTTTTTTGTGTTTCCATACAAATTATGAAATTACTTGTTCTAGTTCTGTGAAAAATACCACTGGTAGCTTGACAGGGCTTGTGTTGAATCTATAGATTGCTTTGGGTAATATACTCATTTTCACTATATTGAGTCTTCCAATCCGTGGACATGGTATTTTTCTCCATTTATTTGTGTCATCTTTGATTTCTTTCATCAGTGTTTTACAGTTTTCTATCTATAGGTCTTTTGTTTCTTTAGGTAAATTTATTCCTAAATATTTTATTCTTTTCATTGCAATGGTGAATGGGACTGTTTCCTTAATTTCTCTTTCTGTTTGTTTCATTGTTATGTATAGGAATGCAAGAGATTTCTGTGTATCATTTTATATTCTGAAACTTTACTACATTCATTGATTAGCTCTAGTAATTTTCTGGTGTATCCTTGGGGTTTTCTATGTAGATGATCATGTCATCTGCAAACAGTGAGTTTTACTTCTTCTTTTCCAATCTGGATTCCTTTTGTTTCTTTTTATTCTCTGATTGCTGTGGCTAGGACTTCCAAAACTATATGAATAGTAGTGGTGAGAGTGGGCACCTTGTCTTGTTCCTGATTTTAGAGGAAATGCTTTCAGTTTTTCACCACTGAGGATAATGTTTGCTGTTGGTTTGTCATATAGTATATGGCTTTTATTATGTTGAGTTATGTTCCATACACACACACACACACACACACACACACACACAAACATACATATATATATATATATATATATATATATATATATATAGAGAGAGAGAGAGAGAGAGAGACCATATTTTCTTTATACACTCACCTGTCAATAGACATTTAGGTTGTCTCCATGTCTTGGCTATCATGAATAGTGCTGCTATGAACATAGGTGCATGTGTCTTTTTGAATTATAGTTTTGTCTAGGTATGTGCTCAGGAGTGGAATTGCTCAATCATATGGAAATACTATTTCTAGTTTTTTGAGGAACCTCTGTACTGTTTTCCAGGGTGGCTGGGCCAATAGTGGATGTACCACATTCCAACCCTAGTGTAGGAGGGCTCCCTTTTCTCCACAACTTCTCCAGCATTTGTTATTTGAAAATTTTTAATGATGGCCATTCTGATCTGTGTGATGTGGCACCTCATTGTAGGTTTGATCTGCAGTTCTCTAATAGTGATATTGAGCATCTTTCCATGTGCTTGTTGGCCATCTGTATGTCTTCTTTGGAGAAATATCTACTTAGATCATCTGCCCATTTTTTGATTGTGGTTGTTTGTTGTTGTTGTTGTATGAGCCATTTGTATATTTTGGAAATTAAGCCCTGTCAGTTGCATCATTTGCAAATATTTCCTTCCATATTGTAGGTTGTCTTTTCATTTTGTTTATGGTTTCCTTTGCTGTGTAAAAGCTTGTAAGTTTTATTAGGTTCTATTTGTTTATTTTTGCTTTTATTTCTGTTGCCTTGGGAAACTGACCTAAGAAAACATTGATTTATGTCAGAAAATGTTCTCTTCTAGGAGTTTTATGGTGACCTATCTTGTCTTTAAGCCATTTTGAGTTTATTTTTGTATATAGTGTGAGGGTGTGTTCTAGCTTCATTCATTTGCATGTGGCTGTCCAACTTTTCCAGCACCATTTGCCAAAGAGATTGTCTTTTCCATTGCATATCCTTACCTCCTTTGCTCAAGATTAATTGACCATAGGTGTGTGGGTTTATTTCTGGCTCTCTATTCTGTTCCATATATATCCATTTTTGTGCCAATACCATGCTGTTTTGATTATTGTAGCTTTGTAGTATTGTCTGAAGTCTGAGAGGTTATACCTCCTGTTTTGTTATTTTTCCTCAGGATTACTCTGGCAATTCTGGGTCTTTTAAAGATTTTATTGAAGTATAATTTATTTACAATGTTGTGTTAATTTCTGCTGTATAGCTAAGTGATTCAGTTACATATGTGTGTGTGTTCTCACACACACATTTCATTTCATTATGGTTCATCCCAGGATATTGAATATAGTTCTGTGTGCTGTATAGCAGGAACTTGTTGTTTAGCCATCCTATATATAATGGTTTGCATCTGCTAATCTCAAACTCTCAATCCTTTCCTTCCCCACTAGTCCTCCCCACTGGCAACCACAAGTCTGTTCTCTATATCTGTGAGTCTATTTCTGTTTCAAGGATATGTTCATTTGTGTCATAAATATTTTAGATTCCACATGTAAGTGATACCATATGGTTATGAGGCCAATAATAGGCTGGTACCAAAATCTGACAAAAACATCATGAGAGAATTACCGACTAACACTTCTTGTGAATACAGGTGCAACAATTCTCAACAAAATACTAGCACACCAAACTTAGAAACATTATAAAGAATTACACACCACAGCCAAGAGAGATTTATACAAAAAAGGCAAATTTAACATCCAAAATTGAGTTAACGCAATACATTTTATTAATAGAATAAAGAAAAAAACAATATGATCATCTCAATAGATGTAGGAAAAGGATTTGAAAAAATCAACACTCTTTCATGATTTTTTTTAAAAAGTCAGTAAACTAGGAATAGAAAATAATTTCCTGAATCTGATAAAGGATATCTATGAAAACCCCATAGCTAAAACTTAGTGGAGAAAAACAGGATACTTTCTCCCCTAAAATGAGAAAGAAGACAAGGATGACTGCTTTCATCATTTCTGTTCAACATCATGCCAGAGATTCTATGTGGGGCATGAGAGTAAGAAAAAGAAATCAAAAGCATTCAGATTAGAAAGGAAAAGTCAAAGTATATTTGAAGGTAACATAGAAAACCTTGAGGAATTTACTTAATATTAAAACCCATTAGAAGTAGCAAATTAATTTAACAAAGTTCCAGGATATGAGAGCAATATGCTAAAAATTAATTGTATTTCTGTACACTATGAATGAAATATCTAAAGTGAAATTAATAACTCAATAATAAAAAATCCAATGTTAAAAGGTGGCCAAATTGTCTGAATGTGTATTTCTCCAAAGAAGATACACAAATGTCAATAATCACATGAAAAAAGTTCATGTCATTAGTAATTAGGGAATACAAATAAAACCACAATAAGATACCACTTCCTACCCAGAAGGATGGTTATAATAGAACAGAAATTAGCAAGTGTTGGCAAAGATATGAGGAAATGAGAACTCTTATACAGTGCCAGTGGGAATGTGAAGTGATGCAGTCACTTTAGAAAATAGTCTGACATTCCCTTAAACAGTTAAACAAAGAATTGTCATATGACCCAACAATTCCACTATTAGGTAGATACATAAGTACATATATCCAGACAAAAATCTGTACATGAATGTTCATAACAGCATTATTCACAAAGCCAAAAAGTGGAAACAACCAAGTATTCAACAGAAAATGAATGGATGAATAAAAGGTGATATACTCTTGTGATAAAAAGCAATGAAAAGGGATGAAGTTTTGATACATGCTATAATCTGGATAAACCTTGAAAACATATGCTAAATGCAAGGCCGGGGGTGGGATGGAACATGTATTACATGATTTCATTTATGTGAAATGTCCAGAATAGATGAATCCATAGAGACAGCAAATAGGTCAATGGTTATCCTAAAACTGGGAGATAATAAAGACTGCTAAAGAGGTAGGGGGTTTCCTTTTTGGAGTGATAAATGGGTTTTGTGATTCAGACTGTGGTGATGGTTACACAGTTTCATACTAAAAACTCTTGAGTTGTGTATTTTAAATGGAACTATATGATAAGTAAAATATCTAAATAAAGCATTTTTAATTTTTTAAGAAAAGGGACAATGAATTGAAAATTCAAAGATAAATAAGACTGGTCCACACTTGGGCAGTGGGGCTAGTATTATGAAAATGTATATTTAAACCTGTGACACTCTAGATTATTTTCCTGTTTCAATACTCATTTTTCAATGAAGTAAAAACAACCCTTTTATTCTTCCATGGAAATCTGTATTACATGTAAATCACCATTCTCCTCTAAAATATAGGAAACTATCTCATTATAAATGGTATATATATCCATAAACTAATAGCTGGAAACAGATGAAAAGCATGTTTTGAAATGTTAGAAATAATAAGGTAATGGAAAGATGCATTTATAACATCAGCAATCTTGATGCCAAAATGAGAAAATTATCTGTAAAGTGATTTGACAGGGCTGGATCAGTAAAATAGTTTTAAAACTATATATGTGTCTGTGTTCTGTGTGTGTATATATATACTATATTCACTATATTCACTCTACATATTCAGTATTAATTAGTTTCTTTATATAGGAAACTACAGACTTTTATCTTAGAATGTGCTAGCTACAAAAGTGAATGTTAACTCAGTGACTTCGTTTACAGAGCTTGGATGTGACTTTTTTTCATTAGGATTCATTTGGGAACAAACTGTTGACTCAAACCTAAGCCATGTAGACTTTTTCTAGAACTGTTCTAGGAAGTTAACTAATAATCAAGTATGATTCATACCAGAAAAGAAAGAAAAAAAAAAAAACATGTATTGGTGTTGATTCACAGATAAGATCCTTCTGGAGTGCATGATGGTCTGTGTATAGTCACCTGGAGTCTTTGCAGTTACCGTAAAACTTGTGGTTACCCTCTTCTGACCTTTTTAAATGAGCCTGACAGGCCAGCTCCAGATCACACTGGGATGTCATAAAGGCCTCTATAGTGTTTTGCTTTTGGAATTTCTCTGCACCATCTCCTATCAGCATGATCCTCTTCCTCAGCTTTTCTAAGCTGAATGCCTCGCTTCCAATTCCATGCCTTAGCCTCTCGGCCTTATTCGATTTGAGACTCTGGACTCCTTCCATACATTTCTACCATTCTGTGATATGCCTGGGAACTGTCAATGGGTGACATTTACACCCCAGAACCTCTTACCCTTCTCACAGGATAAAGGTAATGAATTGGTATGAATAAGCACAAAATGTCAACTGCGACTGGCATAATTGCTTTATATAGATTAATTTTATTTTTATTTAATTTTTATATGCCAATTTATGTATTTATTTTTGTTGATTTTTGGCTGTGCTGAGTCTTCATTGCTGTGTGCGGGCTTTTCTCTAGTTGCGCCAAGCAGGGGCTTAGCTAGTCACAGCAGGTGGGTTTCTCATTGTGTAACTTCTCTTGTTGCAGAGCACAGGTTCTAGGGCACATGAGCCTCAGTATTTGAGGATTGTGGGCTCAGTAGTTACGGCTCGCAGGCTTAGTTGCTCTGCAGCATGTGGGATCTTCCCAGACCAGGGGCCTAACTGGTGTCCCCTATGTTGCAAGGCAGATCCTTAGCCACTGGACCATCAGGGAAGCCCTAATAGAGATTAACTTTCAATCTTCATGGCCATTCTCTTCCTTGGGATTTCAGCAGACATACTCTAAATGTTGTAGGGCCTTGTATACAATTACTCGGCTAATATGGGCAGAATTCAAGTACTTCACTCCTGTATCAGGGCTGTTTCTCTCAGCCTGGACAAAGAATACCTGTAAGACCACCTGTAAGATCACACACACAGATTATCTGGCCCCAGCCCAGACCAACTGAATGAGACCAGGTGAATGAGAAGGTGGTACTTGGAATCTTGGGCTTCCATGGCTCAGGGGTAAAGAATCCACCTACAATGCAGGAGATGCAGGTTCCATCCCGGGGTTGGGAAGGAGGGCATGGCAACCCACTCCAGTATTCTTGCCTGGAGAATCCTATGGACAGAGGAGTCTGGCAGGCTACAGTCCATAGAGCTGCAGAGTCAGACACGACAGAAGCGACTTAGCGCACATGCACCCAGAATCTTAATACACCACAAGTGATTCTGATTCACATAAGTTTATACCATTGCGTTATTCTTCCTTGAGCATTTAATACAGCATTTCAGCAATTTCCTGAAAAGATTCACATCCCCTAATGGCCAGAATGCACACTACCAGCATCATTCCCACTGTGGATGGGGAAAGATGTTCTTCTCTTCCCAATCCATATGTGTTATATTGTCGATGATACATTATGTTCCCAAAAAATCCAAAAAGGAAAACAAAACAGAAGTTCCTCAGTGTGTCTGCAGCACCTCTTGACTAAGAGAATGAGCACAAAAATCTGGTTTTCACTAGTAATTATTAAAACATACATAGAGAATCCTCACTCCCCAACAGCTCAAATGGCTTAGGTGCAACCTTGTTCCAGATCCGCTATACCCTTGTACTGATGAATTGAACTGAGTATACAATCATGGTCTTTCTGTCCCTATTTGAGACACAAAGATGCATAGCCATGGAGAGATGGCAAGAGTCTTCCTACTCAAGAAAAAGGTGCCTCAAAAAGGGGAAGGGGTTGTTTTATCATTGTTGATCTGTGCAAGTTCTTTATATATTTTGGATATTAACACCTTATAGGATATATGATTTGCAAGTATCTCCTCTAATTCAGTAGGTTTCCTTTTGTTGATGGTTTCCTTTGCTATGCAGAAGCTTTTAGCTTGATGAAGACCCATTTGTTTATTTTTGCTTTTGTTACCCTTCCCTGAGGAGATGTATCCAGGAAGATGTTGCTAAGACCAATGTCAAAAAAGCATACAGCCTATGTTTTCTTCTGGTTTTATGGTTTCAGTCTTAACATTCAAGGCTTTAATCCATTTTGAGATGATTTTTGTGTATGATGTGAGATAGTGGTTTAGTTTCATTCTTTTCCCTATGGTACTGACAGCTAGAAACTAAATTTTTGGTGGTAAGCATGTTGTATACACAGAAGGTAACATATGTACACATATGTTGCTGTACATCATAGAACTTATAAATCAACATAAAACATAAGGTTATAAATCAACATCACCTCAATTAAGCATTACTTTTTAAAAAGATTTTGTTTTTGGTGTGGTCCATTTTTAGTATTTGTTACAATACTGCTTCTGTTTTACATTTTGGTGTTCTTTTTTTTTTTTTTTTTGGCTGGGTGGCATGTGAGATCTTAGCTCCCAGACTAGGTGTCGAACCCACACCCCCTGCAATGGAAGCCAAAGTCTTAATCACTGGCGCACCAGGAAGTCCCTAAACATTAACTGAAAAAATAAAGAAAATTAAAAGGAGACATGTGCACACACACAAAAAAGGGAAGGGGTAAAGTTTTATTGGGCGCTTGGTAAAAAGGGCTTGTTTAGGAGTTAGCTCATTAGTTGTATGTATCGTTCCCAGATTCAGTCTTCACCAAAGCTTGCTAATGGTAAGTCAGTTGATATTTGCTGGATAGATGAGTCAAGATACTAATCAGCCTTGTGTGACTATCAGAAGTAGAAGAGTTTGAGAGACTTGATTCATACCTGTCCCTCTCCTTTTAGAGATGAGAAAACACCTTCATCAGTCAGAACTCAACTCCTTTTCCAAAAGGAGGTCACCCCACTTCTTTCTTCCTCCACATTTCAGAACACTTGGCTGAAGGTATGTTTTCCCGTCCAAGTTAAGGTCTCTATGAGTCTCTGAGCTTTTATAGATTTCTCAGCTTTAATATTGTTTCCCCAGATCACTGTGGCTTCAGGCCAAGGCTATTTTTCCTTTCACTCTTTGCTGCTGCTGCTAAGTCGCTCTTTACTTGATACTAATAACTGCCATATGCCTGAGAAAGAAAAACAAAAGGCACACTTACGGAGATAAAGGAGAGTGTTCACTGAAAGACAAGTGGAGAGAAGAGAAAAGTGCAGAAGATAATTTTTAAGGAAAAAAACACCAACACTAAGCTAAAAGCATGAAGCCTTAGAATACCCCTTCTCAGGGTAAAGTTTCATTCTCACTGATATGACAAACATTTTCCCAACAGAAGAAGTTTAACACATTATATAAATACCCCACTACGCATATGCAGCGGTAGTAATAATTAGTTTTCTCCCCCTTTCATCTCCGTTGTTTCTGCCCACACACATTTCCTATTTCGAGCTTTGGTGTAACAAATGCATCTTTCAAACTGGAAGCCCACGCCTTGTTTGCACAAACACAGGTCTCTTTATCACCACGTGCAGTCCCTCCAGCTCGAGAAACTGAACAATGAGGCATTTTCCTCTCTCCCCGGCCCCAGAGTTCTGACAGAATTCTTTTCATTTCCATGGAAAATGTAATCTGCAGATAATAATAGGTCATTCTCAGCAATATCACTCCACCCGCCCAGATCACCCGTTGTTGTGCTAATTGTGGGATAGTGTAATAGACACCCGAGGCCCGCGGATGGAATTGGATGGAATTAGACAGGGCATTTTGTTTTTTGTGATGCAATGAAGGAGGATATAAGAGAAAGTGTCAGCAAATGCTATAGGCATTGTTACCCTTTTGTAAAATGATGAGTCTCCTTGTACATGGGGCATCTTTGATATTCTTGATGTCACCTGCAAAATTCAAAATTGGTGTTTCACTGGGCATCTTTGGACCACTTAAAAGCTCCACCTAAGCAGATGAAGTGAGTTCTGGAGAAACTGGGAGGAGCCAAATGATGGCTTGGGCAGGTGCTAATCACCTAATCTATCATTCTTGTTGTGAAATACTTAAAAAGTATCAATCACCTCTGAAATTCCTTCTTCCAAGCTCAAAAGAGAAGCAGAGGCCCTTTCTGTGTAGAATGACTTTCCTCAGCATAGAAGCCTACACTCACCCATGCGTGCTAACATTCTCTCTTTTTTTTACTGAGCTACGTGTGTGTATGAAAGTCACTCAGTCGCGTCCAACTCTTTGCAACCCCATGGACTATACAGTCCATGGAATTCTCCAGGCCAGAATACTGGAGTGGGTAGCCTTTCCCTTCTCCAGGGGATCTTCCCAACCCAGGGATCGAACCCAGGTCTCCCACATTGCAGGTGGATTCTTTACCAGCTGAGCCATGAGGGAAGCCTCTTATTGAGCTATAATTGACACATAACATTCTTTTGTTTTTGAGTTCACAAAGTCAGGAGCTATCACAGAATCATGAAAAGTGGGCCCAAAGATGACTAAGTTTGACACACTATTTATTTCATGACTTTTTTTCTCTTCTAACAAAGATCATTCACAGTCATTGTAAATTATTTGAAAAGGGTTGAAGAAAGCAGAAAGGAGCCAACCCTTCAGAGAATTCCCTCAGGGCAGACAGTAAAGGCAGAGGAAATGATCCTCCTCAGAACTGACAGTAGAAAGGGCGGGAGGGTATGTTTACAATGAGATCTGGAAGCTGATACGTGTGTGTGTCCAACCCACTTAGCCGTCTGCATCACTGATGGGCTGTGTCTGACCCATGCCCACTGGATGATGCGGGGATGGGACAACTCAGGCAGGACCTCCCAGCTCTTCTGCCAGGAAGCAGAGGGGCCTGCTGGGTTGACTCAAAGGGCTTAAGTCCAGATTGTCAGGCTCTGATGAGGAAGACAGCTGGCCATTCCCTGCTCTCATTGTCCAGCCTGGTTGAGGTATATGAGGAGACAAAATATACCCACACACTGGGGAAAGAGAGAGAGACAGATGGAGAAGCTCAGAGATGCTGGGAGATAGGACAAGAGAGAGTGAGTCCCAGAGAGCAGACAGAGCTCAGAAAAAGCCATGGCAGGAGAAAAAGAGTGGTAACAGGAAGAGGGGACAGGGAGAGAGGAGCAAGACAGAGACAAAGAGTCAAGGGCGCAGAGGAAGGCCTTGAAAAGACAGGCAAGGAGGACTGAAAGAGACAGAGAGAGCAGAATGAGACAGAAGGCAGAAACCAACAGGAGTGCTGGCGGCTCTGAGAGGCAAGTCTGTGAACGGACTGCGCCCGAGGCTGACGGCCGCGGGCGGGGATGGGTGTGAGGGCATGTGTGCGAGGGTGTGTGTGTGAGTGTGTATGACGGATGCTGCAGGCATGTGAGAAGACGTGTGTGCACACGTGATGGGCGTGTGTGTGTGTGGAAGGAGCCGCAGACAGGCACAGCATTTGAAGCTCTCTGACTTACAGGATGCCCTCTGCCTCACCCGCCCCTCACTACCTCAGACACCTCTGTAAGCGTCCAAAGGAGCTTTTCTTTTCATTCTTCCTCTCTTCCTGGAAAGGAACCAGCTCTTCAGTCATTTTGTCAGCAGCTGGGTGACTCTATGGGTTATTGCTTCACACCCTGGGGCATGGCACGGGGTCACTCTGGAGGGGAATCCTGCAGGCCTGTAAGCGGTCAGAGGGGAGGGTGCTGGGGTCTATCGCAGGGTCAGACTCAGCTTCCACAGGCAACAAGGGCTAAACTGGCTTTCTGGCCCTGAGGTCTCTGACAGAGGAAAGGTCAGTCCTGAGCTGGCAGATAGATTAGGGTTAGTTATGTCCATGGATATATGGACTCAGTGTATGTTCCCCACCCAGGAGGGTAGCCTATGGTCCATGAGCAGAAGATAGCAGCATCAGATGGAGGGACACTGGATCCTGGGCACAAAGACTAGGAGAGAGTTCTAGAAGCCAACATGGGGTGGGATTGTTGTTGTTCAGTAGCTAAGTCATGTCCAACTCTTTGCGACCCCATGAACTGCAGCATGTCAGGCTGCCCTGTCCGTCACTATCTTCCAGAGTTTGCTCAAACTCATGTCCATTGAAGGGTGGTGAATAGAAAGTTATGTGTATGGGCAAGGCAACCTAAGGACACTGGACTCTGAGGGTGAAGGGACATGGAGGAGATCCAAGATGGAATCATGGGGCTGCCCAACAGATGGAGCTGGGCTTCTCCACTCCAGATCACTGTGGGGACTTTGTTCAAAGTCTCAAAGACTGAGCTGGAGCCTCCTGCCTGTGAAAGTTGTCTTGAGCCCTGGACAGTGGTGGACCCATCTGTGAGGAAGGGAGAGAAGACAGTCCAACCTGGTCCCTGCCCTGTACATAGGAGACAAAGGCACACACACACGTATACACTCACATGCACATGTGTAAAGGCACACAGATGTATACACTCACATGCACATGTGTAAAGGCACACACACACACACCCTCTCTTTCTCTCAGAATGATTAACTTTATATCCTTGCTATTCAAAGTGTAGTCCATGGCCCAGCAGCATCAGCGTAACTTGGATGTGAGTTACAAATTCAGACTCTCAGACCCCATCACAGACATGCTGATCATGACCCGTGCCTTAGCAAAAGCACTTTAAAGTCTGAGAGCAGTACTCCACGCGGCAGGGGATTGCGAAGAGCTGCTCAGAGGTGCTCAACAATTTGATGAGTTGGACATCACTTTCTTTGTCCTGTAAGTAAGGACAATGAAGTCTTTTAAAAGATTCTGTCTTAGTAGCCCAAGGCAGCGTAGCTATGAAATGACAGAAATTTGGTCTCAAACTCAGGCGTAATGAGTCAAACTTAAACTTGGTAAGCCAAGACAACCACTTACTCATGCTACTATGTGCTAAGCCCAGCGCTGAGCACTTGGTTATACCCATTACCTACCTGGATTCACACAGCTACCAGATACCATATATTTTCCCCAGTTCACCGAGAAAGAAACAATAGACATCGGTGTTTTTTCCCCAAAACCAACCAGCTGGCCGATGGCAGAGCTGGGATTCAAGTACACAACTGTCTCACCCCTAAGCCTGGGTTTTATTTTTGATTCTGCTTTGTATTGCCCAGTGGCTGCCCATTATACCTTCCAGCTTCATTTTCTAAACCTGTGCTGGTCTCAACTGCCTTCCTGTCCCCCTCTCCAGTTACAGTCAGCCTCCAGGAGCCAGCCCTTTGCGAGCAGGGAAGACCACTGAAGTCACATGAGGAGGGCATGTAGCAGACAGATCTGGACACGTGCTGGTCAACAGCCCTGGAAGGAAGGACTCCTGATCAGCATTTGGAACCCAGCTGTGTGGTCTGAACTAGAAATGTGTGTTCTTTATGCCCGAGTCACACAGTTTAATGCCTTCCCATGGCCTCAGTCTGGACCCCCTGGAGCCTCCAGCCTGGGAAAAGCTCAAGGAAATCAGGTTCCCAGAACATCTCCAGGCTTCCTGGTAGCAGTATGTCTGGGAAGACAGTCTGCATGACTGTTTCTCTCATTACAGCAAGATGTTTTTCAACGCCCTGCCCCTCCAGGCTCAGTGTTCTCCCCCTGTGTGCAAACTCCAGGTAGCATTTCCTGTCCTTACCAGCTATTGCCTTAGATGCAGGCAGCCAAGAATCCCTGCCCTTCTTCACTGATCTGCAGTGAGCTGACACAAAGAATGCAGGTGGACCTTCTAAGAACTTTTGTTATCTGAGTTTCAAACTCCCTGAGCCCTGTGTGAGTGCAGAGGGAGCTCCCCAAAATGCAAACCTCATGTGCCAAGATGGAGGAAGGTTGGATTATGCCATTGAACAAGGACTAACGTAGCCCCCAAATCACATCCAGTCAGGTGACTCTGAAAATACCCCTGGATCCT
This sequence comes from Oryx dammah, assembly GCF_014754425.2. NCBI lineage: Eukaryota > Metazoa > Chordata > Mammalia > Artiodactyla > Bovidae > Oryx > Oryx dammah. The sequence goes on along the minus strand of NW_024070197.1, from coordinate 31,464,133 downwards.
AACACCTCCTTCAAGGACACATGTGTCTGCAAATCTCTGCGACTCGGTTTTGATGTTCTGAACTGACTGTCTTTCATCTCTTGGGTTCAGCCAGCCCTGGGGCAGGCTGGAGGCCTGGGCTCTGCTCTGCTGAGTGGAGCACATCCCTAATAAGGCAGGTGTCGGCCCAGGAGAAAATATCATGGCTGATGGTTTGTGAAGGGGGAAAGGCTCACACGCAGGGTGTGCTGGGAAGGGAGATGCTGTCTGCCAAAGGGGTTGGTGGTCCCATGAGACGTCCCTGTGCCCCAGAATGGCTGATGGGGACTCAGGAAGCCAGAGCCTGCCTTTCTGTCTCTGCGTTGGAGAGCAGCAACTCAGGATGACAAATGAGGTTCAGGATCGCCTGTCAGGAAGAGAAGTTTTTAGGGAAAGTGGGCCCCATTTGCCTGCACTCGCTGTAAAACTGTGACAGGACGAGGCAGGCTTGGTGATTGCAGGCAAGTTAGCCCAGAAAGGAAAACATGGCTTTCAGCTCCACAAATGCTTTTGATATTAGAGAAGCCTCTTGGTGGCTGTGACTTTAAGTGGAGATTGTTCCCTAGAGACAAATCAACCTGAAATTTGCAAGAGCTCAGGGGCAGAAGGAAGAAAATTGTTCCAGCTGGGAGGCTTTATATCTGTGAGTCCGGGATGGAGTCAGAAGTGGAGAAAAGGGTGGGCAGGCCAGGAGCACTGCTGGTCAGAGGGAGGGCTGAGGAGACATGCCAAGCCAGAGGTCACCCCTTCCCAAGGGGAGGGTGTCTTTGGGGACTGTGGGCAGAAAAGTACAGTCATGATTCCGAATGGAGACTTCCAGGTTGAAAAACCCCAAACCAGGAATGTCCCAGCTTCTCCTTTAGCCAACCTGACCCCGAGGATAAAAGTGATTTAGTGTTTACTTTTTCTAACTGAACTATTTACATACAACAGTTGTTTTGTTTTGTTTTTTAAGGGTGCAGCTGATTTGAGTTTTGCAAACAGATCACTCCTGTAACTAGTGTCCCAATTAAAATACAGAACACTTCCCCATCACCCAGCATGGCTCCCCTCTGCCCCTTTGAGCCAGTATTCACCCCACCTCCCTTGCAGGGGCAAACACTGATTTCTGTCACCACCAGGTGAGTTCTGCTTGTTCTAGAGCTTCATTTAAATAGAATCATACAGTATGATTTTCTGTCTGACTTCTTTCTCCCAGAAGAATGATTTTAAGTTGTCTCTGCAGTAGTGTGCAATAAAAATTGCTTCTGTTTTATTGCCGAATAGTATTTTATTGTAAGAATGTATCACAGTTAATCCATTTACTTGTAGGTGGACACTGGGGTTGATACCAGTTTGGGCAATAACAAGTAAAGCTATGAACATTCCTGTACAGTTGTTGTGGAAATAATCATGCGTTCATTTCACTTGGCTAAAGAAGAGTGAGATTTCTGAGTCATAGAGTAGCTGTATCTTTATAAGCATCTACCAAATTATTTCTCAACACAGCTGAACCATTTTGTATTCCCATCAAATTGCAAGATGCCCCCCATCCTTACCAACCCCCTGGTACTGTCAGTCTTTTTAATTTTAGCTGTTCTGACGTCTGTCTACAAAGTGCTATCTCCCAGTGGTTTTGATTTGTACTTCTCTAATGACTAATTGTGTGATACATCTTCTCATATACTTATTGGCTATGTGTGTATTATTTTACAAATCATTTGTCCATTTTCTTAATGGGCTATTGTTTTAAAATGAACTGCATGAATTCTTGTATATCCTAAATAAAATGCTTCCATTGCAAATGTGTCTACCAGTCTGATATATATATATTTTTTAACTTTTATTCAAGAGCAGATGATTTTAATTTTACTAAAGTTTATTTTTTTCCCTTCTATGATGAGTGCTATTTGAGACCCAGCTAAGAAATTTTCATCTCCTTTAAGGCATGAAGATATTATTTTACATTTCTTCTAGAAGTTACCTAGTTTTAGCTGGTATGCTAGGTATACTATCCATCTCATATTAACTTTTGTGAATGGTATGAGTAAGGATTGAATTTTCCCATTTTTTTTTTCAACTCAAGAGTCTCTCCTAAGTTTGCAGGAAAAAGTAAAATCAGGCTGCAGTCCTCTGAAGGCATCTAGTGAATAACTGATCTAACACTGTTTCTTTTGTTTGTTTTAAGAGTTGTTAGAGGGACTTCCCTGGGAGCCCATTGGTTAACATTTCACTTTCTAATGCAGGGATGCAGGTTTGATCCCTGGCTGGGGAGTTAACGTTCCACATGAATCACATCTGGAAAATCAGAACATAAACAACAGAAGCAATGTTGTAACAAGTTCAGTAAAGACTTTGGAAATGGTTCACTTCAAAGAAAAAAAAAATCTTAAAAAAAAAAAGTTGTTAGAAACATCTTCCAATACTATTTCTTGAAGACCTTCCTTTCCCCAGTGACTTGCCTTGGCATCTATATGTATGAATCTATTTACAGATTCTCCATTTGGTAACGCTTGATTGATTTGTCTGTCCTCATCATACAATAACACTCTTCATTACTGAATTCTTTTAAGTCTTAAAATTCAGATACTGTAAGTCTTCTATCCTCTTTATCCAAGATAGTGTTGGCTCCTTTGTATTTACATAAAAATTTTAGAATCCACTAATCAATTAGTACAAATAGGAATTTTAATAAGAAAGACATTAATTTTATAGAACAATGAGGAGGGGAAGATGTCTTACAGTGTTGAATCTTCCAATCCATGAACATGGTGAATCTTTTACTTAGGTCTTCCCCCCCACCCCCAGTGTTTTATAGTTTACAGCATAAAATTTGACATATAAAGTTATATCCTCAAATACTTTCTTGATGTTATAGATGGTATTACTTTATATTTCATTTTCTAATCTCTATATTCATTATCAGTTGCTATACAATACACCTTCCAACAGGTCTCAAAAAATCAGTCATCATTTATTTCCCCTCATAGTTTCTGTTAGTCAGAGATTTAGAACTGATTAGATGGGAAGTTTCAACTCAAGAGTCTCTCCTAAGTTTGCAGGAAAAGTAAAATCAGGCTGCAGTCGTCTGAAGGCTTGACCCTAACTAGGTGAGCCCATCACACATAAGCTCCTCACATACCTGGTGGTTTGATGCTGATCACTCTCCTTGTGTGAGCCTCTCTGTGGGGTTGGTTGGCCGTCTTCGTATCAGGGTAGCTGGCTTCCTCCACAGAGAGTGATCCAAAAGACCAGGGCAAAAGCTGCAATGCCTTTTGTGACCTGGCCTCAGAAACTACACATTGTCATTTTTGCCTTATCCTATCAGTCATTTAAGGCAGCCCCGATTCAGTGTCTGCAGAGACTGTGTGCTGTGCTTAGTCGCTCAGTCAGGTCCAACTCTTTGCAAACCCATGGACTGCAGCCCGCCAGGTTCCTCTGTCCATGGGGATTCTCCAGACAAGAACACTGGAGTGGGTTGCCAAGTCCTCCTCCAGGGGATCTTCCCAACCCAGGGATCAAACCTGGATCTCCTGCATTGCAGACGGATTCTTTACCGTCTGAGCCAACTAGACAGGGAGTAAATAGTGGGAAGCAAGGGGTCACGGAAAATCATTTCAGAAACTGGATGCCAATCCCATCAATAGAAATAGAACTGATTCCTCTCTGTTGATTTGCATTCTGTGACCTTGCTATGTGGACATTAATTTTAGTAGGTTTTTTTTTTTCAAGATGTCTTAGGATTTTCTTTGTAAAATAAATCATGTCATCTGTGCATAAAGATTTTTCTTTCTAATGTACACCTATTTTTCTTGCTTTAGTGTACTGGCTAAACTATGCAGCATAATGTTGAACAGAAGTGGTATGAACAGAAACCCTGTCTTGTCTCCAGTCTCAAGTAGAACATTTCAATATTTCTCCCTAAAGTATAATGTTGGTTATAGGTTTATTATGGATGTCTTTTATTAGCTTGAAAAAAATTTCTTTCTATTCCTAGATTACTGAGGTCTCTTTTTTTTTTGTTTACCCCTCTTCCATGATCATTCATGGGAACTGAATTTTGTCAAATGCTTTTTCTGCATCTATTAAGGCAGTCATGTAATTTTTCTTCTTTATCTTACTAATGGGTTAAGTTAAATTGGTTTAACATGCCTAAATCTATCAATCTTGACTACCTGGAATAAATCCCAATGATGCGTTACTCCTTTTATATATTTCTGGGTTAATCTTCTAGCATACTTTTAAGTATGCATTTATAACCATGAGGGACAGAGGACCATAATTTTATTTATTACTAATATGTTTGTCAGGTTTTGGTATCAGAGTAATGCTGATCTTATGAAACAAGTCAGATATGCTCCCTGAGCCTCTGTTTTCTGAGAGTTTGTGTGAGATTCATGCTATTTCTTCCTAAAACATTTTATAGAATTTACAAGAGTAACTATATGAATCTAGGGTTTTCTTGTAATCTTTCCCCCCTAATTTGATTTCTTTAAAAGCTATCAGTTCAGTTCAGTCGCTCAGTCATGTCCAACTCTTTGCGACCCCGTGAATCACAGCACTCCAGGCCTCCCTGTCCATCACCAACTCCTGGAGTTCACCCAAACTCATGTCCATCAAGTCAGGGATGCCATCCAGCCATCTCATCCTCTGTTGTCCTCTTCTCCTCCTGCCCCCAGTCCCTCCCAGCATCAGGGTCTTTTCCAATGAGTCAACTCTTCGCATGAGGTGGCCAAAGTATTGGAGTTTCAGCCTCAGCATCAGTCCTTTCAATGAACTCCCAGAACTGATCTCCTTTAGGATGGACTGGTTAGATCTTCTTGTAGTCCAAGGGACTCTCAAGAGTCTTCCTAACACCACAGTTCAAAAGCATCAATTCTTCGGCGCTCAGCTTTCTTCACAGTCCAACTCTCACATCCATGCATGACCACTGGAAAAACCATAGCCTTGACTAGATGGACCTTTGTTGGCAAAGTAATGTCTCTGCTTTTCAATATGCTATCTAGGTTGGTCATAACTTTCCTTCCAAGGAGTAAGCATCTTTTAATTTCATGGCTGCAGTCACCATCTGCAGTGATTTTGGAGCCCCCCAAAATAAAATCTGACACTGTTTCCACTGTTTCCCCATCTATTTCCCATGGAGTGATGGGACCGGATGCCATGATCCTTCTTTTCTGGATGTTGAGCTTTAAGCCAACTTTTTCATGCTCCTCTTTCACTTTCATCAAGAGGCTTTTTAGTTCCTCTTCACTTTCTGCCATAAGGGTGGTGTCATCTGCATATCTGGGGTTATTGATATTTCTCCCAGAAATCTTGATTCCAGCTTGTGTTTCTTCTAGCCCAGCGTTTCTCATGATGTACTCTGCATGTAAGTTAAATAAGCAGGGTGACAATATACAGCCTTGATGTACTCCTTTTCCTATTTGGAACCAGTCTGTTGTTCCATGTCCTGTTCTAACTGTTGCTTCCTGACCTGCATACAGGTTTCTCAAGAGGCAGGTCAGGTGGTCTGGTATTGCCATCTCTTGAAGAATTTTCCACAGTTTATTGTGATCCACACAGTCAAAGGCTTTGGTATAGGCAATAAAGCAGAAATAGATGTTTTTCTGGAACTCTCTTGCTTTTTGGATGATCCAGCAGATGTTGGCAATTTGATCTCTGGTTCCTCTGCCTTTTCTAAAACCAGCTTGAACATCTGGAAGTTCATGGTTCATGTATTGCTGAAGCCTGCCTTGGAGAATTTTGAACATTACTTTGCTAGTGTGTGAGATGAGTGCAATTGTGCAGTAGTTTAAGCATTCTTTGGCATTGCCTTTCTTTGGGATTGAAATGAAAACTGACCTTTTCCAGTCTTGTGGCCACTGCTGAGTTTTCCAAGTTTGCTGGCATATTGAGTGCAGCACTTTCACAGCATTTGAAATAGCTCAACTTTGGCCTTGGAATACGGAATGAAGCAGGGCAAAGGCTAATAGAGTTCTGCCAAGAGAACGCACGGGTCATAGCAAACACCCTCTTCCAACAACACAAGAGAAGACTCTACACATGGACATCACAGGATGGTCAACACTGAAATCAGATTGATTATATTCTTTGCAGCCAAAGATGGAGAAGCTCTATACAGAGTCAGCAAAAACAAGACTGGGAGCTGACTGTGGCTCAGATCATGAACTCCTTATTGACAAATTCGTACTTAAATTGAAGAAAGTAGGGAAAACCTCTAGCCCATTCAGGTATGACCTAAATCAAATCCCTTATGATTATACAGTGGAAGTGAGAAATAGATTTAAGGGACTAGATCTGATAGATAGAGTGCCTGATGAACTATGGACGGAGGTTTGTGACATTGTACAGGAGACAGGTATCAAGACTATCCCCATGGAAAAGAAATGCAAAAAAGCAAAGTGGCTGTCTAGGGAAGCCTTACAAATAGCTGTGAAAAGAAGAGACACGAAAAGCAAAGGAGAAAAGGAAAGATATAAGCATCTGAATGCAGAGTTCCAGAGAATAGCAAGAAGAGATAAGAAAGCCTTCCTCAGCGATCAATGCAAAGAAATAGAGGAAAACAATAGATTGGGAAAGACTAGAGATCTCTTCAAGAAAATTAGAGACACCAAGGGAACATTTCATGCAAAGACGGGCTCGATAAAGGACAGAAATGGTATGGACCTAACAGAAGCAGAAGATATTAAGAGGTGGCAAGAATACACAGAAGAACTGTAGAAAAAAGATCTTCATGACCCAGATAATCACGATGGTGTGATCACTCACCTAGAGCCAGACATCTTGCAATGTGAAGTCAAGTGGGCCTTAGAAAGCATCAGTACTAACAAAGCTAGTGGAGGTGATGGAATTTTAGTTGAGCTATTTCAAATCCTGAAAGATGATGCTGTGAAGGTGCTTAAAAGCTATATTCCCATTCAAAATCTTTCCTGTGTTTGCTTTGGTATGTTGTCCCTGCCAAGAAACTTGACCATTTTGTTTCAGTTGACAAATAATAAAATGACACAAAGTTGTTAGTTTCGTAATATTTGTGGGGTTTGTTGTTATTCTCCTCTGTCATTCTGATGTTAGTGTAAAATGGTCAGTTCTGTCATATTTGTAGGGTATCTAATCATGCGGAAAAAGAGGTAACACAGCAGATCTGACTGCTGTCATTTGAAAGAGCTGCTTGCAAGGTTGGCCCCTGCCTGGCATCTAGAAACTTGGATGTCAAGAGGGTCCTCATTGTCCTAAACTGTATAGACAATATGGTGCATGCTAAATATGTACTTTCCTTCTGGAATTTTTTGAAATACTTATTTGGCTCTACCAGATCTAGTTGCAGCACGTGGGATCAAGTTCCCTGACCAGAGGTGGAACCCAGGCCCCCTGCATTGGGAGCACAAAACATTAGCCATTGGACGACCAGGGAAATCCCCCTGGAATTTTGTTACATGCTAGACAGAGGCTGCATACGTGACCAGCCCCCCAAATCCCTGGACACTGCGTCTCTGTTAAGCTCATCAGATGCATTCCATACGCTGTCATAAGTCATTGTGGGGGAACTAAGCATGGTTTTATTTTTTTAATTTATTTTTAATCGGAGGATAATTGTTTTATAGTGTCGTGCTGCTTTCTGCCACACAGCAACGTGAGTCAGCCAAAAGTACACATCTGTCCCCTCCCTCCTGAGCCTCCCTTCTGCCATCCCACCCCTCTGGGTCATCACAGAACACCGAGCTGCGCTCCCTTTGCTGTGGGCGGCTTCCCACCAGCTGCCTGTTTCACACGTGAAAGTGTATATATGTCAGTGCTGCTTGTTCCATTTGTCCCCCTCTCCTTCACCGGTGTCCGCAGATGCATTCTCATATCTGTGTCTCTGTCCCTGCCCTACAGAAAGGAATGCCATCAGAGCCATTTTTGCTGGCACATTGGTTTCCTCTGAACATCACTCCATGAAATGCTTCCCTTTGTTAATTTTGTTTTATATCCTTTTTCTGTAAAACAAACAAAACACTTCGCCATGAATATGTCTATATGCTGAGACATCTCAGTAAACCTGGGCAGTCTGGGGACCAATAATACAGGAGTTATTTCTCCTCTATCATAACAATATTTGTCATTTATATTTTCTCCTTTTGTCCTTAATTGGTCTAGGAATGCTTTTGGAGAACAGACTTTGGCCTTGTGACTTGACAACTCAACATTGGTCACTGTTGGTTTGTTTTCTGTCATGATTTCTGACCTCATCTTCATCATTTCCTGATTTTTGTTTTCCTTTGTGATTAATTTGTACTTTTATCTGCTTCACACGGTGGAAGCTTCAATTGCTGATTTTTAAGCCTATCTCCTTTCCTGATATAAGCATTTACAGTTTACACATTCATTTCTAAATTTTTCTTTAGTTCCTGCCCATGAATGTTGATAGATTGTGCTTTCATTACCCTTTATTTCAAAATATTTTTAACCCCCCCACCTTTGTGATTTCTACTAATTTGCAAGTATGTTAGACCTTTCTAGATATCTTCCAGAAATCTTACTGACTTCAAATGTTATTCTACTCTTGTACAAGAATATGCTCTGTGTAATTCCAACCAGTAGATGATTTTAGGGACATCTTTTAAGGGCCAGCAGGCTTCCCTTGTGGCTCAGCTGGTAAAGAATCCACCTGAAATGCAGGAGACTTGGGTTCAATCCCTGGGTTGGGAAGATCCCCTGGAGAAGGGAAAGGCTACCCACTCCAGTATTCTGACCTGGAGAATTCCAAGGACTGTATAGTCCACGGGGTTGCAAAGAGTCGGACACAACTGAGCTCCTTTCACTTCACTTTAAGGGCCAACATATGGTCTATCTTTGTGAATGTGCCACATGTACTTTCAAAGAACGTGCATTTTGCAGCTGCTGGTATTTGTTCTACAAAATCTCAGTATGCTCAAGTTGGTATTAAACACTATTCTTTACTTACGGCAGTCCTCCTTGTCTTGAAGTCTTCTTTGCCTGATACGCAGTATGAGCTTCTTCACAGCCACATAGGGCATTAAGGTTGTGTTCACCATTTTTCTTTCTTTTTGCTTTCGACTCATCCGTGTGGTTATACTCACCCTGTATCTCCTAAAAGGGCTTCCCGGTGGCTCAGATGGTAAAGAATCTGCCTGCCATGCAGGACACCCTGGTTGGATCTCCGGGTCAAGGAGATCCCCTGGAGAAGGGAATGGCAGCCCACTCCAGCATTATGGCCTGGAGAATTCCATGGACAGAGGAGATCTCCTAAAAACATGTATTTGGTGGTTCTTTTTGTCTGATGTGACCATCTCTTTCTTTAAATTCGAATGTGTATTTTCTTTGCATTTGATGTAAATATCAATATAGTTTGTGTTCATTATACCAACAGGCTGTTTATTGCTTATTTGCACTCTCACTTCTTGGTTCTTTTGTTCTCCCTTTGCTGTCTGGTTTTGGTATAATCAACTTTCTGAATTTTTTTTAACCTCCCTCCTTTATTGGCATTTTCATTTTTAGTCAGTCTTTTTAAAACTGTTACTCTGATAACAATATGCATCCTTAGCTTATCTAAACCTAATTTGAATTAACTTTATATCACTTCACATATAATGAAAAAGCCTAAAATAGTATGTTCCCACCCTGTCTTAGTGCTATCATCACATATTTTACCAATACTTTATTATCAGCCTCAACTGTGTTATTATTTTTCACTTTAAACAGTTCATTATATGGTATAAAATTTGAGAAAAGAAGATACAGTTTTCATATTTACTGTTTGCAGTGCTCTTCAGATTTAATTGATCATTTGGTATTATTCACATTCAACTTGAAGAACTTCCTATAGCACTTCTTGTAGTATGAGTCTGGATATATTTTCTCAGCTTTTATTTACTGGGGAAAAAGTCTTTATTTTTTTCTGTCATTTTAAAAAGGATATTTTCGTACTTGGTGGAGCAATCTATATAATAGTCCCTCCCCACACATCACCCCATGACACTTTTAAGATGTCATTCCTTTATCTTCCAGTCTTCACGCTTTTTTCTGGCTTTCTTTTTAAATAATAAATCCGCTGTCATTCTTCTCTGAGTTCTCCTGTAGACATCTCCGCACCTTCCATTCCCCTAAGCTTGCAAGGTTTATCTCTTACCTTGTTTGACAGCAGTTTAACTGTAATGTGCTCAGGTGTGATTCCCTTTGTATTTGTTCTGCCTGAGGTTTTCTGGGATTATTGAATTTGTGGGTTGATGATTTTGTTCAAACTTTGAAAAACTTTGGCCAGCATTTTGTCCCCCTAATTCTCACTTTCCTATCCTCTTGGACACAGCTATGGGGTTTTTGTCCCAGTTTTTGTTTCCTCTGTTCTTAGTCTAAAATGATTACTGTTAATGTGTCTATACATTTATGAATTATTTTTGTTGGATCCAATCTTCTGTTAATCGGTAATTCTTTTTATTTAATTTTAGCTGATGTGCTGTCCATGTAAGATCTCTATTTGAGCCTTTTCTAAGTTTTTATATCTCCTGAAATTATCTACTTATTATCTTTATCTCTAACATTTTATATTGCTTATTTTTTAACAAAGTGCAAAGGCATTTCCCCCTAGCTTCACAGAGATGTAATTAACAAGGTAACATGGTGCCAGTTTAAGGTGAACAATATCTTCATTTGATAGATACATTTGTTAATTGTAAAATGATTATCACCATTAGCTGCCATCTATCTGTCACATAGTTACCATATTGTTTTTGTACTGAGAAAATCTAAGAGCTACTGTCTTGTAATATTCAAGTATATACTGTAGAGCATAAGCACCATGCTCCTACATTAGAGCCCCAAACTTGTTAATCTTATAACTGGAAGTTTGTAGCCTTTGACCAGTATCTACTCATTACACCTAACCCCCAAATGCCAGTTACCACCATTCTACTCTGTTTCTCTCTGAGTTTGTCTTTTTTAGCTACCAAATATAAGTGATATCACTCAGTATTGTATCTTTCTCTCTCTGAATTATCCACTTAGCATAAATAAGGCTCTCAATGTCATCCAGGTTGTTGGCAAACACCAAGACTTCTTTCTTAGAGCTGAATAATATTCCTTTTTCTCTATGTTTGAATAAACACATTTTTTCCTATCCCTTCATCTGTTGATGGGCACAGGTTGTTTCCATGTCTTGGCTATTGAGAATAACGCGGCGATGAACATGGAAGTGCAGATATCTCTACAAGATCCTGATTTAATTTCTTTGGAAATATACCTTGAAGTAGGATTGCTGGATGATATGATAGTTATGTTTCTATTTTTAGAGGAACTCCCATACTGTTTTCCAGTGGCTGTACCAATTTACATTCCTAGAGTACATTACATCGCACTAGAGTTCCCCTTTTCCCACACTCTCACCAACACTTACCTCTTGTCTTTTGATGACAGCCATTCTAACTACTGTAAGGTGATATCTCTTTGTGGTTTGGATTTGCATTGCCCTGATGATTTATGATGTTGACCAGCATTCCATGTACCAGTGGCTATATGTATGTCCTCTTTTGAAGACTGTCTACTAAGTCCCTCTGTCCATTTTTTTAATCTATTAGATTTTTAGCTATCAGATTGTATTGAGATAATTTAGATATTAAGCCCTTATCAGATGTATGATTTGTAAATATTTTCCCTCATTCCTTAGATGGTCTTTAGGTTTTGTTTATTTTTTCTTTTGCTATGCAAAACCTTTTCAGTTTGATGTTGCTCTGTTGCTAAGTCGTGTCCAACTCTTTGCAACCCCATGGACTGTACCCCTCCAGGCTCCTCTGCCTCCACTGTCTCCTGAAGTTTGCTCACTTGTTTGTTGTAGTCCCACTTAGTTATTTTTGCTTTTGTTGCATGTGCTTCTGCTATCCTATCCAGAAAATCACTGCTGAGATTAATGTCAAGGAGATTTTTTCCTATTTTACTTATAATTATTTTGTGGATTCAAGTCTTAAATTTAAGCCTTTAATTCGAGCTCAATTTTGTCACTGTGAAAGATAGAGATCCAGGTTCATTATTCTGTATGTTATACACTTTTCCAATCATCATTTATTGAAGAGATTATATTTTCCTCATTGGGTATTCTTGGTACTCTTGTCTAATATTAGTTGCCCATATATATAGGGGTTTATTTGTAGGCTCCCAATTCTGTTCCATATGTCTATTTTTATGCCAGTGCCATACAGTTTTGAATGCTATAGTTTTATAGTTTAGTTTAAAATAAAAATACGTGATGCTTCTAGCTTTGTTCTTTCTCAAGATTGCTTTGGCTATTTGAGGCCCTTTGTGGATCCATGAGAATTTGGGCATGGACTTTTTTCTATTTCTGTGGAAAATGCCATGGGAATTTTGATAGTGATTACACTACATCTATAAATGACTTTGGATAATATGGACATTTTCCAATCCATGAACTTGGGGTATCTTTACATTTGTTTGTCTTCAGCAAAGTCTTACAGCATTTAGTGTACAGATCTTTCCTCTCCTTGGTTAAGTTGACTTCTAAGACACCTTCACTTGCGCCAATGGTGGCAATCCCTAATGGCCTGGTGGCAGCTGCTGTTCTTGCTTGGAACAAGATGCAGAATGAGCCACAGGAGCCTACACACGTCCCAGTAAGCCCAGTTCATCCTAATGATCTTGAGGAATGCTGTCACTGGCCAGCAAACATAAGAGACACTGTTAAGTGACTACAAGGACAGATCATGCGCAGACTTTCAATGAATGCCTCTGAGGGAAGCCAACATTGAATTCCATTTTAAACAGATGAAGCTGTCATGTTATTGAAGTAATTCTCTGAACCTTCCTGGTCCAGAGTGCTGTGCCAACAGCCAGAGAGCTTCCACAACCCAGAGGAGGAAACCTTGCAGGAAATGGCATCGATGTTTTACTTTCCTAATGAATCTTCATGGCTTAGAAGAAAACATGGCATTCTTGCATTTCTGCATGTCTACCAGTGTTAATTATAGATACACTTACACCAACCTGGGTGACAGAAAATCAGTGCTGAGGCAGCTTGGAAGACTTCTTCCCCCAGACTAAGCTCAGGGTGGAGTGAAGACAGAGATAGGTCTAATCATGCCCCACAGGAACATTCCCTCTGGTGGATGTTTTCATTGACAAATTGCTTTTGATCAGCTGGCTAGAACAGGACATTCCTGAGGTTAAAAGTCATGGGGTCAACACCACTGTGATCACGTTACTATCACTGTCGCATAGTTACAGGCTGTAACTTAGCCATGGCCAACTATTTTGAAAATAAAACCTATGGTCATAGATTCAATGTGTAGAAACCTACATCAAAAGAGGAAAAAATAAAAGCACCTACTTTATAGTCACTCCAAAATGCCCTGTTTATATAGGAATGTGTTACACATTATTTTTCCCCGTAGTCAAAGATAATGGTCTTATTTTCTTAGATTCCAGACTGGCAGGGTTCATACTAAACTTTATTATAGTGATAGTTTGGTTTTTGTTTTTTGTTTTTGGCTTAGCTGTGACCCAGTCCAGTACTCTTGCCTGGAGAATTTCATGGACAGAGGAGCCTGGCAGGCTATAGTTCATGGGAACTGCAGAGTTGGACATGACTGAGTGACTAACACACATACAATGCAACGTGTAGGATCTTAGTTCCCCAACCAGGATTTGAACCTGTGCCCTCTGCATTGGGTGCATGGAGTCTTAACTACTAGACCACGAGAGAAGTCCCTCTAGTGGTATAGTTTTAACCATGATATTGTTCCAGGGGTGGAGTCTGCTGGGAAGCAATAGCAGTAATCTAAGGCAGAGACAATAAAGACAGGAACTAGACAGAAATGGCAGACTGGGGGAGAAGGGACATACCAGGGAGATACTTAGGACATGAACTGCCTGTGACTGGCATCTGGGAGTTTTAGCAGCATCATATGTTGGCTGGACAAGAACTTGGACTAACTGTACCACAAGCGTGAATGTCAGTTGCCCACTAGAACCTGGACTTGCTGATAAAAGCCCTGACTTGTAGAGCTTGCTGATCTCCCAGGTGTAATTGTTCCCAGCAGTTTCAAGCTACAAAGGGCCTAATAATCAGCTGGCAAAATTCCTGATGTTTTGAACATTGCTTGTGTAGGACAATACGAGAGAGCTCTGGCACACCACTGACCTGAATTCAATGTCAAGCAATCCAGTTTTCAATTTGCCTAAATTTTGTTCCTTTTTCCCTTTCTTCTTTGAACCTATTCATTATTTGTTCTTTGCCATTTCTTGTAAGAATGACTGTAAGAGCTATTCATAAGATTTTATGAATGTGGAAGAGACAGGCACAGACTGTACACTGGACTGTACATGGATGTACACTAGACATACACTGGTGTATACCAGGCTGTACATCAGACTGTTCCATTGGAATGTACACTGGACATACCCTGACTTTACACTGCACTGTGTACACTGAGATGTGCCTTTGGATTGTACACCAGATGTGTCCAGATGTGCACTTGACTGTGTGCCAGCTGTGCTCCAGCTGTACACTGGAATGCACACTATACAGTAGACCGTACATTGGACTGTACATAGATGTGTACTTGTACACTAGACTGTGCACTGGGATGTACACTATACTGGACAGTGAGTGTACACGGGACTGTACAGCATACACTGGGGTGTATACTATACACTGAATGTACACTGGACTGTACATTCAACTGTACACTGGGCTGTACACTATCCTGGACACTGGATGTTCAGTAGACGGTGAAGAAACAAGCACCAGCATGATGATTTCTGGTGCATCATGGACACACATCCTTTGAACATATATATGCAAAATGCCAAGCTGTAATGATGTCAGGATTGAATTTTTCTGATTTTTCCTTGCAATCCAGATAGAAACAGTTCATTTTCAATTTCAAGATGCCAAAAAAGTTTAAAGGTCAACTGGTACATTTTATTAGAACCAAAGAGTGATTGATTCTAAGTTATATAATGTGTAGTTCAAAAACAAAAACCCCACAACTAAACTTGGTATGTTTTTCTACCCAAAACTAATGTTTTCCAAGGAGAAAATGTGGGGATAAACACGTGAAAAGAAGTTCTCATAATAGAGTTCAGGGAACATTTCTTCTGAATCCTTTGTGTTTCTGTCTTTTTATCAATTTTCTGACAGATAGCCCCAAGTAAACCTACTAGGCAACAGATGATGTCACAACTCCAAGCAACAATAGAAATACTTTCTGTTCATCTACATAACCAACCCATGAGTATTCTTGTTAACAGCAATAAGAACAATCTTTAATCTCATCATGTAGGGGGTGCTGCTGCTGCTGTTCCTAAGTCGCTTCAGTTGTGTCCGACTCTGTGCGACCCCATAGACGGCAGCCCACCAGGCTCCCCGGTCCCTGGGATTCTCCAGGCAAGAACACTGGAGTGGGTTGCCATTTCCTTCTCCAATGCACGAAAGTGAAAAGTCAAAGTGAAGTGTCCGACTCCTAGTGACCCCATGGACTGCAGCCTCCCAGGCTCCTCCATCCATGGGATTCTCCAGGCAAGAGTACTGGAGTGGGTTGCCATTGCCTTCTCCTCATGTAAGGGAACTGTTATTTATAAGTGTTGCTTTTATCTGGGTTATCACAACAGTTAGAAATCTACAGGCTTGTCCACACAAATACAAATGTGCTTATCTTTTTAGCTGGAATCAGAGGATATGGTGCACACTTAAACTCTACTTCACAATAATTAATGTAAAAATAAAATTGAAGGACAAATGGTCTTCCACCCAAGACCTGAATGAGTTTCATCATGGTTAGATGCTTAATAAGCACCCAAACAGAACATTTTAAGATAGTCACAACCTTTGTTGCCTGCTGAATTCATTGTAATGAGATGATTCAAAGGCACTGGGTCTGAGAGAACCAGCTGAGGCCTCAGGTTCTGTCCTTGGCGGGATACCAGGCTGTGCTGAGAGTGTGCTAATCAGGCCCCTCCTTCCTGGTGAGGTTTGCATGCCACCTTCTCAAAGTTCGCTACTCAGTCCTGCGCCATCATCTTGTCTCCATCTCTGGATGCCTGCTTCCTCACTCAGCTGGACTTCTTTTCCATGGTCAGTGGTTGTCAACATTTTCCTGTCTCTGAATAACTTGGTTAAAATGACCAGGTCAAAACACTGATTGTCAGGCGCCAACCCCCAGAGGTTCTGGCTCAGTAGGTGTGGGTGGGGCCTCAGAATGTGCCTACCTGACAAGTTCCCAGCGGGTGCTAATGCATCTGGTCTAGGGACCACACTTTGAGAATCACTGCAGGACCTTGGCTCTCTAATATTAATAATTCTGCCTTGAATTCTGTTTAACCCTCTTACTTTCCCCCTCATAGAGTGGCAGATGAGATCTGCCACCTCACACCCTGTGAGGAGCCATCTCTCCTCCCTGACTTCATTTTCTTTGTGGGTAGAATGGGGACCACCCTTTTCTCAAGGGGTGTGAGGATGGACCACTCATGTAAGATGCATCCTAGGCACCCAGCACCTGGTAGTGAGCAAGATGTGCGACTACCCTGCCCCTACTCTTTGCCCTGTCCACTCTGTATGAACTTGCGTTAAATTTGATTACTTGTTTAGGTAGATTGTAATCCTCTGGAAAAGGAAAGATATACTTTATGCATCTGGGTCTAGCCCTGTATTCTACATTCAGAGCCTTAAGAACATTTATCAAGGATGCTGATTAAAAAAAAAACAAAACTAAAAACAGCCTTCATTACTTTCACCCTAAATGAATCTTACAGAGGCATGTGATAGAAAATAAACCAACAAAGAGAGACCCCAAGAAAAGTAATAAAGAAGCAATGTACTCAGAACAGAGCGCCCCCAGCCCCAACCATGCAGGAAGGAAGGCCAAAGGAAAATAGTTCATCATCATCACAGCAGAACACAAGCAAAGCTGACCAGACACCAGCTGTTTTCTCTCAGCCTCTTTGCCTCTGGAACAAAGAAGGTCCTTCCAGCAGCAAATCAAGAGGGCGCAGCACTATTTTCAATCCACGTGATACTGTTGGGACAGGCACAGGGAGTGGTCCAAGGAAAAAAAAAAAGGAGATGGGGAGATGTGGGAAGTAACTGAGAAGGGGAGTGGGTGAAGGAAGGAAAACCCATCTGTGACATCACTTGACATTTTTAAACCTAGCTGCTAGCACCTGGCAAGGCCTTCTGGGAAAACAGATCAGATTTCTGTAGCCTCATATTTTGGGAACATAAATGAGTCTGCTAATTCATGGTCAGACTCTCTTGTGAGTCTGTGTTGATTGTCACTTGGCCTAAAATAATAGGAAGCAAGAAACCTGGTCCTCATTTCGTTTCCCTCCTGCAGCATGTGTCTGGGATGCCTGGCTTTTCTAGATCTCTTCTTGCCCACCCTCTCAAGCGTGAAGTCCTCCAACCTGACTGGGGACAATAGTTCTGGAGACTAAGCAGCTCTGGAGGCAAAGCTGGGATTTTGAGGGCTAAGAAAGCACAGTGCAGCGCATGGAGTTTCTCACGAACTGGGGACCAAGTCCGTTTCACTGTCAGTCTCTTTATCAGCATGCATGCTGTGGTTCTTCCTCCAAATATGACAGACTGGACCATAGGCTGGCCACACATGCGCCAGCTCTGTTCCCGTTACCATGTTGTTACTAAGCTCTTGGGGGATAGATCTTGTGTATGAGAACTGGAGTTCACCAAGCTTCGAATTCCTCAACAGACTTTTCTAAGATAACCCACAGTAGGACATTAGGGAAAAAGAAAAGAAAAAATTGGAGATTCAAGGAACATATCTTGAGTTGCAAAATTCAGAATCAAACCATTTCTTTTTTTTTTTTGTAAATTAATTTATTTTAATTGGAAGCTAATGGAGAAAAGACAATCTCTTTAACAAGTGGTGCTGGGAAAACTGGTCAACCACTTGTAAAAGGATGAAACTAGAACACTTTCTAACACCAAACACAAAAATAAACTCATAATGGATTAAAGATCCAAATGTAAGACCAGAAATTATAAAACTCCTAGAGGAAAACATAGGCAAAACACTCTCCGACATAAATCACAGCAGGATCCTCTATGACCCACCTCCCAGAGTCATGGAAATAAAAGCAAGCCATCTCTTGAAACTCTTGGCCTGAGTGTATACCAATGTTTAGACACAGATGTTAGCAGTTATTTAGCAACATGCAACAATGCCCAGGAGGTCATATACTGGGTCAGTACAGACCATGCTTATATGAACCCAAACCAGGACAGTAAGCATTGTGGCCTATACCTTACTGAGTTAAGCACTTGAGGAACAAGTACCATCAAGACTCATTTTACACAGGATGAAAATGAAGCACAAGGAATCCAGAAAATGGTTTAGGGCCATGCAGCCAAGAAATACCAGAATTAAGTCATGAGTCTTCTGCTAATTTCTGCCCCCACCCCTAGCTCAGGGTCCTGGTATGCAACAAAATTCCACTCCAATGATTCATTGGAGCTTGGACGCCAAATGAATACTAAAATGGACATTTGCATTAAAGACATGTTAAAGTGCCAAAAAATAGATTTATAATATACTTTTGACTTGATGTTTGAAAATGTTACACTTCATACATTAAAAATCAATGGATTGGTTAAAGAAAGCTAAGTATTTATTACTTTTAATGCTATTATACACAAGATTGTTTTCTTTTTATATGTTTTATTCTTAGTGTACAGAACTGAACTGTATTCTGTATGTTGATTTTATATCCTTCAATATTACTGAATTTATTGATTTAGTTATGATTTTGGTGGAGATTTTATATATATATATATATATACATACTATATATATATAACTTAGGACTTAATACATATATAATCATATCATCTGCAAACAAAGACATTTCTACCTCTTCCTTTCCTGTTCTGATGCCTTTTATTTCTTTTGCTTGCCTAATTGCTCTGGCTAAGATTTCCAGTACTGTGTTGAACAGGAGTGGTGGAAGTAGGCACATTTGTCTTGCTCCTGAATTTAGAAAAAAGCTTTCAAAACTTTCACTATTGAGAATGATGCTGGCTATGGGTTTATCATATATGTCCTTTACTTTTGAGGTATACGCCCTCTATACCCAATCTGTTGAGCATTTTTATCATGAAAGGATACAGTACTTTGTCAAACGCTCTTTCTGCATCTATCCAGATGCCCATGATTTCATCTTTCATTCTGTTTATGTGGTGTTTCTCATTTACCGCTTTGCATATTGAACCATCCTTGCATCCTAAGTTTAGATAAATCCTACTTCATCATAGTGAACGATGCTTTTAACTGTGCTGTTGCATTCAGTTTGCTAATGTTGAGAATTTTTTGCATCACTATTCATCAGGAATACTTGTCTGTAGTTTCCTTGTATCCTCTGGCTTTGTTATCAGGTTGATGGTAGCCTCATAAAATGAGTTTGGGAGTGTTCTCTCTTCTTCAGTTCTTATAAAAGTTAGTGAAAGATGGCATTAATTTTTCTGTAAATATTGTAGAATTTACCAGTAAAACAATCTGCCTGGGCTTTTCTGCCTGGGGAGGTTTTTAATTACTAATGTTATCTTCTTCCTTGATATTTGTCTGTTGAGATTCCCTATTTCTTCATGATTCACTCTTGGTAGGTTGTATATTCCTAGGAATGTATCTGTTTTTTTATATTGTCCAGTTTACTGGTATATAACTGATCACACAAGTCTCTCATGATCTTTTATATTTCTGCAGTATCAAATTCAGTGTCTTCTTTCTCATTTCTAATTCTGATTTTTGAGTCTTCTCTCTGTTTTCCTGAGTTAGTTAGCTAAAAGTTTTTCAATTTTGTTGATCTTTTTCAAAAATCAGTATTCACCTAGCTCCTAAAGCCTGGCTGGCTGTGAGCATAGATCCTGGGTTCTGATGAGGAGAGGGGACCCAAGTGGCTGTTGTTTTATATTTGTACTGCCACAAAGACCTCAGATGGCTGCCAGGGTGGGTGCAGGCCCTGGCAGGGTATGAAGAGTGTGAAGGGAGCAGGGAAGGATTGAATCACAACTGGTGTTAGTGAACATAAATACCTGTAAGGCAGCTGGCAACATCTGCACAGCCAGTCCATAACTTGGTATGTGGTAGAAGCTGCTGAATTTGTCTGAAAGAAAGATCTCTCTTGACCAAATCATTCCCACTGTGTGTTTGCTAATAATAGCCTCTTCTTTCTTTTCCCTAGCCAGCTCTCTTTGCTTATCTAGGATGGAAAAAACTACGCTGGACCTTCACACAGGGCTCAGAAAGGCTGAAGAAGCTAGTCACTCACCCCTCTCTTCCTCTCCTGGTGAGAGGAACTTTTACTAGCTGGGAAGTTCCTTCTCAGAGCTGAACAAAGAGCCTGGGACATGGGACGAGGCAGGCAAAATAAAGCTGCCTTCCTTTTCTGCCGTTCTTCTCATATATTTTGTTCGATGGTGTTGCCAAAATGTCTTTAGGTGTATTTGTGGGTAGCTGTCTAGTCATTGACCTTTGTGGGAGGACAGGGAAGCTGCAATCTTCTATACTGTCTTTATTTCCCAGAATGCTTGGTTTATTTTATTGGCCTTTAATTTTAAAAACTTGTTTTCCTTCTGCACTGGGTCTTCATTGCTATGTGTGGGCTTTCTCTAGTTGAGGCGAGTGAGGGCTTCTCTCCAGCTGCAGTGCACAGGCTTCTCATCGTGGTGGCTTATCTTGTTGCAGAGCACAGGCTCTAGGGGTACAGACTTCAGTAGCTGCAGCTCGTGGCCTCAGTAGTTGTGATGCACAGGCTTATTTGCCCTGCAGCATATGGAATATTCCTGGATCAGGGATCAAACCCATGTTCCCTGCATTGGCAGGCAGATTCCTAACCACTGGACCACCAGGGAAGTCCTGCCTTGGTTAAACTGATTGCCAGCTAATTCCAGTTTCTGGACACTTCACATCTACTTTTATTGACTGTTTTCACCACTGTCCTGCTTTTTCATGCATCTAATAAAAATTGTGTGTTGGGCATCATTACTTGGTTGTACAGACTCTGAATTATGTTAGCTCCTTTTGAACAGTGTTGCTTTTCTGCCCCGGCAGTCGAGTAGTTATTCACAGATCATTCTGATCCTGCCTTACCGTTAGAGTTTATCAGGTTGTTCTATATTATATAGAAGGAAGAAAGAGAAAAGGAGGGAGGGGAAGGAAGGAAGGAAAACATAAAGGGAAGGAGTGAACGAATAAATAAGATTATAACTCCCATCTTCGTGGAACTTATTCTAACAAGAGAAAAACAGAGAAATCACGAAATAAATGTATAATGAGAGCATGTCGTTATGACAGCCTATAATAGGGCAATCTGAACTGATCAGGGAGAATCCAGGAATATGTCCTCAGGGAAGTAATAATGGGGCTGCTGTCTAGATCTGCTGCCAGCACCTGGGAAGTCATCATGTGGTTACAGAAGCTGCATCCCTTTCACTTGCTGAGACCATGGCCACCGCCTTGAAATCAGCTGGACATTAAAGCATGCACTGCTATGTCAGACCAGTGGAGGAGTCCAGTGACATCCTGGATACTTGCTGCCAGACTGTATCCTAGATATCAGCTGTCTGGGAAAGCATCCTCTGTGATGGAGCCCTGGACCAGGAGAGCTGTGACTGGAGTTGGAAGGGAGAAAGGGGCGGGTGCCACCAAAGACATCACTCCCAAACGGGGACGCGTGCGAAAGTCAATGACCACTTGCAGCACTTTTAAATAATTGTGAATAGATTCAAATGCTGTAGATGGGATAGAATCTGAGAACTGCTTTTTCTGCTGAATTATAAAAAGAACCAGGAAAAAAAAAAGAACCAGGAAAAGAGGAAAAAATAAAATTTCCTTTACAGATTAAAATTTCTGTTGGCAGCAAGAGAACTGTGAGATATCCAGAATTTTGTTTCCTCAGTGGAGCCCTCTGAGTCCACCACCAGCAATTCACATTGAGAACACTCTCACCAGGGAGTGCGAGGCAGGGGGCTACAGTGAGCCTTGGGGAGCAGGAAGGGAGCACTTGCCCCCACAAACCTTGAAAAATAGGAGGGCATTCGTTCACTTGTTCAATCTTGTCACAGCAACTGCTTAATGCTCTTTTGTGAAGATTTATTCTGAATCCTGCCAGCCTTATGGTAATATTTTCTCAACTTATTTTATAATTATTTCATAATTATAAATGGGTGACACAGAAACTTAGTCCCTGCTTTTCTTTCTGTGCACAGGCAGACTTTCTGCTTGAAATCCCTCTTCTGGTTAGCCAACCCTAGAAATAATTTGCCTTTTACAAATCTTCCTAGTCTAGTGGGAACATGAAAAATATCTTTCATTCATTCATTCATTTAGTATCAATTATAGTTGGGCTTCCCAGGTGGCTTAGTGGTGAAGAATCTGCGTGCCAATGCAGGAGATGTGGATTTGATCCCTGGGTTGGGAAGATCCCCTGGAGAAGGAAATGGCACCCCGCTCCAGTATTCTTGCCTGAGAAATCCAATGAATGGAAGGAGCCTGGCAGGCTACTATCCATGGGGTTGCAAAAGAGTTGGACATGGCTTAATGAGTCATAGTTTAATGACTAAACAACAACAATAAAATATTGTAGTTAACAGAGGTTCTGATTCCATGAAGAATATTTAAGAAAACAGAAAAGGAGGAGAAAAAACATATGCACACCCTGTTACCTAAAGCTCACTGCTACTTTCATCCAAGGTAAGTGCTTAGTGTCTGTTAACAGAAGCATCAGGTCAGAAAGCAGGACTGACTGTGGGTCCCAGGATGGCTGGGTAGATAAGGCAAGAAATGCTGAGGTGGAGAGGTTTGTTGTGGCCAGATCACAGATAGCCCTTTAAGGCACAGTAACGACTTTAGACTTTAGAAGACTCTTGAGAGTCCTTTGGACTGCAAGGAGATCCAACCAGTCCATCCTAAAAGAAATCAGTCCTGAATATTCATTGGAGGGACTGATGCTTAAGCTGAAACTCCAATACTTCGGCACCTGATGCAAAGAATTTACCCATTGGAAAAGACTCTGGTGCTGGGAAAGATTGAAGGCTAGAGGAGAAGGGGACGACAGAGGATGAGATGGTTGGATGGCATCACTGAGTTGATGGATATGAGTTTGAGTAAGCTCCGGGAGTTGGTGATGGACAGGGAAGCCTGGCATGTTGCAGTCCATGGGGTCGCAAAGAGTCGGATGTAACTGAACTGACTGAATGACTTTAGAACTTATTCTTAAATGAAAAGCCATTGAAGATTTTTAAACAAGGAACAGTCTATAATCATAGTCACACCTTTAAAATCACTCTGACAGCAGTGTAGGGAATGCATCTGAATGGGGCAGGGGTGCATGGAGAGAGGCTGTCAGGAGGCTGTTGATGTGATCCTGATGAGAATCACAGGCTGGCTGGAATGTGGTAGTGACAGAGGAGGGGAGTAGTTCACAGACTCTGCCGATATTTAGGAAGAACAATTGAATGCTCATGGTGATTGACTGGACATGTAGGTAGGTTCATTTGTGCTATGTCTTACATTCCACATGTTCAGTTCAGTCATTCAGTCATGTCTGATTCTTTGCGACCCCATAAATTGCAGCACACCAGGCTTCCCTGTCCATCACCAACTCCCAGAGCTTGTTCAAACTCATGTCCATCTAGTTGGTGATGCCATCCAACCATCTCATCCTCTGTCATTCCCTTCTCCTCCTGCCCCCAATCTTTCCCAGCATCAGGGCCTTTTCAAATGAGTCAACTCTTCTCAACAGGTGGCCAAAGTACTGGAATTTCAGCTTCAGCATCAGTCCTTCCAATGAATATTCAGGACTGATTTCCTTGAGGATGGACTGGTTTAATCTCATAGTCCAAGGGACTCTCAAGAGTCTTCTCCACCACAGTTCAAAAGCATCAGTTCTTTGGCACTCAGCTTTCTTTATAGTTCAACTCTCACATCCATACATGACTACTGGAAAAACCATAGCTTTGACTAGATGGACCTTTTTTTGGCAAAGTAATGTCTCTGTTTTTTAATATGCTGTCTAGGTTGGTCATAGCTTTTCTTCCAAGGAGCCAAGTGTCTTTTAATTTCATGGCTGCAGTCACCATTTGCAGTGATTTTGGAGCCCCCAAAAATAAAGCCTCTCATTATTTCCATTGTTTCTCCATCTATTTGCCATGAAGTGATGGGACCAGATGCCATGATCTTAGCTTTCTGAATTTTAAGTTTTAATTCCACATGTAAGTGATATCATATAATATTTGTCTTTCTGATTTGCTTAGTATGATAAACTCTAGCTCTATCCATGTTGCTGCAAATGACGTTATTTCATTTTTTATGATTGGGTAGCATTCCACTGTATGTATCCGTATGTGTGTGTATGTGTTTATATGTAAGGACTTCCTTGTTGGCTCAGATGGTAAAGAATCTGCCTGCAATGTGGGAGACCCAAGTTTGATCTCTGGGTCCGGAAGATCCCCTGGAGAAGGGAATGGCAACCCACTCCAGTACTCTTGCCTGGAGAATCCCATGGACAGAGGAGCCTCATCCATGGGGTCGCAGAGTCGGACACACTGAGTGATTAACTCTTTTACTTTCACGCACGCACACACACACACATCCATACACCACATCTGCTTTATTAATCTGATCTGATGGTGGATATTTAGGTTGTTTCCATGTCTTGGCAATTGTGAGCAGTGCTGCAATGAACATACTATTCGTTGTACGAATAGTCCTATTCAAGTCTCAGCTTTAGTGACTGCCGGGGACCTTCTCCAGCCCCAGAGGCTGGTAGCATGTATCTTTTCAAATTATAGTTTTTCCTGGATATATGCCCAGGAGTGGGACTTCTGGATCATATGACAACTCTTATTTTTAATTTTTTGAGGAGCTTCCAAATTCTTTTCCATAGTGGCTGCACCAATTTCCATTTCCACCAAGAATGTAGGTGGGTTCCCTTTTCTCCACACGCTCTCCAGCATTTGTTACGTACAGACTTCTTAACAATGGCCATTCTAACCAGACACATTGTTTTTTTGTTGTTTTTCATTTATCCTCCTCCTTTCTGCTTACTATTTTATATAAGACACATTAGCAGTGGTTGAGAGCATAAGTGATATACAGTGCAGTTGTTAAATTAAAAGAAAAATGTTCTTAAATGGTTTCACCATCCAGAACAGGGGAACATGAATGAAATGGAAAATTTCAGGGAGTATGAGGACAGAACCTAAATGGCATACCATGAACACAACCCCAAATCAGTAGTTGTCAGTATATTTCTGATGCTCCCCTTACTCTATCACCTTCACGCACACACACAGCATACAGGTATAGGGTATACTTCACACACACACTCTCACACACACACACACTCACACTCCAAATCTTTTTTCATAAGCATGTGTGTTTGATTTTTAGAAGCACCTTATTGTGCATACTGATAAGTTTTTTATAATGGGAGCTGGCTCCATTGTTTAGAAACTTAGGTGTTCTTTTACAAACCAGTGTTTCTTTTTTTCTTTCATTTTTATTGAGATATAATTTACATAGAGCATTGTATAAGTTTAAGACGAATAGCATAATGACCTGACATACATGTTGCATAATGATTAAAACAATAAATTTAGTTAATGTCTGTCATACATATAAAAAAAGCAATCTGGGCAATTCCCTGGCAGTACAGTGGTTAGGACTCAGTGCTTTCACCACTGAGGAACCAGGCTGAAGCCCTGCTCCAGAAATGAAGACCCCACAAACCGCACCAGCATGACTGAAGGAAAAAAGCTATTTTCCCCTATGATAAGAACTTTAAGGATCTACCCTGTTAGCAACCTTCAAATATACCACCAGCAGTATAAACTGAAGTCATAAAATAGCACACCATATCCCCAATACTTGTTATTTTTATACCTGGAAGTTTGTACCTTTTGAACAACTTCATCCAAGTTCCCTACCCCTACCCCCTGTCTCTAGTAACAACTGTCCTGATCTCTTGTTTTAATGAGTTTGGTGTTGAGTTTTTTTGTTTTTAAATTCCACATATAAGTAAGATCAGTATTTTTCTTTCTCTCTCTGACTGAATTCACTTAGCATGATGCCTTTAATGTATATCCAAGTTGTTGCAAATGACAGAATTTCCTTATTTGTTAAGGCCAAATAGTATTTCATTGTGTGTATACATATACATATATATATATATAAACTTGCATATATACGTATAACGTGCATATAGTATATGGATGTGCACACATTTTCTGCATCCATTTGTGTATCAGTGAACACTTGGGTTGTTTCCATGTCTTGGCTATTATAAACTGCTACAGTGAACAAGGGGACACAGATTACTCTTCAACATAGTGATTCTATTTCCTATGGCTATGTACCCAGCAGTGAAATTGCTAAATCATATATTGATTCACGTTTTAATTTTCAGAGAAACCTCTATATTGGTTTTCACAGTGAGTGTACCAGTTTACATTCCCATCAAGAGTACACAAGGGTTTTCCTCTCTTCATATCCTCATCACCATGTTATCTCCTGTTTTTTTTGGATGGTAGCCATTCTAACAGGTATGAGGTGATGTCTCATTGTAGTTTTGACTTAAATTTCCCTAATGTTGAGTACTTTTTCAGGTACCTGTTGGCCTTTTGAATATCTTCTTTGGAAAAATCTCTATTTAAGTTGGTTGCCCATTTTTAATCAGATTATTTCGTTTTGCTATTGAGTTGTATGACTTGATATATTTTGGATATTAACCCCTTGTCAAATATATGATTTGCAAATATTCTTTCCCATGCTATAGGTTGTCTTTTTATTTTGTAGATCCTTTATTTTGCTGAATAGAAGCCATTTAGTTTGATGTAGTCCCTCTTGTTTTTTTTACTTTGTTGCTTATGCATTAGCTATTATATACAGTACAAAAATTCATTTGCAAGATCCACCCCAAGGACCTTTTTTTCTATATTTCTTCTAGGAATTTTATGGTTGCAGATCTTACATTTACATCGTTAATCCACTTCAAGTTGATTCTTATGAGTAGTGTAAGATAAGAGTCTAGTTTCATTCTTACATGTCAACATCCATTTCCCAGCACCATTTACTAAAGAGGCTGTCTTTTATCCATCGCGTTTTTTTGGCTCCCTGGTCAATATTAGTTGACCGTACATATATGTGGAGTGTCTTTTCTGGGTTCTCAGTTCTGTTCTATTGGTCTACATATCTCTTTATGCCAGTATTTTAGAAAACGATTTTATGAATTTATACATAACACTGTTTGTTGTGTTTTATGTCTCTTGGAATGGTTTTTCTGCCTCCCGTGAGTTTGTATGTGTGTTTCCAGTTTCAGTTGTCTCAAGAAGCTTTTTTGTTCCCCTTTTAATTTCTTCTTTGATCCTTTCACTGTTCAGAAGTGGTGATTAATTTCTATGTACTAATGAATTTCCAGTTTTCCTCTTGTTATTTATTTCCAGTTTTCTAGTTTCATATCATGTGGTCAGAGAAGATACTTGATAGGATTTTAATACTTGAATTTGTTGAGACTTGTTTTGTTTTCTAACATATGCTCCATCATAGAAAATTCACTTGTGCTTTAGAAGACTGTATTCCACTACTGTTGGGTAGAACAATCTGTATATGCTTGTTAGGTCCGCTTGATCAAATCTACTGTTTACTTATTGATTGTCCAATAACATACCTATTGTTGAGAATGGAGTTTTAAAATCTCCAATTATTGTTATTTTTCTGTATAGTTCACCTTTTAGTTCTGTTTTTGCTTATATATCTTGGTGCTCTGATGTCAGATGCATAGATATTTACAATTGATTTATCTTCTGGATCAATTGACCTCTTTATCATTATAAAATGATCCTTCTTTTTACCATTTTTAACTTGTTTTGTTTTGCCTTATATAATTATAGCTACCCATGCTTTTTTTTTTTTTTTACTTTCCAGGTGTCACAGTGATAAAGAATCTATTTACAAATGCAGTAGACTCAACAGATGTGGGTTCGACCCCTGGGTTGGGAAGATCCCCTGGAGTAGGAAACAACAACCCACTCCAGTATTCTTGCCTGGAAAATTCCATGGACAAAGAAGCCTGGTGGGCCAGAATCCATGCTGTCACAAAGAGTCAGACGTGGCTGAGCACACAGAACATGATTTTTATTGGTTACTTTCTGCTCAAACTATCTTTTTTTTTTTAATCTTATCACTCTCAATCTGTGTGTGTCGTTAAAGCTAAAATGAGTCTCTTAACATATTGTTAAATCTTTATTTTTAAATCCATTCAGCCATTCTGTGTCTTTCAGTTGAAGAATCTAGTTCATTTATGTTTCAAGTAATTATTATCAGTAAGGATTTATGCCTTTTGTTCATTGTTTTCTGGCTGTTTTCTAGACCCACTGTTTCTTTTTTTCTGATCCTTATGTCTTTTTTGGTGTGATTTAATGTCTTATGGTATAAATATAATTTGACATCTTAATCTTGTTCTTGTGCATAGCTACTCCTGGGTTTCTCTTGTTGTTGTCATGAGGCTTATATAAAATAGCTTAAAATTAGAGCATTCTGTTTTTAACATCTTTTTAAAAACTGATAACAATTTGATAGCATTCCTAAACATCACATTTTTACTTCTCCCCCTCACATGTTAAGTTGTTGATATTACAGTTTACATATTTTTATATTATGTATCAGTATCAAATTATTATATTAATGCTTTTTAACTTATTTTCTAACTTTTTATCTAGAGCTGTAATTTAATTACATAGCTGTAATTTAATTAATTTACAGAATCTAACTTTGATTATATATTTATCATCATCATTGAGTTTGATGTAGCCATGTTTTTATGATGTTAATTAGCATCCTTTTTTCTTCCACTGAAAGAAACCCCTTTAGAATTTATATTAAGTGAGGTCTAAGCGACTTAGCAACAGCAGCAGCAGCAGTGGTAATAAACTTCCTCAGCTTTTGTTTGTTCAGGAAAGTCATTATCCCTCCTTCTTTTCAGAAGTACAGCTTTGCTGGGTATAGAATACTTGGTTGACAGATTTCTCTCCCCTCCACCAACTTTCAGTGTTTTGAATATATCATCCCATTCTCTCTTGGCATGCAGAGTTTCTGTTGAGAATTCTGCCTAATGTCTTATCATATTTCCTTGCGACATGTCCCTTTTTGCCTGCTGCTTTCAAAAAATTATTTTTTCCATGACTTGAAAATTTAATGAGAATGTGTCTCAGTGAAGTCCTATTCAGGTTTAAACTATTTAGAATCCTCTGGGCCTCATGGATCTGGATATCCATTTCTTTCTCTGGGTTTGCAACGTTTTATCCATTATTGCTTTACATACAGTTTCTGTCCCTTTCTATTTCTCTTCTCCTTTTGGGGTTTTTCTAATATGAATTTTTTTTCTTTTAATGTTATCACCTATGTCCAGTAGGCTTTCTTTACTTTTTTAAAAAAATTCTTTTTGCCTTTTGTTCCTCTAACAAGAAAACTTCAGGTGTCCTGTCTTCTGGTTGAATGGTTCAGTGGTCAAGCTGGTTGAATGATATGGTCAAGACTGCTGTTGAAACTCTTTATTGACTCTTCAGTTCAATCACTGTATTCTTCTGTTCCAAGATTTTCATTTTTTAGGAGGGGAATGGGTTCTATTTCTCTGAACCTCTCTCTTTTTCCCATGCATTGTTTTCCTAGTTCTGTTGTTTGTGTGTTCTTAAAGTTAAGCAAATTTCTTTAAGAGGAATATTCTGAATTCTTTGTATGACATTTCATAAATCTGCATTTCTTCTGGAGTCAATTCAAACATAAATGTGTGCTAAGCTCTCTAAACATGTGGGTCCACTGTCTTGCCTCCACAGGCACTGAGTTGCTGGTCAGGCTCACTATTCAAGTGCTGCTGTAATTGAGGCTGTAGGGTGGGCTACAGCGATCTCTACAAGCTCTGGTGAGCTTTCCTGCTTGGCAGGTTTGGAGGCTGGGTTCAGCAGTGGGTGCAGACATGGATTACCTTCACTAATGCAGGTCAGGAGCTTCAGAGCAGGCCCCAAGGTTGGTAAGACTCTAGTTTTGGGAGTGAAATAGGCAGAACTGTGTACCAAGCTCTCAGGCCAGATTGGGGCATCAACTGGTTCTGCACATGGGCAGACCTGCTGGCTGAGGTCACATCTGAAGTGTTGCTGGACTGAGCAGCTTCCTGGGTCTCAGGTCAAACCTCCTGGTCAGATGAGGAGCTATACTCAGCAGTGGGCAGAGCTATGAATTAACTCCCCAGTCTGGGAAAGCAGCAGAATTGTTCCAAGGCAACTGTGCTTTTTGTTTGGGGACTTGACTCAAGCCAAGCTGTACCCTCAAGTTCCCTGACCAAAAGAGGCCATTGGCTTTGTTCTGAATATGGTTAGTGCTGCTGGCTAAGCTCTTAGTTCCAGTGTTGGCTAGGATAAGTAGCTTCCTGGTTGTTTCAGCCAGATTCCAGGTTGGGATAGCCAGGACCTATACTCAGCAATGGGCAAGGTATGACTTAACTCCCCTGCCTACAAGGAGAGGAAGACCAGGCTTTAAGATGGTAAGACTCTTCTTTTGGGGTGCCAAATCAAGCAGGCCTGTGCCCCACCAAATTCCCTGATCAGACTACACTACAGAGGAGCAAAGTCACTGGTTGAGACTTCTATCAATATTTAGGCACTGGTACTAGGAACCTGGGGCTTCCCAGTGACGCAGTGGTAAAGAATCTTCCTGCTAATGCAGGAAACAGAGGAGACATGAGTTAGATCACTGGCTCAAGAAGATCTCCTGGAGGAAGAAATGGCAACCCACTCCAGTATTTTTGCCTGCAAAATTCCATGGACAGAGGAGCTTAGTGGGCTGTAATCTGTGGGGCTGCAAAGAGCTATACATGATTGGGTGCACACAAGCTTATGCACACACACACACACACAAACACACAATAGGAACTCAATCTGCCAAGATCTAAATGCTGGTTGCTGCAAGACCCTCCCTTCTTCTCCATCACAATCCAGTTGCCCACGGTCAAGCTCTGCAGATTTCCACACCATTCCCATGGGATGGGACCTAAGTGGGCCTCCTCAGAGGCAGCTCACAATGTTGGGGAAGCAGGATGTCTACCAGAGCCCTCATTTTGCCCCCTGAAGAAACCATAGGATCAGAGAGGTTCTCTAACCTTCCTAATACAATTTGTCTCAGTGTCTGTGGTGCAGGGGGTATACTCCTGCCTCAGGCCTATGTTCTAAGGTTTTCAAAATGGTATATTGTTCATAAATAGTAATTAGTTATTCCTATGAGGGGGAACAAAGTCAAGAATGATGTGTGTCACCACCATGGTGCCATCATTCCTCCCATACCAGTGTTCCTAGTTATTCTGTCTGTCCAGAGACATGTAAGGATTGTACGGCCTTGTACCTTTGAGGTTCAGCATGACTGTCTTTATCTAGTGAAATGTGACTATGAATTATCTGAGTTACCCTGAAGCCTGGTATTGAGATGTTGATGCCATAAGATGATGGCATCTCTAACAGATTGGATCCTGGTGGGACTACAGAGAGCAGAGTCCCCCTGCCCCAATTCAATCGGTCATGAAGCTTGCGCAAGAAATAATCCTAGGATGTCCCTGGTGGTTCAGTGGTTAAGACCCCATGGTCCCAATGTAGGCAGCTCGGCTTCAATCCCTGTTCAGGGAACTAGATCTCACATGCGCAACTAAAGATCCTCCCATGCCACAACTAAGACTCCATGCAGTCAAATATATAAATTAATTTTTTTAAAGAATTAATCCTTTGTTGTTTTAAGCCACCAAGAAGCAGGGTTTGAATGTTATTGCAGCAAAACCTAATCTATCCTGACAGATACACATGTCTTCCAAGCTCTATGTTAGAGACTGAATCTGCAAAAATCTCTATGAGATAGATACGATTATTTCCACTTTGTAAGTGAGAAAACTAAGGTTCAGTCATTAACATACCATAAATCACACAATGAGTTAGAGCTGAAAGGGTTAAAAGAGGCAGTGATCCATGTTTCTGAAGATAAGCCTCTGGGGTTTGATGCTGAACAGAGTCATTGGTTTCTGCAAAGGAAAACTTTTTCATAGGTTTTGATCCCTCCCCTTAACAGCCTTAATCTTTGGAAAGAGAGGACATTTCAAAGACTGAGTTCTCAGCTGAGGTCAAATGAGAGTGAGGAATGGTGAAAGCAGAGGGCTGCAAAGGAATTGTCTTTTAAAGTAAAAAACTATAGAGACTTCCCTGGTGGTCCAGTGGTTAAGAATTCATCTTGCAATGTAGGGTACTTGGGTTCAATCCCTGGTCAGGGAACTAAGATCCCACATGCCACGAGACAACCGAGCCTGCACTCCACAATGAAAAACCCTGTATGACACAACAAAGATCCCACATGCCGCAGCTAAGACCCAACACAGCCGAATAAATAAATATTCCAGAAACTCTACATGCAAAAGAAATGTTTTATCTGGAAACCAAAGCCCACTGGAGGCTGCAAATATGTCCCAGTGGGACTGAAACAATAGCTGTTTGAATCATAGGTGATTAAACAACCTCACAGTAGTGGATGAGGTCATGTAGATAAGGGTGCAACTGGAGAAAATAAAAGACAAAGGAAAAAGAAGGAATTCAAGGTCAATTCTGGTGCATTAGATTTTAACCAGGGTGAGACTACACATTATCTTCATTGCCCAATGGAAATCCACAGAGGAATGACTTTTTTTTTTAATTGTAGTAAGTTTATAAGCTTTCAAGATGACTGGTCTATTATAATAAAACCGTTTCCTTACTTGACCTGCTGTGATCTACACAAGATAATGGAATTGCTTGCTTCTACACAAAGAAAGGGAAGATGTCCAACTTCATCTTCTTAAAATACTGTCCAATCTCTTTAAGCAAACCAACCAACTAAACCAATTATCACTTTACCTGGAATGTTCTCCAGCAGATGATGAAGACATATGGTCCATAAACACAATCACTGTCTAAAAGTGAGCTATATAAACTTTCTGTTTTATGCATTAGAAAAATAATGTTAAAGGAGGCAAAATGATGTGCCTGGGGTCAAAAAGCTTGAGGTGGAACAGAGAAGGAAGCCTTCTGCTCTCCCCTGACCTCAGATGCCCACCCCAGTGGTTTTGTCTGAGGTGCCACCCTTCAGCTCGGATGCCCCCTTTTTCTCTTCCTTACTTCCTTGATCTGCATCCTGGCCATTGTCTTTTACTTCACTGCAGCAGCCCCCAAATTGGTCTTCCTGCCTCTGGTCTCCCCATTGCAATTCCATCTCCAATAGATCACTGAATTCAAAATAACAATTGGATCACATCAGTACCCTGATTTCAAGGTCTTCCATTGTTCCCTATAACTCTTAGGAGAAACTAAAGCACCTCATGGCATAGAAGGCCCTTCACAGTCAGGCATCTCTCTATCCGTGTGGTTTTATTCCCTAGAATGTGCTCATGGACACGTTACCCTTCAGTTCTGTGGAACCACATGGAGTTTCCTTGGCTTGTATTTCCACTCATCCTTTGTTTCCTTCCAGACTCCTATTTACCTTTCAGAATCCAAACCTGGCATTTCTTTCCCCAAAAAGCCCCCTAGACATCCCACCCCAACCCAGCCTTTCTCAGATGCATTTGATGCTCTGCTTCAGTTCTCTCTCAATTTGACTTTCACCACCAATAAGTTCCAAAGTCTTTGAGATCAGGGAATCAGTCTCATTAATTTTTTATCATAAGACTCAATATATGACAATCATGTAAATAATATAGGAAGGGAGGGAGGGAGGAAGAGAGAGAGGAAGGAAAGAACCAAAAAAAAAAAAAAAGAATGCACCAGTTCCCACGTTCCCTATTGCTTGGTCCAGAGTCCTTTCTCCCATTTTATGGCTCTTTTGGCAATATCTGTAAATAAAATGTGTTTGTGTGTGTGCCCATTTGCTCAGTCATGTCTGACTCTTTGTGAGCCCATGGACTGTAGTTTGCCAGGCTCCTCTGTCCGTGGAATTCTCCAGGCAAGAATACTGGAGTGGGTAGCCATTCCTTCTCCAGGGGGTCTTCCCAACCCAGGGGTATAGCCTGGGTCTCTGCAGTCTCCTACATTGGCAGGCAGATTCTTCAGCTCTAGTGCCACTTGACCGTGTATGTATTCTGATAGTGAAAGTTATATTCCTATTTCATTTTCTGCTAGATCAAGAATAATAGTTGCTATAGAAGTAAAAGTCTTTCTACAGTGAGGTGTTCTTGCAGAGGTACTGCAAGTTCCAAACCGACTGTTTTAGGTTGAGCGTTGACACAAGAGGACCGCACAAAGATGACCATATGAGTTTGCTAGAGAGTTACACAGTCTTTAAATAGCATCCGTGGGTGCAGTACGATCTTACTGGTATTCAGACACACTTGGAATGCTATGCTAGGCAGACATTACTGCTTCCATCCTACAGAAGAGAAGTGTGAGAAACAGGCAATTCCTCAAGGCCACATGGTAAGTCACTGGCAGAGCAGGGGACTTTATGTAGACCTCTGAACTTCACACCATTAAACTTCACTTTCCATACACCCTGCTGAGCTACTTTGCTTTAAATAAAAAGCAGGAAATTTCCTTGTCTTTATTGCTGCCCTTTGTTTGGGGTTTTATATTCAGCTCTCTATGCAAGTTGTTACAACTCAGCACTTACCCACTAATCTTCTCCAAGGGAGAGAATAACAGTCGTTTCCTTGGGCTTATGCTTTTTTTCCTAAGATCTCAAAATTACTATTTCCCAAAGATTTTACCTGAAGTGTAGAGTGTATAAAACAAGAGTGCATACAAGAGAGAGAGAAAAGTCATTGGTCCTATGAAGCCAAGGACTCTTTATAACCAGAAACCAACTTCAAATGAAGATTTGACCCCTAACTTAAAAATTCATGGAGGAATTTTTGTATTTGCATGGGGGATTTCTGCTGAAATCTTTATTTCTTTAAGTGTCCCCCAGGCCTTTATTCTTTAATTTGTTCAGTCAACTTATCATTTAGCTCCCCCACTGGACCAGGCATTTTTTTTTTTGTACATAAGACTTGTTTACTTGGAAGCTTAAAATCTCAGATCTAGGGAGCATCTTAAATCTAGTGGAATCTCTCTTCCCTCTTCTTTCTGAATTTCATTCTTGAATTTTCTCTGTTTCCATGCCAAGAGACTCTTCCACCCAGGTCTGAATTGTTCTGCTGATGAGAGCTCATTACTTCCAGAGAAAGTTCAATAGGTTGCTACTTCCACTTGGTCAGTTTTCGAAGCAGACAATTCTCTCACCCTCAGGGAAGGACAGAAACACGGAGAGGCCAACTCATTAGGAGGTTTTGTACATCTTCCCCCCTGGTACTGCAGTGGACTAGCAGACTCCAGCCAGTTTTAAGACAAAAGAGACCCAACTGTAATTAAATAGTCACAGGAAATCCTTGTGGGTTTCTGCTTTTGCACATTCAGGAGGACACTAATTAGGTGGGGAACCCTTGTATGCAAGCTCCCTGGGCACAGCAGGTGCTGTTTGGAAGGCTTCCTCTCTGACCAGGAGCAGTGTTTGGACCCCTCATTGATTCTCTAAATTGTGTTTGCCCCACTAATAAAGCCCTAATGGTGGGAGCCGGCAGACCGCCTGCCCTTCTCCATCCGGGGCACTCTGCTGTCCCCCAGGGTGGGTTGCTGAGCATGAATGATCCCTTTGTCTTCATCTCAAATGTTTTGGCAGTGCTTCAGAAGACAGTGGTGAATGAAAAACCACGTGGTTCTAATTGTTTTCTCTGGGATCAGACTGATTTCCTTAGGGCATCTCTCTCTCTCTCTCTCCCTCTCTCTCTCTCCCTCTCTCTCTCTCCCTCTCTCCCTCTCTCTCTCTCCCTCTCTCTCCCTCTCTCTCCCTTAGGGCATCTCTCTCTCACACACAGCTTTGGGAGCAACACTGTCCTTAGACTTCCAGCTAATTACACCAACCTGTGATTTTTTTTTCTTTTTTTTAAAGAAGCACTGACATACAACGTTTTTCCAGGGAGAATACCTTCTCAACCCAAGTTTAGTTATCATCCAGGTGAAGAGAAAAAAAGTGTGATTTCCTTTCCAATTAAAAGGCACACTGAGCCAAGACGAGCCACCTGTTTGTATCAGGCAAGCTACGAAAATCTTCAGAAGAGGGCTGCAGTTTCTTGAATGAAGGAACAAATGAATAAACAGCTGAAGGTAGAAGAAAGGAAGAGGGTGAAGCAAAGTGTTTACCCCAAAGCTGTGCAGACATTACTGAATGTTTATCTAGCCCCTGGTGCTGGGTCAGGGTATCCCAACTACTGACATCTGGGACTGGATAATCCTTTGTTCTACGGGCTGTTCTGGGCATCTCTGCCTCCATCTATGAGATGCCGGTAGCAACGCCCAACCCCAGTTGTGACCATCCAAAATGTCTCAGATCTTGCCAGATATCCACGGGATAGGGGACTAAGGAGCACAGAAATCATTCCCAGTTAAAAAGTCACTGAATTAGATGAATCAAAAGGATGAGAGTTGAGAGACATCACATGAATGGGCCCTAGAGTTGGCAGCTGGCTAAGAATCCTAGCTTTATCTATTCCTCCCTGAACCTACCTCATAAAGTCATGAGAATTGAATGAGAAGCCACATATAAGGTGCTCAGCACAACGTCCGGTCCATAGTGAATGCATGATAAATATTAACTGGTGTCAATATCATCCGCATGATTATTTCTGCTATACACAGGATGACAGACCTCTTTGCCCGAGAGTAAGATGCTCTCTTTACACATCTGCTGGGCTCATTTAGTGCTGTTCATGTCAACCATCAATTGTGGATTTTCCAGTCTCCCTGTTTCAGACTTAGGAACCGCAGGGAATGAGGACACTGGCATCACCCATAAACTCTTGGCTCCCTCCTGGGGTCTGCACAGGCCAGGGGCTGAGAAAGAAAAATGTTTCCCATGGAGGAGATGGCTGCTGACATTTTAACCAGTGCACTCAGCAGGCCTTAGGATCAGCCAGGGTCATAGGTCAGATTCCTGGTTCTCACAGTTGCCTTCCTCCAAAAGGAAAAGCCCCATGGTGCTAATGGGCTACCTTCAACCTCTGGTTACAGCCTGGGAACCATGAGGGGTTCCAGCAGCCTGGCTGCTAAAAGATCCCATGTATCACACAGCTGCTCACACTAACAGTCCCACCCTCAGCATGGCCAAACTGGGCTCCCAGACCCGCCTCCTCGCCAGCCCTCTGCTGCTCCAGCTGCTTTATGTCGGCTTCTGGCCATCCTCACCTTGTGCTCTAGGGTGTCTCTTTGCTGCTTCCAAGATCAGAGGTGAGCAGCAGCCTCCTCACCATCCCCCATCTCCAGGGCATCCTCTAAACCACCAACCAGTATGCAACTGGGAGTTGTCTTCCCAGGCTTAAAAAGCTTCCGTGGCTCTCCATTTATTTTGGACTAAAGTCTTCATTTTGAAATATAAGCACTTAAATGTCCTTGCCCTTGCTTACCTCCCCTCATCTTTCAAGAAGTATCCACCCTCGCCACCCCCCTTCACTGTCTGCTCCTTGGGCAAACAACCCCAAACAATTCCCTGAAAATGTCCCACTCATTCTCATAACTGACTCATCCTCTTAGCCTTGTAAACAGGAGGCCCTTGACACCCAGGGATGTCAAGAGCCTGCAAAAGTGTTCAAGGTCTGGAAATATAGATGGATTGGATTATATATTTGGAAACAAATCAAAAGGAATAAACATTTAATTACACATCCACAAACCAATACATTGTAACTAGTCAAAGATAATTCAAGTTACAGAATTCTATATAAATACAAAAGAGGAAGTTATAGAAATAACCTTATTTTGCCAAAAGTGAAAATTGAGAGTGTAATATGAGCTGTGTGGGTGTATTTGTTTGATACAAAATGAGGCGGGGCTCCTATCATCAGGAGAGACTTGAATGTGAAAAGGTTTTAAAATATCTCTTTGAACCCTAGATCTTTACATGTATTCTCTTTTTTCCCCTCAGTATTATAGAGATATAATTGACATGCAAAGTGGTATAAGTTTAAGGTGTACAGCAAAATGACTTGACATGTACATATTGTAAAATGATTACCAGAGTGAGTTTAGTTAACATTCATCATTTTATATAGTTACAGATCTTTTTTCCTTGTGATGAGAGCTTTTAAGATTTACTCTTAGTAACTTTCCAATATATCATACAGCCCTGTTAACTATATTTATAATGTTGTACATTACATCACCAGCATTCATTAGAGGAAGTCTGTGTGTTTTGGATACTTTCACCCAATTCCCCCTGCCTCTGGTAACTATAAATCTGATCTCACTCTACTCATTTAGGATTTTTCTTTTTGATTCTACGACTGAGATCATATAGTATTCGTCTTTCTCTGACTTATGTCACTCAGCAGAATGTCCTCAAGGTCCATCTATGTTTTCACAACTGGCAGGATTTCCTTCTTTTTTATGGCTGAGTATTATTTAGGTGTATGTCTCTATGTGTATATGTGTGTATGTGCACACACACCTCATAGACTTTATCTACTCATCTGTGGATTGGCGCTTAGGATGTTTCCAAGTCTTGGCTACTGTAAATGACACTGCAGTGAACACTGAGGGGCAGATATCTCTTTGACATAGTTATTTCATTTTCTTTGGACATATCCCAGAAGTGGGATTGCTAGGTCATTTGAAATTACTATTTTTGACTTTTTTTTAAAGAACTTCCATGCAGTTTTCAGTAGAGTTGATGCCAATTTACATTCCCCCCAACAGTGCACAAGGGTTCTCTTTTCTCCACAACCTCACCAGCATTTGTTACTGCCTCTTGCCTTTTTGATAGCAGCCATTCTGACAGGCACAAGGTGATGTCTCATTGTGATTTTGACTTGCATTTCTGTAATATTAGTGGTGTTGAGCACTTTTGTGTATTTATTAGCCATTTGAATATTTTCTTTGGAAAAATATCTCCATTTTAAAAATGGATTGAGGATTTTTTTTTTACTATTGAGTTTTCTGAGTTTCTTATCTCTTTCAGACACTAACTTTGAAACAGATACATTATTTGTAAATACTTCTTCCTTTTCATCTTGTTGATCATTTCTTTTGCTGTGTGGGAGCTTTTTAGTTCAGTGTAACCCAACTTGATTTTTATTTTGCTGCTTGCACTTTAGCTATCATATCCTAAGATCATTGCCAGGATTCAAGAAGCTTTTCCCTTATGCTTTCTTCTAGCATTTTATGGTTTTATGTCTTACATTTAAGTATTTAACCCACTTTGAGTTAATTTTTGTGACTGGTGGAAGATAGGGGTCTAGTTTCATTGTTCTACATGTGAATGTCCATTTTTTTCCCAGCACTATTTATTGAAGAGACTGACTTTTCTACATGGAATATTCTTGACTCCTTTGTGAAGTAGTAATTAATTGTATATGCATGATTTATTTCTGGGTTCTTGATTCTGTTCTAGTAGTCTAAGTGTCTGTTTTTTTATTTCAATACCATTCTGTTTTGATTACTATTACTTTATAATTACCATGAAATCAGAAATTGTGATGCCTCTAGCATTGACTTTTAATGACTGATGTGGCTATTGGGCATCTTTTATGGATTTATATTTTTTCTACTTCTATAAAATTGGTATCAGAACACTGATAGTAATTGCACTGAGTCAATACTGGGCTTTGGATAGTATAGATATCTTAAAAATACTAATTTTTCCTATCTGTAAACACATTATCATTTATTTGAGTTCAATTTTTTTCATCAATGTCTTATAGTTCTCAGTGCAGAGATATTTCACCTCTTTAAATTTATTCCTAAGTATTATATTCTTTTACATGCTACTGTGAATGGGATTGTTTTATTTTTCAAGTAATTCATTGTTAATGTATAGAAATGCTAATAAGTTTGTAAGTTGACTGTATCCTGCAACTTACTGATTATGTTGATTAGATCTAATGGGTTTTTAGTAGTCTTTAGGATTTTCTATATATAAATATAGAATGCAAATAGAGACAATTTTAATTCTTCCTTCTCAATTCTATGACTTCTTTCCTTTCCTCTCTTCCCTCTCTTTGTCTGATGCCCTAGCTAAGACTTCCACTACTATGGTGAGTAGGAGTGGTGAAAATGAGAGCCTTTGTCTTATTTCTGCTTTTAGAGAAAAGTTTTCAGCCTTTCACCACCCAGTATGATGTTGCTATGGGTTTGTCATATATGACCTTGACTACACTTAAGTATATTGCTCCTATACCTAATTTGTTGAAAGTTTTCATAAAAGGTTATTGTATTTTGTCAAATGTTTTTTTCTGTGTTTATTTAGGCAACCATATGATTTTTATCTTTCATTATATCATTGTGATGTAACACACATATTCATTTGTGTCTGTTGAAGCACCCTTGTATCTTGGGTATGAATCCTATTCAGTCATGGTCTATGATCCTTTTAAACATGCTCCTGAATTTGGTTTCCATGTATTTTGTTGAATTTTTGCATCTATGTTCATCAGAGATACTTGTCTGGAGTTTTCTTGTAGTGTTCCCATGTAGCTTTAGTATCAGTGTAATTTGTTGTTGTTGGTCCAACTGTGTGATCCCAAGGACTATAGTCCACGAGGCTCCTCTAGTCTTATAAACTGAGTTTGGTAGTGTTTCTTCCTCTAACTTTTTGGGAGAGTTTGAGAAGGATTGGAATTAATTCTTCTTTAAATGTTTGGTAAATTCATCAGTGAAGCCATCTAGCCCTGGCTAGATGTTTATTTATTTTATTTTTATTTTAATTTTTACTTTATTTTACTTTACAATACTGTATTGGTTTTGCCATACATTGACATGAATCTGTCACGGGTGTACATGAGTTCCCAATCCTGAAACCCCCTCCCACCTCCCACCCTATATCATCTCTCTGGATCATCCCTGTGCACCAGCCCCAAGCATCCTGTATCCTGCATCGAACCTAGACTGGCAATTCGTTTCTTACATGATAGTATACATGTTTCCGTGCCATTCTCCCAAATCATCCCACCCTCTCCCTCTCCCTCAGAGTCCAAAAGTCCGTTCTATACATCTGTGTCTTTTTTGCTGTCCTGCATACAGGGTCATCATTGCCATCTTTCTAAATTCCATATATATGTGTTAGTATACTGTATTGGTATTTTTCTTTCTGGCTTACTTCACTCTGTATAATTGGCTCCAGTTTCATCCACCTCATTAGAACTGATTCAAATGTATTCTTTTTAATGGCTCAGTAATACTCCATTGTGTATATGTACCACAGCTTTCTTATCCATTTGTCTGCTGATGGACATCTAGGTTGTTTCCATGTCCTGGCTATTATAAACAGTGCTGCGATGAACATTGGGGTACACGTGTCTCTTTCAATTCTGGTTTCCTCGGTGTGTATGCCCAGCAGTGGGATTGCTGGGTCATATGGCAGTTTGTTGACAGTAACTTTGTTTTTTTGTTTTATTACTGATCCAAACTCCTAACTATTAATTGGTCTGTTTAGACTTGCTCTTTGTTCCTAATTCAGCCTGGGTCGGCTCTAGTTTCTAGAAATTTATCTCTCTCTTCTAGGTTTTCCAGTTGGTTTGCTTCCCTGATAGTTCAGTTGGTAAAGAATCCACCTGCAATGCAGGAGACCCCAGTTCGATTCTGGGGTCAGACAACTAGGCTGTCCAGTCGGTTGTCATATAGATGTTCATAGTACCCTCTTATGACCCTTTTCTATTTCTGAGGTATCAGTTATAATGTTTCTTCTTTCATTTGTAATTTTGTTAACATTGGTCCTCTCTGGTTTTTCCTCATAAGTCTACGTAAAGGTTTGTCAATTTTGTTGATTTTTTCAAGGAACCAACCCTTAGTTTTCTTAATTTTTTCTGTTGTTTTCCTGTTCTTAGTTTATTTCTGTTATAATCATTATTATTCCCTTCTTTCTGCTAACTTTGAGCTAACTTTGTTCTTCCCTTTTAGTTCTTTGAGGTATAAAGTTAGGTTATTTTTTTTTTTTCAGATCTTTCTATTTACTTCAAATATGCGCTTATAGCTATACATGTCTCTTATTTATGCATCCGATTGGTTTTGATTTTTTTATCTTTATGTCTCTTAAGATATGTTTTAATTTCCTTTTTAATTTAATGTTTGATCCACAGGTTTTTCAGGAAGAGTGTTGTTTAATTTACACGTATTTGTAAATCTTCCAATTTTCCTTCTGTTACTGACTTCAAGTTTTATATCATGTATCATTTATATAAGTCAGAGAAGACACTCCATATGATTTCTGTCTTAATCAACTTGCTAATACTTGTCTTGTTGTCTAACATACGATCTATCCTAGAAAATGTCTTTTGTATGTTTGAAGAAATGTATATTTTTATTTTCAGAATGTTTTCTGTGTCTGTTAGGCCTATTTTGTCATTGTTCAAATTCTCTATTTTCTTATTGATTCTCTGTCTAGATGAAGAATCCATTGTTGAGAGTGGCATATTAACATCCACAACTATTATTATTGCTTGTTATTTTAGTCTTATTAGTATAGCATGATATATTTTGATGCTCCAATGTTCAGTCCATGAATATTTAGTTACTTTACCTTCTTGAAAGCTAGACCCTTTTATCATTATATAATGACCTGTTTTGTATTTTTAACCATTAGTTTAAAGTCTGATAAAGGCATAGCTAGTCCCACTTTTATGTTGTTACAGTTGCTTGACATACCTTTCTTGATTCCTTCATTCTCTGTCTAGGTATGTCTTTGAAGCTGGTGAAAGTCTGTTGTAGGCAGGATATTATTGCATCTTACTTTTAATTCATTCAGTCATTATATGTCTTTTGATTGGAGAATTAAATTTCTTAAATTTAATCAGTTAAATTTAATTTATTAAATTCATTTGTTCATTTAATTTATCAATTAAATTCATTTACTTAAAGTAGTGATTGACACACGAGGACTTAATACTGCTATTTTATTAAACATTTTCTGTTTTTAGTTCCTTTGTTCCCTTTTTTCCTGCTGTTGTCTTTTCTGATATGATGACTTTTTTTAGTAGGTACGCTTTGACTTCATGGTCTTTTGTGCAGGTACTACACTTTTTAATTTGTAGTTACCATGAGGCTTACATATAATACATTACACATATAATTATAACACCCTATTTTAAACTGATAACAACTTAACTTCAATAGCACTTCTAAACTTTACATTTTTACTTCCCTCCTCATTTTAGTTTACTGATATTATAATTTACACACTTTATATTACATATCTAATAACAGACTATTATAGTTCTGGAAATATTTAATACATTGTTTTTTTCATTTTTAAAGTAGAGTTGTAAGTGAACTGCATACCACTCTTTCCATATTAGAGAATCTGACTTGACTATATATTTACCATTACTAGTGAATTTGGAGAAGGAAATGGCAACCTACTCCAGTGTTCTTGCCTGGAGAATCCCAGGGACAGCGGAGCCTGGTGGACTGCCGTCTATGGGGTCGCCCAGAGTCAGACACTACTGAAGTGACTTAGCAGTGAATTTTACAGTACCTTCATATATTTTTAATAATGTTAATAAGTGTCTTTTAACTCCACTCAAAGAACTCCCTTTAGCATATCTTTTATGGCCAGTTTAATTGTAATGAACCCCTTCACCTTTTGTTTGTTAGAGAAAATTGTTATGTGTCTTTTATTTCTGAAGGAGAACTTTGCTGGGTAGATGATTCTTGGTTGACAACTTTTTTCTTTCAATATTTTGATTATATCATTCCATACTCTCCTAGTCTGAAGAGTTTCTATCAAGAAATTTGCTGATAATCTTA
Organism: Oryx dammah; assembly: GCF_014754425.2. Taxonomy (NCBI): domain Eukaryota; kingdom Metazoa; phylum Chordata; class Mammalia; order Artiodactyla; family Bovidae; genus Oryx; species Oryx dammah. The sequence goes on along the minus strand of NW_024070197.1, from coordinate 31,420,302 downwards.
TGGGGTTTCCTTGTCTGTAACTTTCTTCACTTTATGTTTGCTGCTTTCAGAATTATTATTATTTTTTTTTACTTTGACTTTTGACAGTTTAATGTATGGTGTTACCCTACTCATGTTAAACCTGTTTGGAGTCCTTTGGGCCTCATGAATCTGTATGACTGTTCCCCCCACAAGTTTGGGAAGTTTTCAGATCTTGCTTTAAGAGTACTTTGTCTCTTTCTCTTTGTCTTCTTCCTCTGGAATTCCCATGATGTGCTTATTTTTTCCTTTAATGGTTTCTCATGTCTTTTTCTTTTATGCTTCTCTGACTGGGTAATTCCAAATGCCCTGTCTTCTAGATCACTGATTATTTCGTCTGCATGACTGAGTCTACTTTTGAAGCTCTTATGAATTCTTCAGCTCAATATTTGTGTCCTTCATTTCTAGAATTAATGTTTGGAGTGTTTTGCTTTGTTTTCTTTTTTTTTTTGATGGTTTATATCTCTTTGTTGAAATTCTTGTTTTTTTCATGCATTGTTTCCCTAATTTCTTTATGCTGTCTGTCTGTTCTTGTAGTGCTTAAATTTCTTTAAGATTATTCTGAAAATTTTATCTCACGGTTTAAAGTTCATAGATATTCATTCCTTGAGTCAGTTATTGGTGCTTTATTGTTTTCCTTTTGTTGTCATGTAAACCTGATTTTTCATGACTCTTGATTCTTTAAATTGGTATCTGCATTTGAGATAAGTCGTCCCCTTTTCTAGACTTCACATTTTCACTTTGGCAAGACAGTTCTTATAGTCAGCTCAGCTTGGGGCTCTGGACATGTCAACTGGTAGCATCCTTGGGCAGTGGGGCTTGCTCTCTGGGTCTATTTGGGGCAAGGTCACCACCCATGATCTAAAGTTGGATGGGGGTGCTGCTGGCTAAGAACATTTGGATAAGACTGTTTGCTTGGCTTCTTGTTTAGTGCAGCTGTAGGATGTGTCTGCAGTGGCCTAGATTCTCTGGTCAGGCTTTCTAGATGGTAAGACTGGGTACTATATTCAGCCAGTAGGTAGGGTTATGAATTAGCTTCAAAAATCCTCTGTTGTCAGGTGGAGGACCAGAATGGGCACCATGATCATTATAGTTGATTGTTAAAGAACCCATATATGGCAGGACTACACAGAGAATTCCCCAGGCAGAAGGTGCCACAGGCTTTGCTCTTCAGACTGGGTGAGGCACTGGCTGTGCTCTCTGTTCATGTGCTACTGTATGGAAAGACATAGGGTGGGCTACACAGCTTTCCATGTGCTCTGGCTAGGTTTCCTGGTCGAGCAGGCTGAAGGCTATTTTCAGCAGTGTCAGGGTTTTGAATTAGTTTTCCTACTTGTGCAGGACCACCATATAGCCCTTATGGTCCTTGTTTGGGACCAAATTAGACAGAACTATGCAGACACGTTCTATGCACCTGACTATGCAGATAGGCAAGGCCACTAGCCAGACTCCACTCTATTCAGGGCTGCAGGATGTGTTACAGATTTCCAGTAACTCTGGTTAAGCTTCCTGGACTGGGTGAGGGGGAGGATATATTCAACTGTGGGTAAAGCTATAAATTAGATTCCCTGTCCAGATGGGGCCACAGAATAGACCCCAGGACTGGCTAGGCATTTTGTTTGCGGACCAAATCAGGTATGACTATGGACCAAGCCCTCTGGCTGGAACAAGCCACTGACTTGGGTCTGCAGATAGGGAGAGTCACTGGCAACACTCTCTACTAAAGTGCTTCTGGGCTAAGGTTCTTTCCATGTGCACTGGCCAGGTTTCCAGCTCAGGTAGGAATAGGAGCTACACTCAGCAGTAGGAGGGTCTATGAATCAACTTCCCTGCTTAAAAGGCATGGCTGAACTGGCTTTAGGACCAACACAGCTTATTATTTGGATTCTTGAATCAGGCAGACCAACTTCCTGATGCCATTCTCTGCTCAGACTGGGCCACCAATGGCTAGATAAGCGGTGCCTCTGGGTTATACTGAGGCACTGTGGCAGTAGGCACTTGGTTTGCCAAAATTTGAGCACTGGTTGCTGTAAGCCTCATTGTCTTCCATCACTACCTGATGCCCAGTGTTCAGATTTCACAGACTGACCCACAATCCATATAAAATGAGATGCAAGTCGGCCTCCTGAGGAGCATTCTACAGTGCCAGGGTAGCTGAACGTCCACCCTTGGTGCTTTCACAAAACTGGAGGAACTGTAGGCTTGGTGCACGGGGAGGTGGGCCCTCTCAGTGTGGTGCTGCACCAGCCTGAGGGAGAGGCAGTGCGCTCAGAGTGTAGGCACTCTTCATAATCTTCTAATGTGGCCTATCTCCTTCTCTGTGAGGGCAAACTTCAGCCTCACCTCCAAGTTCTAGGATTTTTACACTACTGTCTTGTCCATAGATAGTGGTCAGTGGTCTTCTCATAGGTTTTCTAAAGTCCAAAGCACCCTATGTCACCATCTTGATGACATCACTATCTTGATGATGTCACTCTGCATCTGTTCTTCAGAACATGCTCTCTAGTTTCTATACTTGGAACATGGTTTCTTATTCCTCAAGGATCAACTTAAGTGGTATCCCCTCTAGAAAGCGACCCTGAGGTTGCTCTCTCACAGCCAGCTTTATCTCCAGGCTCTCTGTGTTCTCACTCAGAACCTCTCATACTCTCTATTTGTCTGTCTCTCTCACTAGATCATAGTGTGGAGGGGATTAAAGAGGAATAGGGCAATTAATGTTTTTCCCTTTTGATTAAGCAGCACCCTAGTGCCTGGAACTCACTGTAACATGGCACTGATAATAGTTATCCAGGTGCACTCAGCTGGTAGATCTTTCTTATGTTTCTGTGGCTGCATCAGATCATCCTATGCTCTGAGTATGGGTCATGTCAGAACATGTAGCCTTTAGCGGGAGAGGCAGATTGTCATCATCAGTAAGATAAGGTTTCCCTTTCCAGGCCACATGGTAATAAATGAGACAGGCCTGTCTCAGATTCTGTTCCTCTTGATCACTAGTACCTCCAGGGCCTGGCATTGTCCCTCTGCATGAAATAAGATCCTGAGGGGATTTCTCAGGCTTAGAACAAGGGACCAGCTATGCTGGGGTTGTGATGGCAATGAAATGATTTTCATGGCCGAGGAAATGTGGAAGGTGAAATTTTGAGCAATCCAAGCATTGTAGCTGCAGTCCCTAAGGATACAGTAGAAATTTCACAAGACCCTGTTTCTTTTTCCCTCTTCATGGGTTTGAATGGGAGGAAAAGGAGCCAGGAGAGGCATGTTTTTGGTTCATGAAACAGATACTATTTTTTTTTTAATGATTGCTGAGAAAAACTGGGAAAAACAAGAAGTATCCTTGGGCAGAAAAGAAATAGCTTAAAAAAAAAAAAGAAAAGAAATGGCTTTGGTGGGAGTCAAATTTGGATTTGAATCCCAGCTATGCCACTTACAGCCTATGTGATTTGGGGAAGGTTAGATAACTCCAACAACCCTCAATTTCATCCTTTGTAAACTGGGTATAGCATAAATCTTGAGGGTTTGGTGTGAGTTCTGGAGTTCGTGTCTTCATAGTTCATGTTCGGTGATAGTGCTGTTGTAGATTGTATGTGCTGGGTGAGAGTGATCCTGGCTCCACCACCATACCCGTCATTCCTTCACTTAAAATGGGTTTCCCATTTTTGGGAACACAATCATAAGAGAAAAATACTTTCCTAAGGAATCCTGCTCTCACAGACTCTAAAGCAAGCCATAGCAATGAACCATTGTGCAAATGCTGGGATTTGATTTCATTCTGAGTCTTCCTCCAGTTGACTGAAGACAACAATTACTCATGTGAGAGAGGCTACCAGAGACATTAGAGAAAGCCCTGGAGTGGGAGTTTGGACATCTGAGTTATAATCTCAGATCTACAACCTACCCATTGGATAGCCTTGGAGAAAAGGTAGCCATAATTCAGTTCAGTTCAGTTGCTCAATCATGTCTGACTCTTTGAGACCCCATGAACCACAGCATGCCAGGCCTCCCTGTCCATCACCAACTCCCGGAGTTCACCCAAACCCATGTCCATTGAGTCTGTGATGACATCCAACCATCTCATCCTCTGTCGTCCCCTTTTCCTCCTGCCCTCAATCCTTCCCAGCATCAGGGTCTTTTCCAATGAGTCAGGTCTTTGCATCAGGTGGCCAAAGTATTGGAGTTTCAGCTTCAACATCAGTCCTTCCAATGAACACCCAGGACTGATCTCCTATAGGATGGACTGGTTGGATCTCCTTGCAGTCCAAGGGACTCTCAAGAGTCTTCTCTAACACCACAGTTCAAAAGCATCAATTATTCAACACTCAGCTTTCTTTATAGCCATAATTAGTCTGTACAATTTCAGGGAATAGCACTGTTGACAGAAAACTTTGCAAACAACACATAAAGTTACTCTCACATGTATGGCACTTCTGTTATGCACTGGGAGGTATACCAGTTGTACTGGCCTATGCTACTTCACTTTATCTTTTCAGTGTTTCTAAGAGGAATGTCTTCACCAATAATTATCATGGTTAATATAAGGGCTTTCACTTGAGAGAGATTAAGTGAAAGATTGTGTGTATGTGTGTGTGCGTGTGCTCAGTTACATGTGACTCTCTCACAACCCCATGGACTGCAGCACACCAAGTTCTTCTGTCTATGGGATTTCCTAGGCAAAATACTGGAGTGGGTTGCCATTTCCTACTCCAGGGAAATCTTCCCAGCTCATGGATTGAACTCATGTCTCTTGCATCTCCTGCACTGGCAAGCAGATTCTTTACCACTGCACCATCTGGAGAGCCCAAGTGAAAGATTATATAACCAATAAGTGAATCAGGATCTGAACACCCAGATCTGATTTCCAAAACCGATATCCCACCCTACTGGGCTCCCTGGACCTTAGGGTTAGAGTTATCAGACATAACAAATAAAAATGTATGACACCCACTTAAATTTGCATTGCAGATAATGAACATAGTTTTTAGTATAAGCATATCCAAAACATTTTAGTATAAGTATATCCTCAGTATTACTTAAAATATTTGTTAAATTTATGTTAAATGCAAGTTTTGCTGGGCATCTTGTATTTTATTTGGCAAATCTCCTTAGGAGGCTCATGTCACATGAGCAGGTCAGGAGTGGTGCACCCCAGCCTTTCCCTAGGCACATAAGGCTATTCTCAGAAATGGACCCTTCAGAAATAATAAACAGTCTTCCATGATAGAAGTTGTAATAATTTTAGAAAAATAAAGGGGAAGAAAATCTCCAGAGGTGATTTAGGTTGTGTTTCCTGGACAAACTTATGTGGGTCTGGACACTCCAAAGGTGTGCAGAGAAAGAATTCCAAATCAAACTGATATACACAGTGGATAGAATACTTGGCTGGGCAAACTCAGGTTTACCCAGCAGTTCTCACTCTGAATGCTCCTGAGTCTCACCTGTAAGCCATGGCAAGGACCTGACCTGGAAGCCAGTTTTACCACTGAAACCCACCACTGGCCCTTTATCTACAGTACCTCATGCAGAATCATAGCGGTGCTCTGAGGTATGATAATCCCATTTACTAACTGATATACTGAGATAGGGAGATTCCCAGGTGGCTCAGTGGTAAAGAATCTGCCTGTGAATGCAGAAGATGAGGGTTTGATTCCTGGGTCAGAAATATCCCCTGGAGAAGGAAATGGCAACCCACTCCAGTATTCTTGCCTGGAGAATCCCATGGACAGAGGAGTCTGGTGGGCTACAGTCCATGGGGTCACAAAAGAGTCAGACACAACTAAATGACTGAGCTAGAGCTATATTGAGAGAGAGGGGTCAAAGCCACAGCTCATGAGCAGTAGAGCTGAATTTGACATAGGTCTGTCTGAACCCTACACCAGCATCATGCTGAATAGTTCAGGGGAAGTCAGGTGCTCTATAACCCAATGTTCACAATTTTATAGAGTTTTGCTGAGTATTCCCACATAACAGAGTTCAAACTGTTCCTTTTGTATATCATGCTACCTGAATATTCTCCTCTATGTGTTCATCTGTACCTCTCTTGACTCATCCTTCAAGGCCTATCTCAAATCCTGTCTTTCATGAGCCATGTTGATGCTTTCAGTGGGATGTGGCCCTTCCTTTGTACCCTAAAGTTTTCCCTGGCTTGTTTTCCAGTGGCCTACACATTTGGTCTCTAATTGTAGGAACTGAGCACTTCCTTGCCCACTCTGGACTTTATTAAGGGTCTTGCACAACTAGAGAAGACACATAGCATAGTGGCTAAGAATACAGGCTATTGCATCCCACTACTGGGTACCACTTATTTGCTGTGAGGCCTTAGACAAATTGCATAACATCTCTGGGCCTCAGTCACCTTATCTTTACAATAGAGATGAAAATAAGAATACCTATTGTCATGAGGGCCAAATGAGTAAATGTGCATAAATCACTTACAAAAATGCCTGGCACATAATAAGTGTTCAGTTCATATTATACTGTCTCTATGACTACTGTGATATCTATCATGATGGGGACTTTTAGTAGGTGCCAAGCCCAATATGCCAGCAAATTTGGAAAACTCAGCAGTGGCCACAGGACTGGAAAACGTCCATTTTCATTCCAATCCCAAAGAAAGGCAATGCCAAAGAATGTTCAAACTACTGCACAATTGCACTCAATTCACACACTAGTAAAATAATGCTCAAAATTCTCCAAGCCAGGCTTCAGCAATACATGAACTGTGAACTTCCTGATGTTGAAGCTGGTTTTAGGAAAGGCAGAGGAACCAGAGATCAAATTGCCAACATCTGCTGGATCATCAAAAAAGCAGAGAGTTCCAGAAAAACATCTATTTCTGCTTTATTGACTATCCCAAAGCCTTTGACTGTGCAGATCCCAATAAACTGTAGAAAATTCTGAAAGAGATGGGAACACCAGACCACCTGACCTGCCTCTTGAGAAACCTATGTGCTGGTTAGGAAGCAACAGTTACAACTAGACATGGAACAACAGACTGGTTCCAAATAGGAAAAGGAGTACGTCAAGGCTGTATATTGTCACCCTGCTTATTTAACTTATATGCAGAGTACATAATGAGAAATGCTGGGCTGGAAGAAGCACAAGCTGGAATCAAGATTGCCAGGAGAAATATCAATAACCTCAGATATGCAGATGACACCACCCTTATGGCAAAAAGTGAAGAGGAACTGAAAAGCCTCTTGATGAAAGTGAAAGAGGAGAGTGGAAAAGTTGGCTTAAAGCTCAACATTTAGAAAACGAAGATCATGGCATCCGGTCCCATCACTTCATGGGAAATAGATGGGGAAACAGTGGAAACAGTGTCAGACTATTTTTTTGGGCTTCAAAATCACTGCAGATGGTGATTGCAGCCATGAAATTAAAAGACGCTTACTCCTTGGAAGAAAAGTTATGACCAACCTAGATAGCATATTGAAAAGCAGAGACATTACTTTGCCAACTAAGGCCCATCTAGTCAAGGCTATGATTTGTCCAGTGGTCACATATGGATGTGAGAGTTGGCCTGTGAAGAAAGCTGAGTGCTGAAGAATTGATGGTTTTGAAGTGTGGTGTTGGAGAAGACTCTTGAGAGTCCCTTGGACTGCAAGGATATCCAACTAGTCCATCCTAAAAGAAATCAGCCCTTGGGTGTTCATTGGAAGGACTGATGCTAAAGCTGAAACTCCAGTACTTTGGCCACCTCATGTGAAGAGTTGACTCATTGGAAAAGACTCTGATGCTGGGAGGGATTGGGGGCAGGAGGAAAAGGGGACGACAGAGGATGAGATAGCTGGATGTCATCACCCACTTGATGGACATGAATCTGAGTGAACTCCGGGAGTTGGTGATGGACAGGGAGGCCTGGCGTGCTGCGATTTATGGGGTCACAAAGAGTTGGACATGACTGAGCGACTGAACTGAACTGAACTGAAGCCCAGAGCTGAGCAGCACATAGGTATCATGTCATTTCATCCCCACAACCACCTTACAGGCACGTACAACTCTCATTCACACAATTAGGAAATCATAGAGTGAAGAGGCCAACCCTGGCTCACCATGGAGCCTATACTTTCAATCCCAACCCTTCTACTCTCGTATTTTCTTCTCTTTCTCATAGCTTTTTGGAAGTACTTCAACATGGTAGCTGCCTTCAACTACATGATTTTATTTATTAACATAACCCATAAAGAGATATAAATATTTCCCCCCTTCATAGAATTGAATGCTACTGAATCAAAACCATCTTTGTGCATTTGTGCAAGTAGAGAATGTGTATAGCAAGGGTTTCATGAGGTCATTTAAGAGCAGGTGTAAGAGTTAGCCTGATCGAGCTTTCAATCTGTGAGCTGTCTTTCAGATTCCATAACACTCCAGGCCTCAGATTCCTCTTTGGGTCATGATGGTAGCAAAATAAATTAACTAGTTTTGGAAGCATTTTGTATATTCAAATACCTATCTATCCTTTATTCCTTGATATAGTAATATTTAAGTTAGCATAACATTTTATGACCTCAAACTTGGGTGAAGTAGGGGGCAAAATCAAAGTCTTCATGGTATGGATTATGTGATATGATATCCATTAATACCCACATCTGTCAGAACGCCCTGCACCAAGCAAATCACTTTCTTGAGCGAACCATTCTTCAGCTGATTGTGTAATCATCAAAGGTGCCTACTTCCATCCCCACCCTACGGAAAACCCTAGACTGTCAGCTTTGCCAACAGAAAGCAGTCTTTTCTAAAAGTCCCCAGCAGGATTGTCTCAGGTGAACAAATGAAACACTCCAGTCTGAGACCCACAGTGGTCGCTTCAGAAAGATACTGAACCCTCAAAGAACAGCAAAGAAAAATCAAAATCTATGAAAAACTTCATGTTGCATTAAAATGTACAACATGAGAGATGGCACCCATCTTGGGATATATCCTGGGATACCATGTCTTCACTGTTTGGCCATGGGCAAGTTTCTCAAATTCTCTGAACCCCAGAGTCTACAGCAATGAATTTGTGAAAATCACCCTCCTCAGAATTGAGATAGGTATGAAACAAAGGCCTGATGTGACTGCTTTTCTACCAATGGTATTATTTTGTTAGGGACCCTGTTTTCCCAAGTGTCAATCTTAGCCTTATTCATAGCACATATATTTCTCATTTGGGAACATAATGATTCTTTTATCAATCTGGTAAATTCTATGACCACTGAAATTCAACAGCTCTCATCCTTTGCTCTTTAATGGCATTGATTGGCTGGATTTTCCCTTCTCACCCACTCATAGTTCAGTTACCTGAGTGAAAAGATGAAGCTAGAGCTATAAAAATATGATTGCATTGCTGTTGCAACTTCCCAAACTCAGATGGTTATAACCTGATGCAGGGCATTCCAATTTTAACTATCTACTGCTGTTTTTATTTCATAAAGCCACTAAAAACATCCTGTACTGCTTTTATATACATCACTACTTTTATGGCTTTTGTGTCATAATAAAAGGCAGTTCGTTGGAAGCTGAGGGGTTATTTTCCAACAGAAAAATAGCCAACTTGGAATAAGACATTTCTGTCTAGTTTCTCTGCCTTATAACTCTGTCCCGTACAGTAAGTCCATATTCCTCCAGGCCGCCAGATTATTTTCCCCCAAAAGCTATTTATATGGCATTACCCTGCTTAACCTTCAAAGGATCACCATTACATTGATGGGAAGGCCCTATGTCCTTAGCCTGACTTTTAAAGATATCTGGTATCTGGCCACATAACTCACCCATATAAAATAAAACACCAAGATTGCTCTTCACCTTTTTCAGTACTCATGGTTTCATACACAATATGCTTTCTCCACCAATTCTGGGAAGCTCTTGTGCCTTTCTTCTTTCTGTTTGTCTATATTTAAACTAAAGTATAGTCAATTTATAATGTGCTAATTTCTGCTGTACAGCAAAGTGAATCTGTTATACACATATATAAATTCTTTTTAAAATTATTTTCCATTATGGTTTAATCCCAGAAGATTGGACATAGTTCCCTGTGTTATGCAGTATTTGTTGGTTACCCATTCTAAATGTAATAGTTTTTGTCTACCAATCCCAAACTCCCAGTCCTTCCCTCTCTCTCCCTGAACCCTTGCCAACCACAAACCTGTTCTCTATGTCTCTGAGTCTGTTTCTGCTTTGCAGATAGGTTCATTTGTGCCATATTTTTAGATTCCACATATATGCTATATCACATGGTATTTGTATGTCTATCTTTCTCTTTCTGACTTCATGTTATGATAATCTCTAGGTGCATCCATGCTGCTACAAATGGCATTATTTTGTTATTTTGATGTCTGAATAATATTCCATTGTATATATCCATTCATCTTTCCATATATTCCATCTTTATCCATTTATCTGTTGATGGACATTTAGGTTATTTCCATTTCTTGGCTATTATGAATATGAACATAGGGGAGCATGTTTCTTTTTGAATTGTAGCTGTTTGGGTATATGCCCAGGAGTGGGGTTGCTGGATCAGATGGCAACTCCATGTTTAGTTTTTTGAGAAACTTCCATACTGTTTTTCATGGTGGCTGAACCAACTTATGTTCCCACTAACAGTGTAGAGGGGGAACCCTTTTCTCCACACCCTCTTCAGCATTTATTATTTGTAGATTTCTTAATAATGGACAGCATGAGGTGGTACCTCATTGTTATTTTGATTTACATATCTCTAATAATTGGTGATATTCAGCATATTTTCATATGCTTATTGGCAATCTGTATATGTCTTCACTGGAAATTTCTATTTGTGTCTTCTGCCCATTTTTTGGTTGGGTTCTGTTTTTTTTTTTTTTTTTTTTGCTATTGAGTTGTATGTATATTTTGGAGATTAAGCCCTTATTTGACACATCATTTGCAAATATTTTCTCCTATTCTATAGGTTGTCTTCTTGCTTTTTTAATGGTTTCCTTTGCTGTGCAAAAGTTTATAAGTTTGATTAGGTCCCATTTGCTTATTTTTGTTTTTATTTCTTTTGCTTGGGAGACCGATCCAAGAAAATACTGGTATGATTTATGTCAGAGAATATTTTGCTTATGTTCTCCTCTAGGAATTTTGTGATCTTTAAGCAATTTTGAGTTTATTTTTGTGCATAGTGTGAAGGTGTGTTCTAAATTCATTGATTTACATGCAGTTGTCCAACAATCCCAGCACGCTTGCTAAAGAGATCATCTTTTTTCTCATTATATATTGTTGGATCAGAAAAAAAAGCAAGAGAATTCCAGAAAAACATTTACTTCTGCTTCATTGACTACACTAAAGCCTTTGACTGTGTGGATCACAACAAACTGGAAAATTCTTACAGATGGGAATACCAGACCACTTTACCTGCCTCCTGAGAAACCTGTACACTGGTCAAGAAGCAATAGTTAGAACCAGACATGGAAAAATGGACTGGTTCCAAGTTGGGAAAGCAGTACGTCAAGGCTGTGTATTGTCACTCTGCTTATTTAACTTATATGCAGAGTACATGATGAGAAATGCTGGGCTAGATGAAGCACAAGCTGGAATCAATATCGCTGGAAGAAATATCAATAACTTCAGATATGAAGATGACACCACCCTAACCACTAAAAGTGAAGAGGAACTTAAGAGACTTTTAATGAAGGTGAAAGAGGAGAGTGAAAAAGCTAACTTGAAACTCAACATTCAAAAAATTAAGATCATGGCATCTGGTCCCATCACCTCATGGCAAATAGATAGGCAAACTATGGAAGCAGTGACAGAGTATTTTCTTGGGCTCCAAAATCACTGCATATCATGACTGCAGCTAAAATTAAAAGACACTTGCTCCTTGGAAGAAAAGCTATGACCAACCTAGTTCAGTTCAGTTGCTCAGTCATGTGTGACTCTTTGCAACCCTGCAGCACGCCAGGCCTCCCTGTCTATCACCAACTCCCGGAGTCCACCCAAACCCACATCCATTGAGTCGGTGATACCATCCAACCATCTCATCCTCTGTCGTCCCCTTCTCTTGCCCTCGATCTTTCCCAGCATCAGGGTCTTTACAAATGAGACAGCTCTTCACATCAGGTGGCCAAAGTATTGGAGTTTCAGCTTCAAAATCAGTCTTTCCAATGAACACCCAGGACTGATCTCCTTTAGGATGGACTGGTTGGATCTCCTTGGAGTCCAAGGGACTCTCAAGAGTCTTCTCCAACACCACAGTTCAAAAGCATCAATTCTTCGGCACTCAGCTTTCTTCACAGTCCAACTCTCACATCCATACATGACCACTGGAAAAACCATAGCCTTGACTAGACGGACCTTTGTTAGCAAAGTAATGTCTCTGCTTTTTAATATGCTGTCTAGGTTGGTCATAACTTTTCTTCCAAGGAGTAAGCGTCTTTTAATTTCATGGCTGCGATCACCATCTGCAGTGATTTTGGAGCCCAGAATAATAAAGCCAGCCACTGTTTCCACTGTTTCCCCATCTATCTGCCATGAAGTGATAGGGCCAGATGCCATGATCTTAGTTTTCCGAATGTTGAGCTTTAAGCCAACTTTTCACTCTCCTCTTTCACTTTCATCAAGAGGCTCTTTAGTTCTTCTTCACTTTCTGCCATAAGGGTGGTGTTATCTGCATACCTGAGGTTATTGATATTTATGAACAACCTAGCACCACTGACTCAATGCACATGAATTTTGGTGAACTCCAGGAGTTGGTGATGGACAGGGAGGCCTGGTGTGCTGCGATTCATGGGGTCACAAAGAGTCGGACACGACTAAGCGACTGAAATGAACTGAGACAGCATATTAAAAAGCAGAGATATTCCTTTGCCAACAAAGGTATGGTTTTTTCAGTAGTCTTGTATGGATGTGAGAGTTGGACCATAAAAAAGGCTTAGCACCAAAGAATTGATGTTTTGAACTGTGGTGTTGGAGAAGACTCTTGAGAATCCCCTGGACTGCAAAGAGATCAAACCATTCCATCCTCAAGGAAATCATCCCTGAATATTCATTGGAAGGACTGATGCTGAAGCTGAAGCTTCAACACTTTAGACACTTGATGTGAAGAGCCGACTCTTTAGAAAAGACCCTGATGCTGGGAAAGATTGAATGCAGGAAGAGAAGGGGACAACAGAGGATGAGATGGTTGGATGGCATCACTGACTCAATGGACATGAGTTTGAGTAAGCTCCAGAAGATGGTGAAGAACAGGGAAGCCTGGCATGCTGCAGTCCATGGGGTCACAGAGCAGAGTCAGACACTATTGAGTGACTAAACAGCAATATTCTTGCCTCCTGTGTCAAAGATTAATTGACCATAGGTGTGTGGGTTTATTTCTGGGTTCTCTGTTCAGTTCCAGTGATCTGTATGCCTGCTTTTGTACCAGTACCACACTGTTTTGATTACTGTAGTTTTGTGGTATTGTCTGGAAGGGTCATGCCTCCTGCTTTGCTTCTCTCCCCTCGGGATTGGTTTGGCAATTCTGGGTCTTTTATGGTTCCCAGTAAATTTTAGGGTTATTTGTTCCAGTTCTGTGAAAAACCTCATGGGTAATATGATAGGGGTCACATTAAAGTCTGTAGATGGCTTTGGGTAGTATGGCCATTGTAACAATTTCTATCAATAAGAACCCAACTTTTCCTGGAATCCCTCCCTGGGATTTCTCCCTCTCCTAAATCTTAGTAAAACTTACTGCCCCCACCCTTGTCTTTCAACACAACCATATTCTTCCCAGTCATGTGGCTTTGGTTGTTGTCTTGTGTTATTACCTGTGTGACTCTCCACATCAGGATCCAAAGTTCCCTTAGATTAGAAAATAGGTCTTATATCTTTATTCTGCACTATGCCTGTGCTGCACATTGTGTAATGATACCTTAATAAAGGGAAAGACTCTAGGAGGAAAGTCATCAGACCCCTTCTTTTACAGAGATTGTTTATAGCACATCACTTGAAATCCACTACAGTGTACTTTCCAGGAATGGGGAAAAGAGTGATGGATAGATGAATGGGTACACTGTAAGTAGATATCTGTCAAACTCTTGATTTAAAGGTGTGTGGAAAGCCTGATAATAGAGAAATGACAACTAATGTGTTCAGTTGATAGGGGTAGCAGTTCCTCTCTAGTCCCACCAGATTTGGCAAAAGGTACTCTACCAAGACTTTGGCAGAGCAGCCTACAGGTCCTGTGGGGAAAGACATTCGGTTTCTGGGCAACATTATAACTGGTCAGTTCTAAAGGTACATTTTTAATCAAGGATCTCTACTCCCCTACTGTGTTCTCCTCCCCAGTCAGAGCTCTCTTTCTCACTTCAGGGTCTTTGCCATTCCAATCCCAAACCCATTTCACTAACACAATGGTCTCCAAGGACTGAAATATGATTAGTGATTTATATTATAGTGTGTCCATCATAGCAGACATCTTTCTGGCACATCATTGTGGCATCTCAGAAAATTATCTATCTGGGCATTTCTCACACAAACAGATCACCCGACAGGTGACTAGCCCAACTCTGATAATAAATATATAGTGACAGAACTGATAACACCCCCCCAGGAAGCCCTTATACTTTTCAGACAATTCTGACTCCTGTAAAGTCCCTTCTTGAATAATCACTGTGTTCTGTTTATCAACAAACACTTGTTGATACTGGATGGTGTGGTTGACACAGTGCTATGCATGGAGAGTATGGCATAGACATGGCCCTCTATCATAAACACACTTTCAGTCTGGGTAAAATCTCTTTCCACATGGTCATCTCCTCCCATTAAATCTTATATAAAACTGAACATTTTGATTATCATTGAATAATTGGCTCTACAGGAGTCTGAAAAATAATTCTTCCTTCCTAATGAGCATCTCTCCTCCTAACTAACTAGCTCAGTGTTATACAATTCTTACTAATATGCCATTATCAGAGTTTCTTGACATTCCTGGCCACCCCATCTTTGCCTCTCATACTCTTGGGAGTACGTGAGAGTTACAAACAACAAAGCCATGTATGTGAATTCCCCTTGATATTGATAGGAACTCTCCAGACCAAAAATTCCTTATTACAGCCATAAAGTAGGTTCAGTCAGTTCAGTTCAGTCACTCAGTCATGTCTGACTCTTTGCGACCCCATGAATTGCAGCACGCCAGGCCTCCCTGTCCATCACCAACTCCCAGAGTACACTCAAACTCACATCCATCGAGTGGGTGATGCCATCCAGCCATATCATCCTCTGCCATCCCCTTCTCCTCCTGCCCCCAATTCCTCCCATCATCAGAGTCTTTTCCAATGAGTCAACTCTTCGCATGAGGGGGCCAAAGTACTGGAGTTTCAGCTTTAGCATCATTCCTTCCAAAGAAATCCCAGGGCTGATCTCCTTCAGAATGGACTGGTTGGATCTCCTTGCAGTCCAAAGGACTCTCAAGAGTCTTCTCCAACACCACAGTTCAAAAGCGTCAATTCTTCAGTGCTCAGCTTTCTTCACAGGCCAACTCTCACATCCATGCATGACTACTGGAAAAACCATAGCTTTGACTAGATGGACCTTTGTTGGCAAAGTAATGTCTCTGCTTTTCAATATGCTATCTAGGTTGGTCATAACTTTCCTTCCAAAGAGTAAGCGTCTTTTAATTTCATGGCTGCAGTCACCATCTGCAGTAATTTTGGAGCCCCCCAAAATAAAGTCTGACACTGTTTCCACTGTTTCCCCATCTATTTCCCATGAAGTGACAGGACCAGATGCCATGATCTTCGTTTTCTGAATGTTGAGCTTTAAGCCAACTTTTCCACTCTCCTCTTTCACTTTCATCAAGAGGCTTTTTAGTTCCTCTTCACGTTCTGCCATAAGGGTGGTATCATCTGCATATCTGAGGTTATTGATATTTCTCCCAGCAATCTTGATTCCAGCTTGTGTTTCTTCCAGTCTGGCGTTTCTCATGATGTACTCTGCATATAAGTTAAATAAGCACAGTGACAATATACAGCCTTGACGTACTCCTTTTCCTATCTGAAACCAGTCTGTTGTTCCATGTCCAGTTCTGTTGCTTCCTGACCTGCATATAGGTTTCTCAAGAGGCAGGTCAGGTGGTAGATGAATTCAAACCAAAAACTGACCAGTAACCCCAGCACCAGGATATCAAAGTCATCACTAACTTGGAAACCATGAAATCCCACTTCCACAATGGATTACTTTCTGTCTCTAAGATAGCCTGTTGATAAGAGGAATAACTTCAGGTGTCCATGAAAGCTCTAAGATTCCCCCAAAACATCCTCAGCATGGGTTTCACTATGCTTTCCTGGCTTGGCCTGTTCAAAAAATTCCCACAATGTCCCAGGATGTTTCTCATATAATAGAACCTTCTTGAGGAGCTCTTGTTTTGGTCCAAATACAGGTTCTTTCCTAACCACACACCACAAGTGAGGGTGTTCCTGCAACCGCTGACTGTAAATTTTAATGAGAAACTGTAATACTTGTTAACTTCACATTCATCTTCTTGCATTCTGCACATGTAATACATAAATGGTGCTTTATGGGAGATTAAAATAAGACAAAGGCTGGTGCTGGGTGTGCTTACCTATTAGCAGTATTAGAAGTCAGAATGATTCGTGTATCCAGTAGAGTCTACTGGGTCAGGCTCTGAGCTTGGTTATGTAGCACCAAGATAAACAAGCGGCATCCTGTCAGATATGATCTAGTGAGAGTGTGTGTGTGCACATGTGCACTCAGCTGTGTCCAGCTCATATGACCCCATGGACTGTAGCCTGCCAGGCTCCTCTGTCCATGGGATTCTCCAGGCAAGAGTACTGGAGTGGGTTGCCATGCCCTCCTCCAGGGGATCCTTCCCACCCAGGCATCAAACCCAAATCTCTTGTCTCCTGCACTGGCACACAGATTCTTCACCAACTGTGCCACCTGGGAAGTACCAAGGTGAACAAGGGACATTCTGTCAGACATGATCTAGTGAGTATGAAGGTAGTTTTCTGCCTCACCCCCACCCCAGTGTTGAAGAAAAGCCATGGTATTTTGGTGTTAACACTAGAGAAGAAATAGCTAGGAAAGGCTCCCCTCACCCAGGGTTTCTCATGCCAGGGCTTTTGTCATCAGCACATTGACCCCTTGAAGCCCTATGATAGTCCCTGTATGGACCCTGGTTTCTTTTCATGCAGTGTCAGTAAAACAGTTGAGTCATTAAGGTGAAAGTTTATCAAAGGGTCATAATTAACAAGAAGGAAATAATCACCTCATGACTGAGAACTTGAGCTTGGCATTTAGGCAGATCAGAAGTGTTACTTTTCGGCTTGGTCAACTTTTATATCTGTGCTCTCAGACACATCATTTAGCCTTTCTGCATCAAACCGCCTTCATATTAAATTTACAGATCATAGTATTGACCACACTGGGCCATTGTAAGGGTTTAATGAGAATGATAGAATATGCCAGGTGTCAAAAGAACTGGCTACAATTAAACACAGGACAACAGTAATCTGACTTATATGTAAGGTATGCTCTCCAGATTTCCCTGTAACTGTTAGCTACAAGATAAAAATAGGCTAACATCCAAGCACCAAACTTTCAGGAACACACCTCAAAATCCAGATCCCCCAAAAGAATGACACTCTTGCCCTTCTCTTCTCTTAAAATGCAAACTTTATTTGCTTCCCATTTTCTCTCCGAAGTATTAAACATATGGTATTTCATCTGTCTCCATAAAATTTTAAAGCAGATACAGATGTTCTTCTCAACTAAGTGTTGGATTTAGAGTCAGAAGATCTGGTTGTGAATTTTGCCTCCTCCGCGTATTAACATTGGGATCTGAATCAACTGGCTTCCTCACTCTGAGCTCTGGTATCCCCATCTGCAAAGTAGTAACAACGATGCAATGACGGTAGCAATGATGGTGAGACAGGAATTCCTTCACAGACTTGTTAGGAAAGTTATGTAAATTATTATGTGATGATGGTTGCATTGTTTAAATTGTAAAGTTCCCATTTGTCTTGGGATTGGGGAAACCAAACCTCCTAACATGGAGAAGAGACTCAAGTTCACCCACAGTCAGACTGTCCATGAATGTCAAATTGGGACTCTGCCAATGTAATGAGCACCTGTGAAACCTCAGGAGTTTGTTAACCTTTGGCCCAAATCTAGCTCAGCTTCAAGATGAAGCTTCCATATTTCCCCTGGACAAGGTCTGAGATGCCAACAGTGCATTCCACATCAGCCGTGTAAGGTTACAACAGTGAATAAGAAGGTGTCAGGACGCTCATGGCTTAAAGCTTATTACAGCCTAGTAGGATGACCTTAATGATAGTCTAGTTTTAAGGCTTTCTTAAAATTAGGAGGCCACCGAGACTTATACTGACAACATAGCTTGTCACATCTCATTGAGGAAAAGAGGAATAGGCAGAATGTGAGCTCAACTTTTCCAGATCCCTAGGCCAAGGCTGAGTCTCATGTAACTCTGACATGAACAAATTGCACCACTAATTCTTTCCTATTTCAAATAGGATCGCCTTGTGACTTCCTAAGATAGTTTGCTTAGGGTATTAGATGGGCAGTAAAGATTTCATCTTCCTTCTTCATTCCTACTTTGGTAGAACACCCACAGGCAAGAGGAGATCAGTATCTTTGCATCTGGATGGTTTTAGTGTGATGGACAGACATCTCTCCATTAAAGAACAGTATTTAAGCTTTTAGCTTAATTAACACCCTGTCTTAATTAAGGCTCTTTGGCTAGCTGAATTAAACTGGGGGATTTATTGCAAAGTTCCTGGGGTGTCTTACAAAAACAATGCAATGGCTGAAGAGCCAAAACTTGGCAAAAGAGATAACAGAAGAGCCTCTTGGGATTCCTTACCAGATATTGAAGACTGTAAAACAGCTCTAGAGCTGTGCCATTCACTATAACAGATGCTAGCTCTTAAATTTAAATGGAAATTTAAGCAAAATGAAAGGGTCAGTTCTTCAGTCACAGTAGCCACATTTCAGTTGCTCAGTATCCACACGTGGCTACTGGATTGGACAGTGCAAGCTATAGAACATTGTCATCACTGGGAAAGCTCCAGAGCAGAGTGCTGCTCTCAGTTCAGTTCAGTCAGTCCTGTCTGACTCTTTGTGACGCCATGAATTGCAGCACGCCAGGCCTCCCTGTCCACCACCAACTCCTGGAGTTCGCTCAAACTCATGTCCATCGAGTCGGTGATGCCATCCAGCCATCTCATCCTCTGTCGTCCCCTTCTCCTGCCCCCAATCCCTCCCAGCATCAGAGTCTTTTCCAGTGAGTCAACTCTTCGCATGAGGTGGCCAAAGTACTGGAGTTTCAGCTTTAGCATCATTCCTTCCAAAGAAAACCCAGGACTGATCTCCTTTAGAATGGACTCAACGCATTCAAGCAGCTCATTCCCAAGACTCCCAGACTCAGTGTTACCCTATTCCAGTTCACGAATATTTTGGACACGGAAATTGATTGGCCTGGTTCAGACTTGTGTGTAAATGTCACAAAAATTGACAACGACTGGGGAGGACAGAGTCATTTCATACAGGCCTTGCCTAGCTGGTTGCCTCCACTGGGGTTGTGGCATATAAGAGATCCTTCCCAGAAAAAGCTATGGGTCATACTATTTTCTAGACTCATCTAATGCGGTGCCTTTTTTTCCCCCCAATGGAAGTATAGTTGATTTACAATGTTGTATTAATTACTGTTGTACATCAGAGTGATTCAGATATACATTCTTTTTTCATATTCTTTTCCATTATGATTTATCATAGGATATTAAATATAGCTCTCTGCTATACAACAGAAACCTGTTGTTTATCCATTCTATATATAACAGCTTACATATGCTATTAATTGCACATGCCATCCTTCCCCCAATCCTCTCACCCCTGGCAACCACAACCTGTTTTCTATGTCTGTGATTCTGTTTCATAGACAGGTTCATGTCTTATTTTAGTCTCCACATAGAAGTGATATAATACAGTATTCATCTTTCTCTTTCTGACTTAGCTTCACTTAGAATGATAATCTCTAGTTTCACTTCTGTTGCTGAAAATGGCATTATTTTATTCTTTTTATGGCTGAGTGATATTCCATGGTGCGTATGTGTTTGTGTATCTTTTTATCCATTCATCAGTTCACAGACATTTAGGTTGTTGCTATGTCTTTGCTATTGTGAATAGGGGTGCAAGCATTAATGTCTTTTTGAATTAGAGTTTTGTCTGGACATGCTCTGCTGGCTCAGACGGTAAAGTGTCTGTCTACAATGCGGGAAACCCGGGTTCGATCCCTGGGTCGGGAAGATTCCCTGGAGAAGGAAATGGCAATCCACTCCAGTACTATTGCCTGGAAAATCCCATGGACAGAGGAGCCTGGTAGGCTGCAGTCCATGGGGTCGCAAAGAGTCGGACATGACTGAGCGACTTCACTTTCACTTTCTGGACATATGCCCAGGAGAGGGACTGCTAGATCATATGGTAATTCTGTTCTTAGTCAAATGTGATATCTTAACACGATTCTGAGTAATGCCTCCTAGAGCTTGCTATTCATCTATGGCAGCCCGAAATGATGATGAAATGGAGAATCAGGGAAGTGGATTCAGGGTTACAACCCACTTCCTGTGTCTCATTTGTTACATTCACAATGTCTTCTTTCACATTCTTCTTTTTAAAAATCTACTTTATTAGGAAAGGAGTTTATATTTATGTTCTTGTTCATTTTAGCATCCTTGAAAACATCCTAATCAACATCAACCCTCTTTTAAGATGTCCCATTGGGCATGTTAATAGCAACAGAAGACAGAATGAGACACCACGTTATGTCTCTTCATCTCAAGGTATAACCTAATGTATCTGAGGCTGCATATGCTAAAGGGATGATTTATTTTAAATCTAGCAAACCCTCTGAATGCATGATACATTTTTTTGGAACACAAGTTCAGAGGAGAGACAGAGAAGCCAGCAAGGTTTCATTGAGGAGCTTTTGTCCCCTCTATGAGAAGCATCTGCACTAATAACAAAGAAACTGAATGCACAAAACTAATTATTGGAGTTGTTTTTAATTAACCTGGCTAGCTCACGTAATCCCCGGAACATTTGTTCATCCGCAGGAGTTTTATCTTCAGGACAAAATCATCACTGGTTTTTGTGCTCATTGGATCTGTATGGATTGGGCATCATCAAACCCTTGTATTGAGAAGAGGAGTTTGCAGATCTAGGTCACTGAGAGGACTGAGGGATTTACTTTCCCTCACTGCTTACAGTTTCTCCTTGAGTTTGTCTCCCTGTAGACTTCCTTTTCTAGGTTTCCACAGCACCCTCAGGTCTTGTGTCTTATAGTGTCTTAAACTCTAAGCATACCCTGACTCAGAGCTGCCCTGAGCTTCAGGGCCTCACCTGTCCACACACCTAGTGGCATTCTGAGGATATACACACCTGAAAACCTTCCAAGGCAGCAGTTCTCAGTCTTGACTGTATGTTAGAATTGGCTGAGGAGCTTTGAAAAAGATCCAGTCAAGCTTCATGTGTGCATGCTAAGTTGCTTCGGTCATGTCTGACTCTTAGAGACCTATGGACTGTAGCCCACCAAGTTCCTATGTCCATAGGATTCTCTAGGCAAGAATACTGGAGTGGGTTGCCATGCCCTTCTCCAGAGGATCTTCCCAACCCAGGGATCGAACCCACATCTCTTATGTCTCCTGCACTGGCATGGCAGGTGGGTTCTTTACCTCTTGTGCCACCTGGGAAGTCCCCAGTCTAGCTGCACTCCAGATGACTTAAATCAGAACATCTAAGGGAGAGACCAGAATCAGTAATTTTTACAGCTCACTGACTGACTGCAAAGATTCCATGAGTGGTCAGCAGCATGACCACTACCTGGAGTTTGTTAGAAATGCAGGTTCTCTGAGCTCTCCAGGACCTACTGAACAAGAATCCACATTCTACTAAGTATCCCAGGTCTGTTCATATGCATATTCAAGATCCATAAAAAAGCACTGCTCTACTAGTAGCTCTCAGGCTTGAGCATCAGAAGCCTCTGGAGGGCTTGTTACAATGCAGAGTGCTGGGCCCACAGTGAGGCTGTGCATTTCTAACAGTGCTCTTAGACAGGTGATCCCCGGTGCTGCCCATATGGTACAGGAAGCACATTTTCAGATATACTGAAGGCATACTTTATCCCCAGTTCATTTATTCTCCTAATACTGGAGAAGGGAATGGTAACCCACTCCAGTATTCTTGCCCAAAGAATTCCATGGACAGAGGAACCTGGCAGGCTACAGTCCAAGGGGAGACAAAGAGTTGGACACTTTCCCAATATTTGGGGCAGCACAATATTTTGAGGCACAGGGGATAGTGTAGTGAATAAGGAGTCAATCCCTGCCCTCATGGAGCTTAAATTCTAGAGGAAGTCCAAACAATAAATAAGCAACTAAATTACTGAAATATTGCAGACCATGTTAAGCTTCTATGAAAAAAAAAATTAAGTGGTCAGGTAAGGACTCTCTGTAGGACTGCCATTTGAGCAGAGACCTGATGGATAAAGGTTAGAAATGTACAGTCAAGGACAGGAGAAACTGCATTCTAGGCAGAAGGAAAAGGAAATATAAATGCCCTGACGCAAGGTGGGCTTAGCAAGCTCCAGGAAAGATTGGAGACCCAGGAATAGAGGGTCCTTGTTTATCTCCAGAGCTGCCAACTCCTGGCTAAATGATTCAGGGAATCCTGCTTTTCCTTTCCTGGCCTGTCTACTCATCAAGCGGCCTGTGTAGCATTCTTAGAAAGATTTAAATTTTATCAAGAATTTAAATCACACTCTATTCACACAGACGTTACACTTGCCTGCTGGCATCAGATCTCTACAGGGGAAAGAAAAGAGAACCTTCCAACAACAGTGGGTGAGCCATCCATCTTTAATGGACCTTGTAGTAGAGACAAAGGATGCAGTGATTTCATTGCCATTGGGAAACCCCAAGACACAGTAAAGAAACTGGCAGGAGGAAATAGAGAACAATGAAGAGATAGACCAGAAAAGGCTGCCTAGTTATGAATTATGGGGTGGAGGTGATGGCGACATAGGGAGTCACTGGTTTCATCCCCCTTCCTAGAAGAACTACTACTAGTAGACAAAATACCACTGAGAATATCCTAGAATATGGGAGTGAGGCTGAAGCACCACAGAGACCAAGGCAGACGACAGGAGAAGGGTAAGAGGAACAGCTATGTGCTGACCACACTGCCCCTCCCCAGGCTGGTGTGGCACCACACTAGGAGGGCTCCCCTGAGCTTACAGCTTCTCCAGTGAGAAAAGAAGATCCAGGGTGTAAATCTAGCTGCCCCAGCAAGAGTAACTTCTTGGGAGTCCCCAATGCAGCTTTGGATGCTGAGACTCAGACTGTGATGGAGAAGAGGGGACAGGTTTGAACAACCAACCCTTGGATCTTGGCAGAATGAGTTCCTACCTACAGTGCCCACATGGTAGTCTTAACCACCAGCTTCACTCAGCTGCAGACCTGAGATGGTGGGAAACTCAAGAGAGTACATGTCTGCCTTATTTGGGGACTCAGATGAAAAGTTCAAACCTACCTGGAGCCTAACCCCTACACAGAGGAACAGGGGAGCTAATTCATGGCCTTGCTCAACCATGAAGCCTTGGAACCTGAAAAATGACTTGGCATTGCAGCATCTGAGCAGGGAACCTGGTCAGTGATTCTGCCCATCTGCAGAGACAAGCCAGCGACCCCGCCTGGCTAAAGAGTTTGATGGAGAGGTCTGCCTGTTCTGTGACTACCCCTACATTTCTGTGTAGTGAAACTAAGCTGTAGCCCTGCTCATGCTGCATACAGCCTCCAACCCTGCAAACCAAAAACCCTAACCAGCATTCCTGGGAATCCTGGTAGCATACTCTGCAGCCCTCAGTACAGTGGTACATGAACAGAGTACTTGACCAGCAGCTTTGGTCTGTAGAGTCAAGATAATGGCCCAGACTATCCAAAAACCTTAGCATACAGGTATGTCTTATTTGATTCCCAAACAAACATCTTGCTGGGTCTTAGGCCTATTCTGCAGCTTGATTGGGCAGGGAAGCTAAGATATAGCCCCACACAAAGCTGAGTACAGCCCAAACCAACAAGGAAACCTAACCTAGATAGACCCTGAGAGCAAGCCCCACCTTCCAAGGATATAACAAGCTGACACATGCAGAAAACCAAGCAAGCAGTCTGGTAAAGTCTAGAAATGGAGACTACTTACTCAAGTGTGCAGATACCAACAAAGGAAATAAAAGATAACACACAAAAAATAACTGTAAAGATGACATCACCAAAGTAAACTAATACAGCTTTAATAACTGGCCATAAAGAAATGGACGCCTATGAACTGTCAAAGAATTCAGAGTAACCCTCTTTTAAAATGTTTAGTGAACTATAAGCACACACACACAGACAACTAAGTGAAATTAGTAAAACAATTCATGAACAAAAACAAGTTCAACAAACAAATCCCAAAGAAAAAAATATATACTGAGTAAAGAGCAGAATTCAATAGAGGGCTTAAACAGTAGATTCATCCATGCAGAAGAAAGACTCAGTGATCCAGAAGACGGGGCATTTGAAATTATCCAGTCAGAGGAACAAGAAAATAGAATGAAAAATGGTGAAGAAAGCCCACAGGATAAATGGGACAAAATTAAAAAAAATAAACATCGATGTTATGGGGAATCCCAGGAGGAGAAGAAAAAAAGGAAAGTATATTTAAAGCAATAATAGTTGGAAACTTCCTAAACTAGGGCAACAAATGGACATGCAGATCCATAAGGCCTAAAGAATCTTAAATAGATTGAATTCCCATAGGGCTACACCAAGACATGTTATAATTAATTTGTCAAAAGTCAAAGACAAAGAATTTTGAAAGCAGTAAGGGAAAAGAGGGAAGTTACATAAACAGGAACCTCCATAGGAGTATCTGTGCATTTTTCAATAGAAACTTTTGGCCAAAAGAGGATGGAATGATATGTTAAAACATTGAAAGGAAAGCACTGTTAACCAAGAATTACCCAAAAATGAAAGAAAGTTAATGACTTTCCTGAACAAACAAAAGGTGAAGGAGTTCATCACTAGACTTACTTTACAAGAAATGATTCTTCAATATCCGCAAATCAATCAACATAATACACATTAACAAATTGAAAAATAAAAACCATATGATTATCTCAATAGATGCAGAGAAAGCCTTTGACAAAATTCAACATCCTTTTATGACAAAAACTCTCCGGAAAGCAGGAATAGAAGGAACATACCTCAACATAATAAAAGCTACATATGACAAACCCACAGCAAACATTATCCTCAATGGTGAAAAATTGAAAGCATTTCCCCTAAAGTCAGGAACAAGACAAGGGTGCCCACTCTCACCACTACTATTCAACATGGTTTTGGAAGTTTTGGCCACAACAATCAGGGCAGAAAAAGAAATAAAAGTATCCAGATTGGAAAAGAAGTAAAACCCTCACTGTTTGCAGATGACATGATCCTCTACATAGAAAACCCTAAAGACTCCACCAGAAAATTACTAGAGCTAATTAATGAATATAGTAAAGTTGCAGGATATAATATCAACACACAGAAATCCCTTGCATTCTTATACACTAACAATGAGAAAACAGAGAAATTAAAGAAACAATTCCAGTCACCATTGCAACGAAAAGAATAAAATACTTAGGAATATATCTACCTAAAGAAACAAAAAACATATATAGAAAACTATAAAACACTGATGAAAGAAATCAAAGAGGACACAAATAGGTGGAGAAATATACTGTGTTCGTGGATCAGAAGAATCAATATAGTGAAAATAAGTATACTACCCAAAGCAATCTATAGATTCAATGCAATCCCTATCAAGCTACCAATGGAACTAGATCAAATTTCACAATCTATATGGAAATACAAAAAACCTGGAATAGCCAAAGCAATTTTGAGAAAAGAGAATGGAACTGGAGGAATCAACCTGCCTGAGTTCAGGCTCTACCACAAAGCCACATTCATCAAGACAGTATGGTACTGGCACAAAGACAGAAATATAGATCAATGGAACAAAATAGAAAGCCCAGAGATAAATCCACGCACCTATGGACACCTTATCTTTGACAAAGGAGGCAGGAATATACAATGGAGAAAAGACAATCTCTTTAACAAGTGGTGCTGGGAAAACTGGTCAACCACTTGTAAAAGAATGAAACTAGAACACTTTCTAACACCATACACAAAAATAAACTCAAAATGGATTAAGGATCTAAACGTAAGACGAGAAACTATAAAACTCCTAGAGGAGAATGTAGGCAAAACACTCTCCGACATAAATCACAGCAGGATCCTCTATGACCCACCTCCCAGAATATTGGAAATAAAAGCAAAAATAAACAAATGGGAGCTAGTTAAAATTAAAAGCTTTTGCACAACAAAGGAAACTATAAGCAAGGTGAAAAGACAGCCTTCAGAACGGGAGAAAATAATAGCAAATGAAACAACTGACAAATAATTCATCTCAAAAATATACAAGCAACTCCTGCAGCTCAATTCCAGAAAAATAAACAATCCAATCAAAAAATGGGCCAAATAACTAAACAGACATTTCTCCAAAGAAGACATACAGATGGCTAACAAACACATGAAAAGATGTTCAACATCACTCATTATCAGAGAAATGCAAATCAAAACCACAATGAAGTACCATTTCACGCCAGTCAGAATGGCTGTGATCCAAAAGTCTACAAGCAATAAATGCTGGAGAGGGTGTGGAGAAAAGGGAACCCTCTTACACTGTTGGTGGGAATGCAAACTAGTACAACCACTATGGAGAACAGTGTGGAGATTCCTTTAAAAACTGGAAATAGAACTGCCATACGACCCAGCAATCCCACTGCTGGGCATAAAAACTGAAGAAACCAGAACTGAAAGAGACATGTGTACCCCAGTGTTCATCGCAGCACTGTTTATAATAGCCAGGACATGGAAGCAACCTAGATGTCCATCAGCAGACAAATGGATAAGAAATCAGTGGTACATATACACAATGGAGTATTACTCAGCCATTAAAAAGAATACATTTGAATCAGTTCTAATGAGGTGGATGAAACTGGAGCCTATTATACAGAGTGAAGTAAGCCAGAAAGAAAAACACCAATACAGTATACTAACACATATATATGGAATTTAGAAAGATGGTAACGATAACCCTGTATGTGAGACAGCAAAAGAGACACAGATGTATAGAACAGTCTTTTGGACTCTGTGGGAGAGGGCCAAGGGGGGATGATTTGGGAGAATGGCATTGAAATATGTATATTATCATGTGAAACGAATCGCCAGTCCAGGTTCGATGCATGATACAGGGTGCTTGGGGCTGGTGCACTGGGATGATCCAGAAGGATGGGATGGGGAGAGAGGTGGGAGGGGGGTTCAGGATGGGGAAAACATGTACACCCGTGGTGGATTCATGTCAATGTATGGCAAAACCGCTACAATACTGTAAAGTAATTAGCCTCCAATTAAAATAAATTTATATTTTAAAAAAGAAATATGAAAGAGTTCTAGTAAAAGTAAAGGAACACTCATTAACATCATAAAAACATAAAGTATGTCAAAAACTTACAGATAAAGTTATAATCACATATAAATTTTGTAATACAGTGATGAAGAGATGTTTCATTTATAACTGTAGTTACAAACTAAAAAGAAATGTCATAAAAAATAACCATAACTATATCAATATGCTATGGATGTGAAATATTAAAAATGTATACATTTTAACATGAAAATAAGATGTTCTAATTTTAAGATACTTTATGCAAGCCTCATGCTAATGATAAGGATAAAACTTGTAGTAGTTACCCAAAAGAACATAATCATCAGGTTAAAGAATATTTAATACCAAAAGGCTTCAACACACACAAACACACAAATACAAACACAAACACACACACACAAACCACACTTACAGAGCAGGATAAACAACAAGGAACAATGGATCTACAAAACACTCAGAAAACTATTAACAAAATGGCAATAGTAAGTCTTTCCCTATTAATAATTATTTTTAAAGTAAACAGATTAAATTCTCTAATCAAAATATGCAACATGGCTGAAGGCATTAAAAAAAATCAAGATCCAATGATATGCTTGCTGCCTACAAGACTCACTTCAGCTTTAAAGACAGAGAGTAAAGCAACAACAAAAAAAAGATATTTCAAGCAAATGATAGTAAAATGCAGGGAGTAGCTATACTTATAATAGATAAAATAAACTTTAAATATGTTGAAAGCAACAAAGAAAGACATTATAGAATGATAGAGGCATCAATTTTCAAGAAGATCTAGCAATTTTAATATTTACCATTAGCCTATGTTGGAGCACCTCAATATATAAACCAAAAGTAAAAGGAAAAATAAACAGCAGTACAATAATAGTTTGAGATCTTAATAGACTACTTTCAACAAATGGACAGATTGTCCAGACAGAGAATCAATAAGGAGATGGTGGATTTGAACAACACTGTAGACCAGATGGACTAAACATATTCAAAACATTCTATACAACAATGGCAGAATACATTCTTCTCAAGTGCACATGGAACATTTTCTAGGATAAATGGTATGTTAGGCAACAAAAGTCTTAGAAAAACTCTAAGAAGATAGAAATCATACTGAGTATCTCTGACCAAAATGACATGAACCTAAAAATCAATAACAATAGAGAACTGGATAATTCTTGAACACTGAAATCAAACAGCTCTCTCCTGAGCTACCAATGGATCAAAAAGAAATTAAAGGGGAAATAGAAAAGTACGTTGAGACAGATGAAACTGGAAATACAACATACCAAAACTTATGGAATACAGCAAATCCAGTTCTAAGAGGGAAGCTCATAATAATAAATATCTACATTAAGAAACAGAAGATATCAAATAAGCAAGCTAACTATACTTCAAGGAACTGGAAAATTAAAATGAACTCAAAGTTAGCAGAAGGAAGAAAATAATAAGTATTAGACCAGAAACAGAGGACAGAAAAACAATAGAAAAGATTTTTTAAAACTAAGAGCTGTTTCCTTTAAAAAGTAAATAAAATTGGCAAGCCTTTAACTAGTCTAATCATGGGAAAAGGAGACATTACACCTGATACTACAGAAATATAAAGGATCAGAAGAGATTATTATGAACAACTATATACCAACAAATGGGACATCCTAGAAGAAATGGAAAAATTCTTAGAAATATATTATCTACCAACACCAAATTGGGAAGAAATAGAATATCTGAATAGATTAATTACTAATAAGGATATTGAATCCCATGCACTTGGATGAGAAGAATTAATATTGTTAACATGGCCACACTATGCAAAGCAATCTACAGATTTAATGGAATCCCTTTCAAATTAACCATGGTATTTTTCACAGAACAAGTAATACTAAAATATAAATGGAACTTAAAAAACCCAGAATTGCCAAAGCAGTACAAGGGAAAAGAATAAAGCAGAATGCCTAACCCTCCCAGACAATACTAAAAGCTACAGTATTCAAAACAGTGTGATACTGGCACAAAAACAACGTATAGATCAATGGGATAAAATAGAATAGAGAGCCCAGAAATAACCCCACACACCTAAGGTCAACCAATATTCAACAAAAGAGGCAATAATACACAATGGGGAAAAGACAATCTCTTGTGCAAGTGGTGTCACTAAAGTTGGACAGCTGCATGTAAATCAATGAAGTTAGAATACACCCTCACACCATACACAGTAACAAACTCAAAATGGCCCGATAACTTAAATATAAGGCATGACACCATTAAACTCCTAGAAGGGAACATAGGCAAAACATTCTGACACAAATTGTACCAATATTTTCTTAGGTCATTTTACCAAGGAAATAGAAATAAAAGCAATAATAAAAGCCCAAACTTATTAATAAAATGTTCAAACTATTGTACAAGCATCTGGAGAGACAACACAATTCCTATCAAGATTCCAATGGCATTTTTTACATCAGTAGAAAAAACAATCCTAAAATATATGGAAAAAGCAGAGACCCCAAATAGCCAAAGCAATTCTGAGACAGAAGAAGAAAGCAGGAAGCATCACACTTTATGATTCTAAACTTCATTGTAAACCTGTAGTCATTGAAACAGTATGGCATTGGCATTACAACAAACGCATATAACAATGGAACGGAAATGAGAGCCCAGAAATAAACCCCACGGGGTCGCAAAGAGTCGGACATGACTGAGTGACGTGACTTCACTTCATATATGGTCAGTTAGTTCAGTTGCTCAGTCATGTCTGACTCTACAGCCCCATGGACTGCAGCACACCAGACTTCCCTGTCCATCACCAACTCCCAAAGCTTGCTCAAACTCATGCCCATCAAGTTGGTGATGCCATCCAACCATCTCATCCTCTGTCATCCCCTTCTCCCCCTGCCTTCAATCTTTCCCAGCATCAGGGTCTTTTCCAATGAGTATGTTCTTCACATCAGGTGGCCAAATATTGGAGTTTCAGTTTCAGCATCAGTCCTTCCAATGAATATTCAGGACTGATTTCTTTGAGGATTGACTGGTTTGATCTCCTTGCAGTCCAAAGGACCCTCAAGAGTCTTCTCCAACACCATGGTTCAAAAGCATCAATTCTTTGGCACTCAGCTTTCTTCACAGTCCAACTCTCACATCCATACATGACTACTGGAAAAACCATAGCTTTGACTAGACAAAGGCTTTGGTGTAGTCAATAAAGCAGAAGTAGATGTTTTTATGGAACTCTTTTGCTTTTTGTATGATCCAATAGATGTTGGCAATTTGATCTCTGGTTCCTCTGCTTTTTCTAAATCCAGCTTGAACATCTGGAAGTTCACGGTTCATGTACTATTGAAGCCTTGCTTGGAGAATTTTGAGCGTTACTTTGCTAGTGTGTGAGATGAGTGCAATTGTGCAGTAGTTTGAGCATTCTTTGGCATTGCCTTTCTTTGGGTTTGGAATGAAAACGGAGCTTTTTCCAGTTCTGTGGACATTGCTGAGTCAAGGAGAAACTGAAGATAGTTTCAGTAAGTGTTCCTGGGGAAAAGCACTTATAAAAAATAAAATGAAGCTATACCCCTATTGTCTACCCTTCACAAAAATGACTGAACTTAAACACTTAAATGGAAGACCTGAAACATTAAACTCATAGAAAAAAAAGATAGGAAAAACACTCCTTGAGATGGGTCTTAGCAATGATATATTTTTAAGATATTAAAAAATAAAGCAGGGGGAATTACATCAAACTACAATGCCTCCACACCACAAAAGAAATCAACCACTATAGAATGGGAAGAAATATTTGCAAATCATATACCTGATGAGTTAATATCCAAAGTGTATTTTAAAACTAATACAACTCAATAGCAAAAAAAAAAAAAAAAATAGGGCTTCTCTGGTTACTCTTCTTTTGTGTTGTTGGAAGAGGGTGTTTGCTATGACCAGTGCATTTTCTTGGCAAAACTCTATTAGTCTTTGCCCTGCTTCATTCCAAATTCCAAGGCCAAATTTGCCTGTTACTCCAGGTGTTTCTTGACTTCCTATTTTTGCATTCCAGTCCCCTATAATGAAAAGGACATCTTTTTTGGGTGTTACTTCTAAAAGGTCTTGTAGGTCTTCATAAAACCGTTCAACTTCAACTTCTTCAGCATTACTGCTTGGGGCATAGACTTGGCTAACTGTGATATTGAATGGTTTGCCTTGGAGACAAACAGAGATCATTCTGTCGTTTTTGAGATTGCATCCAAGTACTGCATTTCAGACTCTTTTGTTGACCATGATGGCTACTCCATTCCTTCTGAGGGATTCCTGCCCGCAGTAGTAGATATAATGGTCATCCGATTTAAATTCACCCATTCCAGTCCATTTTAGTTTGCTGATTCCTAGAATATCGATGTTCACCCTTGCCATCTCTTGTTTGACCACTTCCAATTTGCCTTGATTCATGGACCTGACATTCCAGGTTCCTATGCAATATTGCTCTTTACAGCATCGGATCTTGCTTCTATCACCAGTCACATCCACAGCTGGGTATTGTTTTTGCTTTGGCTCCATCCTTTCATTCGTTCTGGAGTTATTTCTCCACTGATCTCCAGTAGCATACTGGGCACCTACTGACCTGGGGAGTTCCTCTTTTGGTATCCTATCATTTTGCCTTTTCATACTGTTCATGGGGTTCTCAAGGTAAGAATACTAAGTGGCTTGCCATTCCTTTCTCCAGTGGACCACATTCTGTCAGACCTCTCCACCATGACCCACCCGTCTTGGGTTGCCCCGTAGGCGTGGCTTGGTTTCATTGAGTTAGACAAGGCTGTGGTCCTAGTGTGATTAGATTGATTAGTTTTCTGTGAGTATGGTTTCAGTGTGTCTGCCCTCTGATGCCCTCTTGCAACACCTACCATCTTACTTGGGTTTCTCTTACCTTGGGTGTGGGGTATCTCTTCACGGCTACTCCAGCAAAGCACAGCCACTGCTCCTTTCCTTGGATGAGGGGATAGATGGGAAAACAGTAGAAACAGTGTCAGACTTTATTTTTTTGAGCTCCAAAATCACTGCAGATGGTGACTGCAGCCATGAAATTAAGACACTTGCTCCTTGGAAGAAAAGTTATGACCAACCTAGATAGTATATTCAAAAGCAGAGACATTACTTTGCCGACTAAGGTCCGTCTAGTCAAGGCTATGGTTTTTCCTGTGGTCATGTATGGATGTGAGAATTGGACTGTGAAGAAGGCTGAGTGCTGAAGAATTGATGCTTTTGAACTGTGGTGTTTGAGAAGACTCTTGAGAGTCCCTTGGACTGCAAGGAGATCCAGCCAGTCCATTCTGAAGGAGATCAACCCTGGGATTTCTTTGGAAGGAATGATGCTAAAGCTGAAACTCCAGTACTTTGGCCACCTCATGTGAAGAGTTGACTCATTGGAAAAGACTCTGATGCTGGGAGGGATTGGGGGCAGGAGGAGAAGGGGACAACAAAGGATGAGATGGCTGGATGGCATCACTGACTCAATGGGTGTGAGTCTGAGTGAACTCTGGGAGTTGGTGATGGACAGGGAAGCCTGGCGTGCTGCGTTTCATGGGGTCACAAAGAGTCGGACACGACTGAGCGACTGAACTGAACTGAACTGAACTGGTTACTCAGTGGTAAAAAATCTGCCTGCCAATGCAGGAGACCCAGATTCGATCCCTGATCCCAGAGGATCCCAGATGCTGCAGAGCAACAAAGCCTGTGTGCAAGCCACAACTCCTGAGCCTGTTCTCTAGAGCCTGGGAGGTACAACAAGAGAAGCCACCACAATGAGAAGCCTGTGCACAGCAACAAGAGTAGCCCCTGTTGAGAAAAGCTACTAGAGAAAAGCCTGTGAAGCAATGGAGACTCAGCACAGCCAAAAATTAATAAATAAATAATAATTCAATGAAAAAATGGGCAAAGGACATGAATAGATATTTTTCCAAAGGAAATATTTGACTCAAATGATGAACAGATACATGAAATGATGGTTAGTCTTACTAATCACTGGGGACATCCAATCAAAGCCACGTGAGATATCCTCTCACACCTGTTAGAATGGCTGTGGTGAAAGAGACAAGAGAAGAAATGCTGGCAAGGATGTGGACAAAAGGGAATCCTAGTACACTGTTGGTAGGAATGTAAACTGGTAAAGCCACTATGGAAAACAGTATAGCGGTCCCGCTGAAATTAAAAATAAAACTACCATATGACCCAGCAGTCTCAGTTCTTGGTATATCTCCAAAGGAAATAAAAACACATGTTGAAGAGATAGTGACACACCCATTTTACTATAGTATTATTTCTAAGAGCCAAGACAAGGAAACAGCCTAAGTGTTCATTGATGGGTTAATGGGTGAAGATATTTTCATATAATATCTTTAGATAAGTACTATACATACATATAAAATATGGATAGATAATAGAGTATTATTCATGCATTTAAAAGGAAATCCTGCCATCTGCAACAACATGAATGGACCTTGAGAGCACTGTGCTAAGGAGAATTAGAGGAAGACATATACTGTATGATCTGGCTTACATTTGGAATCTTAAAGAAAAATTCGTAGATATCTATAAGAAAGAAATAGAGTTACAGATATAGAAAACAAACTTATGGATTCCAGGCGGTAAAGGAATTGATAAATTGGGATGGACATATACACACAACTATATACAAAAAGGATAACTAATAAGGACCTACTCTATACCATAGAGGACTCTACTCAATACTCTGTAATGACATATATGGGAAAAGAATCTAAAAATGCATAGATATATGTATACGTATAACTGATTCACCTGAAATTAACACAACATTGTGAATCAACTATACTCCAATAAAAATTTAAAGAAATCATTGAAAAAGAGATCAGATTTGTGGTTATCAAAGCTGGTTGTTGTTTAGTCACTAAGTCGTGTCCAGCTCGTTTGTGACCCCATGGACTGCAGCCCACCAGGCTCTTCTGTCCACAGCATGTATCAGGCAAGCATGCTGGACTGGGTTGCCAATTCCTACTCCAGGGGATCTTCCCGAGCCAAGAATTGAGCCTGAGGCTCCTGCACTGGCCGTCGGATTCTTTACCACTGAGTTGCCGGGGAAGCCCTACTAGAGATGGGGGAGGAAGGAGTACTAATTAGATGAAGGTGGTCAGAGGTAAAAGCTTTCCATTGTAACGTAAATAAGTACGGGGGACAAAACATACAACATGTTTGCTGTAATTAACACTGCTGTGTGGTTTCTTTGAAAGTTGCTAATAAAGTAAATCCTAAAAGTTCTCATCACAAGGGAAAAAACATTCTTTTTTGTGTGTATGTGTCTGTATGAAATGATGAATGTTAACTAAACTTACTGAATCACTTCACAGTACACCTAAATCAAGTCCATACACTGCACACCTTGAACTAATACAGTGCTGTATGTCAATCACATCTCAATAAAATTGGGAGAAACTGTAAGGTACACAGCTGGGAGATGCCGCTGAAACAGTGCGGGTGGGATACGCATTAGAGGCGGAGCTTCAAGTAGGCATTATAGGGGGAGCAGGGCTGGAGTAAGGGGGCCTATATAAATAGATATAAATGGATCATAGAACTTTATTTTGTTGAAGAGCTACATGCATAAAGTCTGAAGATGATAGTACCAAAAACCTTTAAACACCTTGTCTTCAAAGTTGACAGGCTTCATCAGTTCTACAAAATATTTTCATTCCTATTTCCCTCCCTGACTTCCCTTCCAGGAAGCACAGAGCCAAAATTAATACTCACATAGAGAAAAAGATATTTGCATACATTTTATATGCAGTGTATGCCTCTTTCATCCACAGCCTTAATATTATAATGATAATGTTTTTTAAATTACTCAGAGTGGGAATCTCTTGACCTTGGGCTCAAGTAGATCTAGATTTGAAAGTTCCAGCACTTTCTAGCTTTGAAGGAATAAATAAGTCTTAAGGTCTCTGAACCTCTATTTCTTCATTTAAAGTAGAAACATTTTAAGTCGCCGTTTACTGAGTCTATGGCATCATTCTAGGAGAAACTATGTAGAAGCCAAGGGCTGGTTCCTGGTAGGTGGTGGGTGCTCCACGGGTGCTATTCCCCTTTCCTCCTGCGTGATGTGAGAGGCCCTCTCTCTTTTCTGCCCTGGTCTGAACAACACAGAGCCTATCCTATGTCTGATTGGAAAATACTCCCATATGCTTAGGCCTAACTGATGTTCCTCCTCCAGCCTCCTTTCATCCCAACCCTAGTTAAATGCTGCATAAAGGGTCCCCAGGACACACACATGTCCCTCCCCTCCTAACTTCTCCCTAGGTAAATAACAGATGCCATTGTCTTCTGTTAGGCTCATTAGAGATGCTTAATCATCTGAGCCCCTGTGGTGGCACGGCCATAAAGGAGACAGCCTTACCAGAGTGTTGGGAATGACAGAGCTCCAGCTTTGGCAGTCCTAAAACTGATGAGGGCGTTGGCAGTGCCTCTGCGCCCCACAGCCTAGTGTCGGGGGAATCCCCTTTCCCGATCTGGATATTCTGTTAACTGATTATATTCGAAATGTCAAAGAATATTTCACAACCCTGCTTCTCCTTTAAACTCTCTCTGATCCCCAAAGAGACATCTCTGGGTCTACAGCTGTTGATAAGTGACAAATGAAAGAAGATGTATTTAGATTGTTCCTTTAACAGCTTGAGAGAAAAGCAAAGCAGCCTTGAAGCTGTAGGATTATGTTTGGAACCCTGGCCAGTGAGCCCAGTACATAGCAATGAGGGTTATTTCAACCCAGTTCTATGAGGATTTCTGAGCACACAGAGTTCACCACCACTCATGCACAAGCTCCAGCTCCAGCTCCCCAGGTGACCTCACAGGTAGGAGGCAGTGCACATTCAGGTGACTCAGTGACAAGCAGGGCGTGTGTTACTGTGTGTTAGTGTGTTACTCTCTGTGTTAGTGTGTTACTGTGTGTGTTCTGTGTGTGTTAGTCGCTCACTCCTGTCCTGCTGTTTGCAACTGCATGGACCCACCAGGCTCCTCTGTCCATATGATTCCCCAGGCAAGAATACTGGAGTGGGTTGCCATGCCCTCTTCCAGGGGATCTTCCCAGCCCAGGGATCGAACCCAGGCCTTCCACATTGCAGGCAGATTCTTTACTGTCTGAGCTACCAGGGAAGCCTGACAACAAGGGGACAGACACCAAACTGACACCCAGGTGCTGCTCTGAGAAACTTCATTAAGTCTGAAGACTCTGAAGCATCTGAATTTGGCTTTCATGGTGGCTGCTTCTGAGCATCTGTCCATGGGTCTAGTTTCTGGAGCTGATATTTCAGGCACGTGTCTGTGGATTCCTGGTGGGCCCAGCAGTTAACATTCATGTCTAGGTACCCTGGGTGCCAGATGCAATCTCCTTCTCACACTCCACTGTGTCCTAATGCAGCAGATGGTTTTGGTGCCCAGGGTAACAGCCCTCTGACCTATACCTGATTTCAGCCACAGCTATAGTTGACAGCTCAATTCACCCTAAGAGCTCCCCTAGCTTAGTTAATACACAGGACAGGGGTTACTGGCTGATGGGGAAGAGTAGCCCATCGCAGCCCCTGCATCTAACAGCAACTTGGTTCATCTCTCCCTCCTGCCCTCTTTTCCCTTCCCCCACATAGTGGGGGAATCACTGACACAGAGATCTGAAAGTGGGATTCATGGATGAGCAGCCTCATAAGCTGTACCTGAGAGACCGATAGAAATGCAGGATCTCAGATAGGCTCCACTGCAAACCGACTGGGTCCTAGTCTGCATTTTAAAAAGAGCTTCAGGGCTTCCCTGGTGGTCCAGTGGCTAAGACTCCATGCCTCCAAATGCAGGGGGCCTGGGTTCTATCCCTGGTCGGGGAACTTGATCCCACGTGCTGTAACTCAAGATTCCACATGCCACAACAAAGATGAACCCACATGCAACTAAGACCTGGCAGAGCCAAATAAATAAATCAAGTAATTAAAACAATAAGATCTTCAGATTATTCTGAGGAACACTAAAATTTGAGAATCGCTAGTCTATACTGTTTTATGCATGGGGGGTAAAACGTCTGACCCAAAAAACGTCTGGTCCATCAACTCTGTCTGCTTTTGCATAATGATGGTGGCTCTAATATGAAATGGAGTAGACAAGACTCTTTCTTTTTTAAATTAAAGGAGAAAACTGCCTCATGCTGTTACCATGTTATATTTCATTGTCAAACATCAAGAATCATTCAATTAATTAACTTGGAAAACAAAGTTACTTTAGATTACTGAATGCAGGTTCATTCTGGTGCTTCAACACCAGCAGTGCCAGAAAGAATAATTTCCTGAAAGCTTCCTATTGCCACACAAAGGAAGTCATTCTTGAGGGGGGAAAAAAAAAAATAACAGCCCTAATCGAATTGCTTTTCATTTGCACTCATGCAGGAAGTTGCCAAATGTTTGTGCTCACCCATTCTATCAAAAAGTTGCTTTCTTGCCATAATTAAAATATATGATGGCTGCTCCACTAGCCACATTGTAACTCTGCCCAGGTATTGAGATTTTCTCAACTAAACCTCACTGTTATGAATAGATCTTAGGTGGTTGAAGCTGGGATAGGCTGTTTACGCATGAATCAGAACCAACTCCTTTCTTTTATAGGATACAATTATGTGCATAAGCAGGTGTGAGTTCACACATGGGGGCTTCAAGGAATTGTCCCCACTGGAATTCTATTACAGACTCCTCAACTCTGAACACAAGGCTCTTCTCTGGTCTTTTCAACCTATGAGCATTTCTTCCATCAAAGGAAGGACTGGAAGTTGAGGGGAAAAACATAGTTCATTCTAGCTCTATCTATGTTTACCTACCCACATTCCCTCCCTCCTTTTTCTTTCTTTCAACCACCTACATATCTACCTTATTATCAACTGTTTAAAACTAAAGAACATTAATTTGAGCAAGCTTAGAGACATCCATCATGGGACATACCTATTCCCACAAATTTTTCACATAAATTCTGTCAGTGGAAGCTGATGTTTGACTCTGTACATCATGACACTAAGGACAACTCATTCCTTTTGAGTATGGACTGGTTTTGCTCCTTTGGATCACCTATAATCTTATTCTAAAGACAGTTGGTTGGGCGCAATTTAGTGGCTTTACTCTGTAAGTGGCCATTGTTTCTGAATTCTGAGTGATTTCTGGTTCCTGCCCATATTTCCTTTGAGTTCAGCAAGGGGAGAATTTTAGTTCAGTCTTTGGAGCCCACCTTGTCAGCTTTTAGAGTTGGCTTACTCCAGCTCTTGTAAATCATCTCCCCCCCACTTCCCGCCCCGAGACAAAAACCTAACTCTTGCTGTTCACCAAGTCACAGGAGGAAAAGGAATGCTAGCATCACACACAGGGGGCCTCCACAAATGGAAGGAGTGAAGTCACATCTCTTCATACAGTGACAGTGTCCTTATACCGGCCCAGATGCTCATTTTTTACATCACATGCATCACCCGATTTGACCATCATCACAACCTCATAAGACGGGCAGTTCCTACACATTTAGTTCCATTTTATAGAAAAACGAAAGCTTGAGGCTCAGAGAGAAAAAAGACACGTTGCCCCTGAGGCCACTTCCTCAGTTCTCTCTATGAAGCCCTGGGCTGAACCTTTCCACGGCTGGGAAAAATGCCTGGCCTCAAGAAGCATGTCTGCTCACCCCAACTTCCAGATTATTCGGGGCCGGCTTTGCTGAAGAAATAGCATGGTGTGCATACGTGAAGGGGCCTGGAAGGCATGCCTTCCAGGAAACGGCATTTCTTGTGACGTAGCCGCCATGCACGGCACACAATTATTTATAGTGCTCAACTTTATCTTCCGGGCTGTGGGTTTCCTCTCTCACCTTTTAAACTCTCAAATACGAAGCCTACTCGACCACTAATACATTGTGATGGCTTCAGAGTAAGTCCCCACAAATGGAAGCTGCTCTTTAATTATTCAGAAATATGACAAAACCCATCATCAATCCCCAGGTCTGAGTCACAGGGGGACCCCGGCAGCAGTTCAAGCATTACTCCCAAACCGCAGCCACTCAGACAAGAATAACAGCAGATGCTTGGGCCTCCCCAACAACTGACCCAGCAGTAAAC
This sequence comes from Oryx dammah, assembly GCF_014754425.2. Taxonomy (NCBI): domain Eukaryota; kingdom Metazoa; phylum Chordata; class Mammalia; order Artiodactyla; family Bovidae; genus Oryx; species Oryx dammah. The sequence continues at coordinate 31,380,623 of NW_024070197.1, read as the reverse complement.
CCATCCTTGGGGCTCTGTCCCTTGGCTGTTGCATGCCGGGATGACAAGGGTTTTCAATTGGTGCTGTGAGGAAAGGAAACGTCCCCTCACAATACATATACACTCACACATTCACACACATGCTCATAGTGTCAATCAATCTCAGAGGCAGATTAAGAATGAAAGATCCTTAGGCTACCATTCAGACCGCTGCTATGCAATCAGAAAGATAAACCTGTTTGCCTCACTGCTTTCAACCAATTACTGTAAGGTGCACAAGTGATGTCTAGATACCTTGTGCATCTTCTTACTATATCTTTCCTTATCCATTCCCTTTGTTTTGAGCACTAAGTTTCTGCTAAGAACTTGTAGTGGGCACTGGAGCAATAAGGACAGGCACCACCAGCCCCTTCACTGAAAGACCACACCACTGTCTTGTATGAGACACTACAAAGAAAAGCTGGGGGTGGCCCAGCTTACTGTGTGTTGGCCACCATCCAAGCCCGCCCATAATTCACGTGTGTCATGTAATCAAGGCCATGCCCCAATCTAAGAGAGTCACCTGGGGACACCCACCTCTCTAGGAGACAGCATCTGCCATCATTTCTGTTTCACAGAGAAGGAAACTGAGGCCAGGACTTCACTCAAGCATAGCTAGAGGGGCTGCTGTGGTCTGAATGCTTGTCTCTGCAAAATCTGTATGTTGAAATGCTAATGCCCAATGTGATGGTATGAGAAGGTGGGGCCTTTGGGAGATGCTTAGGTCAGAAGGGTGGAGCCCACATGAATGATATTAGTGCCCTTATAATAACAGTAGAGTCTCCAGAGAGATCCCTAGCCCTAACTACTGTGTGCACACACAGTGGGAAGCATGGGCTATGAACCAGGAAGGGGCCCGTCACCAGAAGGCAACCATGCTGGTGCCTTGATCTTGGACTTCTCAGCCTCCAGAACAGTGAGCAAGAGATCTCTGTTGTTTATAAGCCACCCAGCCAGAGGTATTTTGTTACAGTGGTCAGGACAGACTAAGCCAGTGGCCCATGCTCTGGCCATCTCCACATCCTATTTTAGAGATGCATTGATGTTTGGATGGGGTATTACATGACCCGGAAGAGGGCCCCAAAAGGAGATGGACAGAGGTGAACCAGAGCCTGGGTGGGCTCTCCCCTAAAAGGCGCCCCCTGAGGTCAGGGCTGAAATCATTCAAGGAAAGGAGGGTGGAAACAGCATCCCAGCAGAGAGGGAGGGGCACAGTCTGGGCGCAGATGCGACACCGCAGAGCAGGGACTTGTCTCCAGGATGCTCACTGTGGCTGAAGGAGGGGACATGCAGCGGGAGGGGGAGGGGGAGCGAGGAAGGGCTCAACAGTCTCAGGGTGGGATGTGCTCAGCCACAGACGGCAGTGCCGTGCAGGGAGTGAAGCAGAGCCCTGCGAGAGAGAACGATGGGGCCACTTCTGGGACTCTGACGTACCATGACCCTGCCTCCCTGCCACGCTCACAGCACACATGCTGAGCAGGCAGGCAGTCATGGAGGGCTGGAGACCCAATCAGAGCCACAGGGACCCAGGAAAGACAACCAGTAGGGTGGGTGGGGTGCAGGCCATAATTTCAAGGGGAACTAGCCAGGGTGGGAGGCTAAATTTTCTTTCAATATTAAAGGAACTGAAGGGCTCAGAGAGAACAATGGTAGAGGCATGTGGGCCAAGATATGGGGACTTCTCAGCAGCCTCAGGTTGTCCTGGGGCCTGGCGGTCATGGGGGCATGGATGACCAGCAGAAGATGCTGAGCATGGGGAGACCCTGTCCCTCTAGTCATGGAAGGGGCCTGTTCCTCTTGGGGCAGTCCCCAGCCCACTCTGGCTGGAGGGAGACCTGCAGCCCTCCTTTCCTGGTCAATAAATGACAGGAGTGCACTTGTCCTTCACAGCCCAAAAACTGCACATTGATGCTTCTGTAAATGGAAGCTCTTTGCACAATATGTCTGTAATGCGCTCTAAGTGAGCGTGAAAGAGCGAGCTGACAGTTTGGGGTCACAGTCACCATCTCTGGGGGTAGATGCAGGCAGTGTGACATGGAAAGGCAGAAGACGAGGTGGAGGAATGGGGCGTGGGGGGGTGTGAGTTTCATGCCACCAGGATGAAGGCCAGACCATCCCCTTGGGGATGCAGGGAAGATGGCAACAGTGGCGGGGGTGGGGGGCAGTGATGGGGGAGAAGGGAACCCACCCCCTCTCCTCCACCAGGAAGGCTCTGGGAATGGGAGCAAAGATGCAGGTGTGCAGTTGAAGGCGGACCTGCCTGGGTTCCAAAGGGAATGAGAGAAACTTACAAACGGATACACACGAAAGAGAAGAAGGACGAGGATGGGGATCAGAGGCATGGGGGCCACTAGGTCACCACAAGTCTTTCTGATGGAAACATAGAAGGTCTAAGAAATGGGGATGTGGAGCTCAGAGGAGGCTACTTGCCTTCCATGAGTAACTTAGAGGGTCATTTCATCAAGGTCAGAGCCCACTGCTCCTGGAGTGAGTGTCCTCCTACTCTTGCCCACCCCCACCTTTATGCCTTCTTGGCTGAACCCTCCAGCTCCCCTGGGGAACCTGGAGCCCAGAAGGGGCTGGGCACAGACAGAAGGTTCTGATAACACAGAACCTTCCCAACCCTGCCTCCTCCTGGAGGGCAAGACTAGGCTCTGCACTCTGAGGCCCTGAGTCCTGTGCTGCCCAGGCTCAGAGGGAGAAGGGACTGGGATGGGGCAATAATGCCAGTGTGCACCTGAGGCCATGCCGATGCACTCAGCCTCCTGATGCTGAGCCCACCCTGTGTGTGGATGCTGGTCTAGATGGAGCCAATCTTCCTCAAGGACAGCAGGACTTACACCCGCCCGGGACTGAACCCTGATACCCAATCATACCACACGGTCCTGATCCCAACTCAGCCTCCTTCACCCGCCAGCCTCCTCGGAGGGTCCCACAGGCCTCCCAGTGATACACAGGTGTGGGTCTCGATCTGTTCACCTCCTGGCTTTGGCTCCCAACTGTATCACATGGAATGTCTTCCTCCCATCCTGGTCGTGTTGCTCATAGACCATCTAGGTCCTCATCCTCCTCACTGTTAGAACTACTGATGTGGCAGTGGGAAGAGAGGTCAGGATCACTTTATGTGACCAGTTTTCAAGATCATCTCCACCTTGCATTTTGGGAAATCTCTCCATGGGGGTCAGTTCATGAGATGAGGGGTCATGGCTATAAAAGGTGCCAAGCTATTTAGTTCTTTGGCCCATTTTTTGATTGGGTCGTTTATTTTTCTGGAATTAAGCTGCAGGAGTTGCTTGTATATTTTTGAGATTAGTTGTTTGTCAGTTGCTTCATTTGCTATTATTTTCTCCCATTCTGAAGGTTGTCTTTTCACCTTGCTTATAGTTATAGACATTTCTCCAAAAAAGACATACACATGGCTAACAAACACATGAAAAGATGCTCAACATCACTCATTATCAGAGAAATGCAAATCAAAACCACAATGAAGACCATTTCACGCCAGTCAGAATGGCTGTGATCCAAAAGTCTACAAGCAATAAGTGCCGGAGAGGGTGTGGAGAAAGGGGAACCCTTTTACACTGTTGGTGGGAATGCAAACTAGTACAGCCACTAGGGAGAACAGTTGTGGAGATTCCTTTAAAAACTGGAAATAGAACTGCCATACAACCCAGCAATCCCACTGCTGGGCATACACACTGAGGAAACCAGAATTGAAAGAGACACGTGTACCCCAGTGTTCATCGCAGCACTGTTTATAATAGCCAGGACATGGAAGCAACCTAGATGTCCATCAGCAGATGAATGGATAAGAAATCAGTGGTACATATACACAATGGAGTATTACTCAGCCATTAAAAAGAATACATTTGAATCAGTTCTAATGAGGTGGATGAAACTGGAGCCTATTATACAGAGTGAAGTAAGCCAGAAAGAAAAACACCAATACAGTATACTAACGCATATATATGGAATTTAGAAAGATGGTAACGATAACCCTGTATGTGAGACAGCAAAAGAGACACAGATGTATAGAACAGTCTTTTGGACTCTGTAAAGGGAGAGGCTGGGATGATTTGGGAGAATGGCATTGAAACATGTATAATATCATATATGAAACGAATCACCAGTCCAGGTTCTACGCATATACAGGGTGCTCGGGGCTGGTGCACTGGGACGACCCAGGGGGATGGTACGGGGAGGGAGGACAGAGGGGGGTTCAGGATGGGGAACATGTGTATACCTGTGGCAGATACATATTGATGTATGGCAAAACCAATACAATATTGTAAAGTAAAAAAAAAAAAAAAAAGGTGCCAAGCTTGGGGAGGAGAGAAGGAGCTGACAGAGGAAGGAGGTAGAATAGGAGAGTGGTCAGGAACTCCCTTTCAGAGTGAGTGAGACATATTTGTTGAAATTCTGCCTCTAAGGTGCACTGTTGTAAGACTCTGAACAGTGTTCTTAGGGGTGAGAACAACCTCATGAGAGCCACTTACGTAAGTTCTTCTGAAGGTATAGGCTGACCTACGTGCTTGTAGCCTGAACGGGCACTGCATAGACTTGAGTGCCCTGTAGTCCTGTGCCATCCCTGGGAACCAGTGATTATTCCCATTTCACAGCTGCAGGGCGTTGAGCTCAGAGGGAGAAAACATGAAGGAGATCCCGTGATGACTCAATCCTGGAGCCTGTACTTGGACCTCGGTCTGGTCATCTCCAAAGCCCGCCTTTCTTTCCCTACCAATGACAGAGCCCTTCCTCTGTGCCTCTCGTGACCATATTGGGAGGAAATGTCAAGTATAATTCCTGAATCTTGAGCTTGAGAAAGCTTGAGAAAGTCAGGCCAAGAAGTGTGGCAAATATAGTACACACGACATATCTGGTGGGAAGATAAAAAATGTCAAGTTTTGAAACCATGAATTATTTTCCTTCTGTTTCCTCAAATCAGCACAAGCCCATCTGCGTGCGGTTTTCCTAAGGCAGTATGCTGAGAACAAGTTTCACTGAGGTCTCCCCGGCTCCCGTAAACCTCCTATGACACTGTCTGAAGGCACATAAGGCACAAGGGTTAGAACGCTGGTGGCTGCCTGGTGGTAGATTTCATGAGCCCAGGCAAGACCTTGAACTCTATTCCTAAGTACCCAGCCTGACTACAGATATCACAGCTTAAATTTCTTTTCTTAGTGATTATTACAGATAAGAAAACATGCCTTCATCCCTCAATCAGAAAAAAAGGAGTTGGTTAAGAAATTCCCCAGGACAACATGTTCTAAATTTCTTACTAACGTGTGCATGACTGATATTAGGGAGCAAAAGAGGATGCAAGTTCAGCACTTTATATACATTTTATATCCCACTCATCTTTATACTAACCATGCAGGGTGTGTGCTGTTACGACTGCTGCCATTTTACAGATAAGGCTCATCAGTGACTATTAAAGTCCAAAGGACATTCATCTGGGCAAACACAGACAGACTTCTGGAAGAGCTAGAGTTTGAACCAAGATAGTTGAACTCCAGAGCCTGTGAATATCGGAGCAGTGATGGACTACCAAGAGAAAATGTGATCCAGTGTTCCCATTTCATAGATAAAGAAACTGAGTCCCAGATAAAAAGATGTGCCTTGCAAGTGTTCACATAATAGGTTAGAGCTTTTGTTCTTATCTCCTTAGGCTCTTATTTACTCATACTTCCAATGACACATCTTTTCTTAGGTGTTCTGAGGACTAACCACCTTCAGCAGTCACCTTTAATTATTCTGTCTAGATACTCTTTCCAGGTGGGGGCAACCATCTCCCGACCCCAACGAATGCTGGTTGCTGATGGCTCAGAGCTGCAATCTCTCAGAAGAACTGACCTTGACTAACAGGGGCCACAAGAGTGGACTGAGAGCTGATTTCCAGCTGTGCCCCTACCATGGCTTCATGTAACCAACAAATGACTGATGTGAGAGTCACTTACATGGCTGTCTTAATGATGGGACCATACCTCTTCAGAACTCCTCATGAGATCAGTCCAAAAACAAGTCTCCAGCTAAGAAAACATCCTTTCTTAGCTTATTTTCTTTTGCCCTATTTTTACTCCTCTCAGTTTCCTTTTCCTTAAAATATACTCCTTCAAGAAGTCACTTGCATAAGAATCATCCATGTCTTAGACTCCATTGCTAGGGAACCCATCCTAAGATACTGTCTAAGGAAAGAGACAGTCACACATTGCAAGGCATTGAGAGTGGACACTGAAGTCTTTGCCATTAAATTGTTTTCCAGGATACCATACTAGAATGTATTATAGGGTCTCAAAATGAGAACTCAATGTTGTTTAAACTCAGAGGGGCCTTAAAGACATCTGGTCAATCCTTTCGTTTTAGAGATGGGATGGCCAACACCCAGTGAGGGGAAGCAACTTACCCAGCTCACATAGAACTGGAACTCAAATCAACTCCCACAAACAACAGTACATACAGACCAAAGACAACCCAGATTCCCATTCCCACATGGAATGTATTATCACCAGCTCCAAGGGAACTGGCAGAACCTCTCTGTGGTGGAAGAAGGTGGGGGTGGTGTTCAGAGGTTTGATGAGATCCTGTCTGGCTACTCTGCTGTCTATAATCCATTGCTCACAGAATGAAAGCCATGCTCCTTGGCCCAACAGTTAGGTATTTTCACAGGGCAATGCCCTTGAACCTTTGTGCCTGACATCCCCTGCTCCCTAAGAAACCTTGAGATCATCTGCCCTTCATCTTTCTCTTATCCAAGCCTATTGTGCTATTGCTGGTCCTTACTAGAATATATGTAGAATTATAAGATAAAATACAAATGCCCAGTAAAATATGCATTTCAGCTAAACAACATATATGTTCTGGTACAAATATGTTCCACATATTGCCTGGGATATCTTATATTAAAACAGTATTTGTTATGCTCCTAATCTAGCATATTTGTTACACCTTCTGCCTGAAATCCTCTGTCCCACAACTTATGGGCACCGTGGGGGAAGAAGAGGAGGGACTAATTGAGAGAGTACTATTGATTTATATACACTAGCATGTGTAAAACAGCTAGTGGGAAGCTGCTGTATAGCACAGGGAAATATATTCAATATCCTGTGATAAACCATAAGAAAAAGGATATATATATATATATATATACACACACATATATATATATATATGTATATGTATAACTGAGTCACTTTGCTGTGCAGCAGAAATTAACACAACATTGGAAATCAACTATACATCAATGAAATTTAAGAAAAAAATAAGGACATGGATAGTAGCTAGACTGATTGTGGAAAGTCTTTTGAGGACGAAACATTTTTAACTAGGATCCGAGAGATAAGAAATAGTCTGTTGTATGAAAAGCAGAGGAAAGGGGGTTTCAATAATAAAGAACTGCCTGTGAAGAGGACCTGAGGCCAGCAAAAGCTTGTCACATGTGAATCTGTTAAAGGAATCAAGTAGCCAAGAAGAACAAGAAGCATGAGATAAGTACAGAGCTGTAAGCAGGGGCCAGATCACATGCAACCTTATCAGTTGTGTCTGCTGCTGCTGCTGCTACTGCTAAGTCGCTTCAGCCGTGTCCGACTCTGTGCGACCCCAGAGACGGCAGCCCATCAGGCTCCCCTGTCCCTGGGATTCTCCAGGCAAGAACACTGGAGTGGTTGCCATTTCCTTCTCCAATGCATGGAAGTGAAAAGTGAAAGTGAAGTCGCTCAGTTGTGTCCGACCCCATGGACTGCAGGCTACCAAGCTCATCCATCCATGGGATTTTCCAGGCAAGAGTACTGGAGTGGGGTGCCACTGCCTTCTCCGTCAGTTGTGTCTATGGGGTTATTTGAAGGCAAGTAGGAGGCTGTTAATGGGCCTTCAGCAGAGCAGTGACAGAACTGATTTAGGCAGAGATCATACTGCTATGAGCCTCTTTCATCTCTGAACCCCCAAAGTTCGTATTGAATACACTTCATAAACATTTGATAAATAAACAAGTCTGTTACCTTAGTTGACCATCGCTCGCCTCATCTGTAACAGGACCTTTGGAACTTCCATGCTGACACTTTCTCATCCAGGAAGAACAGTGGTCCACTGTTTATATGCCCCCACTTGTTAAGAAAGTTGTCAAGAGGTACTTAAGACTCTCAGAATACCCATCCTCATTGGAAGGAGCTTTGGTCTAAAGAAGAGCTTTACCCTCTGAGCCATCCAGGAAGCCCAAAAAGTGAGTGTTAGTCAGTCAGTCATGTCTTAACTCTTTGGGACACCATGGACTGTAGGTTGCCAGGCTTCTCTGTTCATGGGATTTTCCAAACAAGAATACTAGAGTGGGTTGCCATTTCCTCCTCCAGGGGATCCTCCTGACTTAGGGATCAGCCCCACCTCTCCTTCATTGACAGGTGAATTATTTACAACGTAGTCAAACTGGGAAGCCCCTTCGGGACTTCTGGGTCTCCAATACTGCCCCGAACATCTCTCAAGGTTTATAGCCTATTGCACCCCTTTTCTTTCCCAACTTGCATCATGCCCAACATAACTTACACTGCTTAAACACCTTTTGTTCAAAGAGCTCTCTCCCCATCTTTTATTTTCAGTTCCCAAATGTCAAAATTCTTAGCACCTATCCTAGACGCCAAGGTCTTCCAGCCCACCCTGCTCTTCCTGTGCACCAGTGGGAAGGTCCATACCCTGCCCTGAGCACTGCAGCCCTGCATCAAGCCCTTTCTCCCATCCTGGTTGTTGTCCACCACTTGCTAAGGTCAGTTACATCCCACCATGGCCATCAGTTCCTTTAATGAGCCAAGAATACCAGTTCTCCCTTTCTAAATGTCCCACAGGGTCAAGCCTTATTATTGGAAGAAGGAGAAAAAGGAGGCAGAGAGCACAGTCTACCACCTAGCGTCTCATCTCACTGTTACAGCCATCCCATGTGATAATTCTACCAGCCACACTTTTCAGATGAGAAAACTGAGGTTCACAGAGGTTAAGCAAAAACCTCAACCTCTAGGTCTTAAGGGACCAAGTCTGAATTTAACTCTGAGCCCATCTAATTCTAAAACTGATGTCTCCCCAGCCTCCACTCAGGGCCACCCCAACAAATCTGCTTTGCTTTTTAAGACTATCTGCCTTCCTCTCCCATCTGCAACACACTCTTCTCCTGCACTTATTGCAAAGATCATGTGTACCGCACCTCACACCTCTCCCCCGGCCCTTCCCTGGAATCTGGCATTTAAATGGGACTGAGCCGCTGAGCCTCCTGCAAACACCACAGGACTGCAGGGACTGTGTGCATTCCAAGGGACCAGATTGGACCAGAGGCACCAGTGTGTACTACATCTGCCACAAGAGCGATGAGACATTTTAGTCTCATTTAGTCTCACTTGTTTGCAGAGCTCATCTGGAACTTTTCTCTGGGAAATCAAATATTATAATCACAGCAAAAAAAAAAAAAAGTCATTTTACCCTATTCTGCAGGTCATAAGTGGTTGCCTATAACAAGAAATCTCCTTCTAGTTGACCACTGTCAAAAAATAAAGTCTCCTTTGCAAAGACTGAGAGGCATTTCATGATCAGGCCCCTGGTCTCTTCCCCCTGCTGTTCCAGTCCACCCACAGGTAGGCTCTGACCACACACAGGGCTGAGAATGCCCCCATCCCAAGACCTTGGCATGGAAATAAGTCCATACTCCTAGTGGTGCTCTTTGCTCTACCTAGACTCTATAATCATCTATGTTTCTGGTGAGCCTCTTGTCAACCTCTAAAATGTATCTCACCAGCAACCCTCTCGAGCTTTCTCAGAATCCCTGTGACTTTGCTGACAGAATGAATAACTTTCAAAAGTGATGAGAACACAGCACCCTGTACAAGCCTCTAACCAGCATTCATCCAAGTGTAAATGCACCACCTGCTAGGCACCGTGTGCTGTGTCAGGCTCTGGAGAAACACCAAATGACCAAAGAAACTAAACCCCTTGTTTCATGAGACGTGCTCTTGGGCATGGATTGCCCCATTGTCTGAGGCTCCTCCAGTGTACTGTTTGTGTCTCCAGGAAAGAACAATTACTTCCCAGCTTTGTTTCTCCAGGACAAAGCATGGCACCCAATACCTGGTAGACATTCAATCACTGTCTTTACATTCGACTGCGGAAATACATGTCATGATTGTGTAACACTCACCAGGACGTCAGGATGCCTGGCTCTGCCCCAGACAACCTGCATGATCCCAGAACAAAACCAGTTCCCGGTCTCAGGAAGAATTCCCTTGCTGAAATTGACAGTTGGAGAGGAGATGCTCTTTGGGGTTACTTAGGGCAATTTGCTTCACATGAACTACATAATCTACAATCTATTTTTCATAGGAGAGAAAAATAAAATACAAAGCTCTGGGTAGATCCTAACTGGACATGGAGTTAGAATTACCAGGAAGTCCCAAAGTTTCATCCACTGCCTTCTGAGCCTAAGCCCAAGGGCCCGCTGACAACCTAAGAGCCCATCTTCAAATCAGTCTCATTGATATTGCTCTGTAACAAAACTACTTCCCAACAGACGACAGCTCAGAGGTGCTGGTTGGGGGGTCTTGCCATCCTGTGTGACTGTGTCTGTGTCTCATACAAGGATGAAAATTGTCCTGAAGATCTGACCCTCTGTGACAGCGACCTTTCTTCTTAACACAAAATAGCTCTAAACGTGATGTGAAGGAGAACTTGAAACCTCACCAATCCATCCTCAAGACGCATACAGTTTCTCGTGAATAGGGGAGACAGGTATTTTGGTGGATCTTATGACAGAATAAAACAGCCTGAGTGCCAAAGAATTGATGCTTTTGAGCTGTGGTGTTGGAGAAGACTCTTGAGAGTCCCTGCGACAGGAAGGAAATCAAGCCAGCCAATCCTAAAGGAGATCAACCCTGAATATTCATTGGAAGGACTGATGCTGAAGCTCCAATATTTTGGCCACCTGATGCGAAGAACCGACTCACTGTTGAAGACCCTGATGCTGGGAATGCAGGAGGAGAGGGGGGTGGCAGAGGATGAGACGGATGGATGGCATCACTGACTCAGCGGACATGAACTTGAGCAAACTCTGGAAGACAGTGAAGGACAGGGAAGCCGGGCATGCTACCACCCGTGGGGTCACAACAGGTGGGACACAACTTAGCAGCTGGACCATGAACAGAATGGGAAAACCCCTTAGAAAGTTATTTTTCCCTCACCTAGACATGGCAGCCATCATGAACTAAAGACGGCTAATGACCAGAAAAAGAGAACCATGAAGTCACTGTGCCTTAGGTCCCTGTTTGGAAAACCTTCTTTAAAGGTTGAAAAGAGGAGGAATGCCTGAGTGGGGAGTAGCAACTGGACCTCTCTACCTAAAACCCTGCCCTTGATAATCACCCCCGCTCCAGAGACTTCTCACCAAATTCTGCTGTCAACTCTACATTGGCATGTAAATGTCATCCCAATTATGGATACAGAACCCTCCTCTTAATTCTTTGTGCCTCCAACTCAGACTGATCAATGTCCTAGGGAAAACAAAAGGGAAACAAATTCAGAGGATCTTGTAAAAGTTGAAAATCAGATCACTTGACCTAGCAGATCTGACTTGATCTCTGAACTCTGTGGCATATTCATTCTAGCACCGGGTTGGCCTTGATGAACTTATATCACCCTGGAGCCCACAGCATGAGGTCTACCCTCTGGGAATTCCAGGCACAAGAGAATGAGTCTCAGAAAAAAAGGCAAGAAAGTATTCCCCTGTGCTGTCCAAGGCTAGTTTGCTTCTACTGCTAAGTCGCTTCAGTCGTGTCCGACTCTGTGCGACCCCATAGACGGCAGCCCACCAGGCTCCCCCATCCCTGGGATTCTCCAGGCAAGAACACTGGAGTGGGTTGCCATTTCCTTCTCCAATGCATGGAAGTGAAAAGTGAAAGTGAAGTCGCTCAGTCGTGTCCGACTCTTATTGACCCCATGGACTGCAGCCCACGAAGCTCCCCCATCCATGGGATTTTCCAGGCAAGAGTACTGTAGTGGGGTGCCATTGCCTTCTCCAAGGCTAGCTTAGCAAGACCCAATCTTCTAAGGGCCAGAACTCCTTCTAGGGGCCCATCTCCTCCTGGAGGGATCTCGGTCCTGGCTTTATGGCCGCAGGGTTATCAGGTGAAAATTTAGTCCAGTAAGGCCGACATTCTCTTTCCTGACAGGTGATATATTCGTGTGGTTTCACAAGAGTTGGGGTTTGTACATCCACCTGTTCACTGGACATTTCTTCAAACTCCCCTCCTGGTCTCCATCCTCCTGGATCACAGACTGCTCCTCTCCTGGCATTCCCCATTTCAGAGAAGCACCAGACACCCCACAGCCAAACACAGATGCTCTCTGACTCCTTTCCCTTGACCTTCCCACACCTCCTCTCAGCACACCCTGGTGACTTTCTGCAGACAAGCCCCAGCTCTCTTACTCTCCACTTGCACACCTCCATCCTCTTTCAGACCACTGTCTCCTCCGCCCCAGCTGGCTGTCTTTACCCTGGATCCCTCCTTTACCAAGCACGTGGTTCTCCTGACATCACTCTGAAAATCTGTCCAAGTCTCCTTACTCCTCTACCTCGAAACCTCCAGAAGCTACTCATTACCATAAAATCAAGGCTTTTTTTTTTTTTTTTCTCAAGCATTTTACCGAGTGTTTCCCAGCTAAATGTAATGCAAAAGAGAGGTTTTCTGAAAATATATCTGGGAAACTAGAGTAGTACTTTCGAAAAATATGCTTAAATGCAGGATTTCTCCATGGCTTTGACAAGATATTGATAAGTAGGTTGATAAGTATATTGGTGACCCATGGATATAATAGAATATATTGGGTAACTTTCCACAAATTATTTTATCAAAAAACTGTTTTAGCGGTATTTTATGGTACTCATGTCACTTGGAAACTGTATTTAAAAATTCTGGTGTATAATATGAATCACAGAGTCTATATTCTGGCATTTAATGTACTGTGTAATTTAGCTCTAATTCCCTTTCTTTCCTCAATTTCATCCATGAACAATGCTTAGCTTGTTGGACTTTTAATTATAAAATAAATGCATGACTTTTATGAAGTTAAATAAGAAACTTTGCAAAGAACTTAAAGTTTATTTTTCTTCAAATTCATGCCTTGCCTTAAGATAACAAAATGATACCGTTTTTTAAATTGTTCTGTTTCTTGTTTTAGCTATCCTTACAGCCACACAGACAAAGATATACAGGTTTACTTATTCTTTTTCTTCCTTTTTTTCACTAAAAAATCATATAAAGTTTTATACATTATTCTGCAGCTTCTTTTTGAGTCATCAACAGTGTTTTCCTGGACATCTTTCCAGATTAATGGACATTGATCTTTATTGTTCACTGAAGTAGCTTTGTAATCCACTATGGTGCAAATGCACCGAAATACCATGGTTTATTCAATCATTCCCCTGTTGATGGAGTGCTAGCATTCTAGTCATTTGGAGAGTTTTCATTTTTTGTTTAATGCATACAGTGCTATGAGAAACATTCATAATAAAATCCTTTCAATTTATTTCTGAAGGATTAGTGTCCCAAAAGTTGACAAAACTCATTTCTTCATGAAAAGCTCCTATTCTTCACTTTTCGTAGCTCTTGGATGAGATGAAGACCTACCAAAGTGGTCAAGGGTAGATTCTGAACCCCTGGCTGGAGCCCATCACCCTAAAGGTGAGACCATCTGCCTTCTGAAGTCAGCTCTCAGGACGGCCTCCTGGACACAGTGGGCAGATGACCGGCCTCCTGGTTCATCACAGGACACTGGTCCCCAACCACGTCCCTCATGTTCCTCGATGATCCTCCCTGAGCTGCGTCTCAGTGACACCTTCATTTAGAGAAAGCCAAGGACATCAACCATGTGACACCAGCAGGGGACGATGCACAGAAAGGGCACGTGACTCAGGGCCTGCCGTGCCCACAGAGTCCAGAAGTCAGGAATCAGAAGGGAGCAGTGCTGCCGTGGGGACGGGCTGCTCTCTCTCTGCAGGGCTTCCCAGCCTCTGGGATCTAAGGCCTGTGATCTAAGATCTGTGATCTGAGGTGGAGCTGACGTCATAACAGAAATAAAGCGCACAATAAATGCAATGTGCTTGACTCATCCTCAAACCAACCCTCCCACTCCAGTCAGTGGAAAAAGTTATCTTCCATGAAACAGGTCCCTGGGGCCGAAAAGGCCGAGGACAGCTGCTCTAGAGCGACTGCACGCTGCACACGCAGACCCTGCCTGGAGACTGGCTTCCAGTGGACCCCGTTCAGGACACAGTCAGTCCTGGGAGACGTCCACCTTCCCTCCTCTCTTCCTTTGAAACCCATCCTTCTGCCTAAGCTGCAAGTGACACTACAAGTTACTTACAGATTTTGTTATTTTAGCCTTGGTTTCATCAACCATCAAATGGGAATAATAGTAACAATTCATAGGGATGTGAAGATTTAGTAAGTATAATCTATTTCCCTTCGAATCAGGGCTCAGATACAGGTGATGTAACAGACACACACATATATTACACACGCGCACGTGCTCAGTCACGTCCGACTCTTTGCGATCCTATGGACTGTAGCCCGCCAGGCTCCTCTATCCATGGAACTCTCCAGGCAAGAATACTGGATCAGGTTGCCATTTCCTACTCCAGGAGAATCTTCCTGACTCAGGGATTGAACTTGGTGTCTCCTACATCGGCAGGCAGATTATTTACCACTGTGCCACCTGGGAAGCCCATATTATACCCAAAAAGTGCTTAAAACAGTGATCCATACCACTGTCCCAGGAAGCCTTAGCTCTTACTTCTGGCTACATGCCCATCACCAGGGCAGGTCTCCCAGGAACACCCCAGCCCAAGACACCATGGACCACTCTGTTCCCTATGCCTGGCATGACACCACACCCCTGACCTCTGTCTCTGTTCCTGTCTCCCCCAAGACTGACCTTCCCTCAGCTCAATGCCCACTTGCCCACATCCCTCTCTTCAGAAGCTCACTTCAACTTATAAAGCCTTCCAGGATTCTCACCTGTCTCCCAACACTCCCAAAGCTTTCACTCTCCCATCTTGTTTTATAACAGCTTTCCTCCTTAGTCTGATCATTTTCTGCCTTGTATTACAGTCATGCATGCCCTTGACTTTCTCTCACTTGGAAAGCAAGTTCCTTGGCAATGTGGCTGAAATCCTTCCATTCCCTTCGCTGTCTGCCACAGTGACTGACAACACAGTGACGCTAAACACAGACTGGCCAAGTGAATGCTGTCATCTTAGAAACCCTTGGCAGCGACAGTGTCTTTGCCCATCTTTGAATTCCCCACTGCTGCAGAAAGACTGAGGCTTCCTCTCAATGGGTCGATAGCTGAGTAGACCCACTGCAGTGCCGGGGGGCAGGCAGGATGGTCACAGTGTTCTGTGAAGTGTAGAGCTCTGGCCGGGTAACCACGTGGACACAGGGACTGGTCTCTCTGGCTCAGAGAGCATCTGGGCTAGAGCCCTCCCATGGGTACGAGTCCACACACCTCACCCATTCCTCATCATCTGTGTCAGAGCCCCAATTTTAACTTGAAGTGCAGTGTCTGACCCAACTGAAATGGAATCCAGGGAAGGTCGAATCCTATTAAGTCACCAGACCATAAAGCAGAAAGGTATAAAGTTGACAAATTGCTTCTCCCAGTGGCGGCAGCTGTGAAGCACACAGCAAGGCTGGGCTCTGACCCAGGAAAGGCCAACAGAGAGTCCCTCCTTCTTCCCTGAGCCCGGTCTCAACGTCCAACATCCCTTCCCAGTGGAGGCGGCATTAAGTGTCTAACGAGTAAGTGTTTAGCACGGTTCCCTGGATTTTATTTCTCAATTCATACAAAACCTGGGCATACCAGGTCAGGCCTGCCTACAGGATAAGAAGTTCACAGTGACTCTTTCAGAAAGGATTTCCGCTGGTGGTGTACCGAGTTACCACTGTGCATGTCCCACCTCCCTGCCAGTCCCGGGAGGAGCTGAAGCTGTCAATCATGGGTTACTGAAAAGAGTTCTCTGGGCTCCACTGAGTTTGCACTCAACTCCTCTTCTATGCTCTGTCAGCCACCAAGGAGACTGTATCCAGGAGGGAAGAGGTTGAGGAGGGAGGCAAATGCCGCATAATTTTATCTACATTATCCCCCGGAATTCTCCCTACAACCATGTCATGTCAGTATTAGATGAGGTCCGCCTTGTAAAAATGAACAAAGAGAGGTCCAGCCAGGATAGTCACTTATCCGAGGTTAAGTAGGTAGTATCAGCAGAAAGTCAAGTTGCACACAAGGTTGAATCCTTCTGGTTAAAGTTAACTCTGAGTCTGTCACACAACACACCTCCCTGGCTGTCTCCAAAGCCCCTCCTCCAGCACACAATTGCCTCCCTGAACTATAAAAGGCATCACCCTCCCTCTAAGAAGGGTGCTTCCTTGTCTTCAGGTTAGCCATTCCATCCTAGGACCTTTCAGTGGACTTTGCAACTTCTAGGAACAACCCGCTACGCGTTCTGTCAACAACGTTAGGCTGCTGGTCTCTGGTCTCAGTATTTCTCTGGGGCCCCTGCCCATTTATTTGACCCAGATAGCTCCTGCTCTTGGCATCATTGCTACCCTGATGCCCCCCAGCCCCTCATCTCAGCTCTTAGACGTGGCTCCCAGTTCTCAACTCAGATGCCTTGGTCTGATGAGCTATTAGGAACAGCTTTGTCCTCTGAATTTCAAATGTTCTTACTCAGAATTTTGAAATGGGACTTAGTTTTCCCATTTTCAGAAGTTTTCCTTCCCCTTGTAGCGAACCTCTACAAGCCTCAGTTTCTCATCTGTCAAAGGGATATTAACTGCTCCTCTTTCCTTAGGAGATAAAATGTCAGCCCTATTCTATGCGCATCAAGGGTTAGGATAGACTAGCACAGAATGAAAGCTCAGGACGTGCTCGCCCCATGCTCCTTCTCATCAGCCACTATCAGTTCAGTTCAGTCGCTCAGTTGTGTCCGACTCTTTGCAACCCCATGGAGTGCACATGCCAGGCCTCCCTGTCCATCACTAACTCCTGGAGTTTACCCAAATTCATGTCCATTGAGTTGGTGATGCCATCCAATCACCTCATCCTCTGTCATCCCCTTCTCCTCCCGCCCCCAATCCCTCCCAGCATCAGGGTCTTTTCCAATGAATCAGTTCTTTTACATCAGGTGGCCAAAGTATTGGAGTTTCACCTTTAGCATCAGCCCTTCCAACAAATATTCAGGGTTGGTTTCCTGGAGGACTGACTGGTTTGATTTCCTGGAGGATTGACTGGTTTGATCTCCTGGCTGTCCAAGAGACTCTCAAGAGTCTTCCCCAACACCACAGTTCAAAAGCATCAATTCTTCAGCACTCAGCTTTCTTTATGGTCCAACTCTCACATCCATACATAACCACTGGAAAAACCATAGCTTTGCCTGGTCCCAAATCACTCATAGTGATAGGATCTGTATGGCTTATCACTCATAGTGACAGTATCTGCAAGCCCCACCTCTGGCTACAGTGGTTGAGGAGGTGGGGGCTTACACAGAACAGAGTAGCCCTGGATTCCTCACACATTTCTGAGAAGCTCCGATTTCCTTCTCACCTGGATCAAAGCAATAACCCAGCATCTGCTGGGTGACTTGTTGCTGCCCTCCCAAACTACCTGCCTGCCTTCTGACTCCAACCCATTCTCACTGAAGGAGATACCTGAGTCCAACTTCCTTCCCCTGGTGTTCAAATCTTTCCAGGAATCCGTATCTCTGATGCAAAGGCTCCCAAGGAAACCCACGCCTCTGGCTCTCCAGACACTAGAATCCATTGATTTGGAAAAACATTGTTTTCCCCTCAAATAAAATAGAGACAGAATTCAAATCACTTCTCTACTGACTGGGTCTTCCTGCCTTCCTGCCTCCTCCACTACAGTTTAGTTATTACCATTGGCAACTGCCTCCATTCTTACATCCATACTCATTAACTGGTTATTTGAATAGATTGTTTAACTCTACCCAGGAGATTCCAAATCCTGAGTTCTTTTGGGAGTGTATCTTAATTTTCAAAGCATAAATTTAATAATAAAGAATAGTCTTACAAGTATTACAAATAAATCCGGTGCAGATCCCAGAACTGTAAAGGAAGTATTTGCAGAGTGCTATAGAAGCACAGGGGAGGGTGAGTGCCCTTTTTTTCTGAAAGAAGACTAACCTGATGCCATTCGACTCAGACAATGCCTCCCTCCTTCAAGTCGCGGCTCAAAAGTCAGCTCCTTCAGGAAGCAGTTAACAATGAACAATTGAAAGCTTCAGAAAAAACACAGCAAATTCCAAGGACTGAAAACAGAGTCACTGGGTTCCATTTACATTTCCCTCCTGACAGGTTGAGAAAACAGTTAGATCTGGGAAGTAACTAGATTTGGAATCTGGTTAGCCACACAAATGCAGGTGCCTCCCAGAAGTTCTCTCAAATATGAGGAAGAGGAAGAATCTAGGGAACTCTCTATCCTTTTGGTTGGAGTGTCTCCACATTTTGGAAGTTCTTATCCCAATCAACGACCTTGGGAATTTCCAAGCAGACCACAACTGTGATGACCCCCGTTTCCACTCTAGGTCTTTTCATTTTGGATGGGGCGAGTAGGGAGTGTTTTTTTTTTTTTTTTCCTGGGGAAAGCTCAAAAAAGGCTTGTCATTTGTAATCTGTGAAGTCAATTATCACTTTCAACTAATGACTAGATAGAAGGATAATTAGCAACCATTTCACCCAAGGGGCTGCTTTTCCTCAGAGAGCAACAAGGGGCTTCTTAATTTTCCTAAATGTTTTGCTGTTAATGCTTCATTTCATGCCAGAAGGCATCGAGAATAGTCCCATCCTTCCCCTTCTCACCTACACCATTCCCATCACTGCACAGCCTTGGGAATTCAGTGACTGACATGATCTTTGCTTCATCAAATCTTCAGCTTTCCTAATTGGGTTGAGAAAGACGTGATTATTTTCATTCTTTTTTTTTTCTCTCCACTGAATGTGAAAGGAAAGAGGCCTCGTGGCAGAGTTACAGCTTTTCATACAATGATCTAAAGAATATTACCTCTTAGAAGCAAGTCCGGCTCTGTAGTACAAGCTCCGGTCATAAATTAATGATGACTCCTTCCCTCGGTAAGACAGTGGCTCTAAGATTTGCATAGCCACTCAAAATCTGAATCTTGAGAATCATCTCTCGCTCAGCAGCCCAGTCCACCAAGGCACAAGTTCCTCATCTCCCTCCCTGCATCTTCTTCCCTGTGTGTTCCCATCTTGGTGAAGATGCCCCTCCAGGCTTGCACTTCAGAAACCTGTGCACCATCTTGCAATTCTCCTCCCCTCGTCTCCAAGTCTTACTGAGTCTGTCTCCTTGAAATCAACAATACCGACCATCTTTCCTCCACCTTCACTGCTGTGACACGGTCCAGCTCTTTACTGCTCCAAGCATGTTCCCCACCACAAGCTTGACCTGCCTGGAAAACTTTCCTGATGGCCCTAGTAATCTTTCTCCAACGCAAATCTTATTAAGTCATGCCGTTTTTACCTTACTGCTCATTTCCCTTCGGGAGAGACTTCAAGTTTCTGACACTCCCTGAAGAACCTCCACAATCTGTATGTGGTCCTCCTTTTGGCCCCTGATCTAAATGCATTCTTATCTGTGGAAATATTTACATCCCTTCATGGTGAACATTTTTTTATTATTATTACTGTGATTTAGTGTCCCTGTGGCAAATGGCATAAAGAAGATTGGGTTTTATCTCTCAGTCTGAGAATCACTGCCTTTTAACAAGCAACATTAACTCATTCATAGTATTGGGTACAAGTGTCCAAGTCTATATTAGTAATTATGATACTATGAATGAGTTAATTCATTCTCTTTTTGCCATTCTTACTGGTTATTTCCTAATTCTTTGTTTCTTCTCTGACTTCTCTTGAATCGATTGAGATTCTTTTACCGTGTTTCCCCTAACCGGAATAGTTAGTGGCCTGGGGACTGTACTCCAGATCTATTTCTATAATTGGTACTTTACACTTCTGATAAACATACTTGAACATGGATTATTCAGAACAATTTTAGAGATAATCAGCATCTATGTTCTCTATATAACAAAAATTTCAGCAGGCTTTAAATTCCATCTGCCTCCTTTATGCAGCCCAAGCACATTGCATTTGAAATCAGCTGAAGTATTTCAGTTAGGAAATTAATTTTTTAAACCACAAAATAAGGTTTTTCCTGATGTATTTGTTCAACAGTTGTTTCTTTTATGCTACTTCTTCTCTTCTGGATTTTTTTCCCCTTGCTAGTTAATTCTTTTCAAGGGATCCTGCGCATGGCAAGATTTGCACATTTCCAATTTCCCAAAACTCTGCATATCAGAAAATCTATGGATTTTACCCTTAAGCTTGAATTAAACTTAACTGGATCTAGCAATCCAGAGTCAAAGTTCATTGTCTCCCCAACATTTGGAAATATTGATCCATTACCTACTGCATCCATTGCTGCTGCTGAGAAGTCTGATGTCAACCTGATTCACATCCTTCTACAGGTAATCAGCCCACCCAGCCCACCGTACTTCACTCCAGAAGCTTTTGGAATTTCCATTAATGAACTAAAATTGTGCCATACAGTGTCTCTTGTATGGATTTAATTTTTCATTTATTTATTCAGCTCAACATCTAAGATTTGTGTTTCTAGGAACTCATTAGATTCTTAAATCCTGTGAATCACCTTCTATTATGTGTCTGACATATTGCTGGGTACATTCTGCTATTCAGCTCATGCACTGCTGTTCCTTCTTTCAACAATCGACTTTTTAATATCTTGCATCTCTATTTATTCTGTCTACGATTATTAAGAGCTGCCAAATCGAGTTGGAAAAAGTGTTCTTATTAAGTGGAAAAATCATGCTAAAATGAGTTGTTATCTGAATAGGTTTGAAACAAATGTGCCCAATTTAATAAATCTAGTTTTTACTCTAGAAATTTAGGACAGACCTGAGAAATTCAGGACCTTAAATCTTCAGATGGAGCATGAGAAGGCAAGGAAAGCATCGTTGTTGTTTAGTTGCTAAGTCGTGTCTGAGTCTTTACAATCTCATGGACTGCAGCATGCCAGGCTTCCCTGTCCTTTATCATCTCCTGGAGTTTGCTCAAACTCACGTCCATTGAGTCGGTGATGCCATCCAACCATCTCATCCTCTGTTGTCCCCTTTTCCTCCTGCCCTCAATCTTTCCCAGCATCAGGATCTTTTCCAATGAGTTGGCTCCCCACATCAGGTGGCCAAAGGAAAGCATACCCCTGAACAAATGCCTGGCCACATTCTTCTGTGGTGGTCTTCCAAACACCAGTCACACTCTTTGGATCAAAGCACCCCTGGCGGTAGTGAAGCTGAGCAGGAGACCCAGTGGGGCTCCTGGGCACCAAAGCCTTTCTGTGTCTCCTGTTTGTCATTTGTAGGGAACCAGCTCCAGCCTCCATGATCTTCCTTGTGTTCCAAAGGGCCGTTCAAACAGTTGCTAATCAAGGAAAGGAGGGGATGTACAGTCAACGGAGGAGAAGTCAAGAATCAACAGTGCAGCCTTGGGACAGGTCCCTGGTTCCGCCTTCAGGGATATCTTTGAGCTCTTCTGCAGAACTAAAAACCCCAATAAACGGAAGACATTAACTCCTTGATGAAGCATTCTTTATTCCAGAGACAAGGTCATAGCTTGATAACCTTGAGAACCTCAGAAGCTCATCGAGTTCACTTTAGGCCAGATGAAAGGAATGTAGGCCCTGCACACACCCTCATCCTTATTAGCAACCTTGCCCTTGAACCATCGCTATAAAACTCCTCACCAAATCCCTACCCCAAGTTGGGACACAGTTTTGAGTAGCATGAGCCCACTGCCTCCCCCTTTGCCCAGCAGAGCAATAAAGCTATCATTTTCTATTTCACTCAAAACCCTGTCTCTGAGATTCAGTCTGGTACTGGTGCACAGAGGCCGAGTTTAGGCATTAGTAGGTGTACAGACCTCTGAGAGAAGTAAATAACTCTGACATACCCTAATAGAACAAAAAAGACCGTGCTCCCACGGCAACCCTAATGCATTCACACGACACCCACGTAAGCTGAGCTCGTGGTTCCCAGGACCATGAGATGCATATGGGCAGCAAGAGCACAAGGCGTCTTCACTTCACTCTCGGTATTCTGTGACCTTGGGGGTATTTACATTCTCAACTAAACTGTTTTATTGGCTGAAGGTTTGCATTTAATATCTAGTTTCATACTGAAATCATGTAGCTGGTGAATGATTTTGAGCTCCTTGAAAAAGCCATGAGCTCCAAATAACAAGAGCAATGTATTAGAAGATTTTGTTATGAACTTCCTAGGCATCCTACAGAGGGTCAAAACCATCTTCCCAAGGAGCAAGGAGTCTCACCTGGGGACAGATTCCTCAGGTCTTGTCATTTGGTTTCAGGGTTTTAATTTACTCCAGACTCACACAGACGAAAAACAATAGTCAGCTATAAGATCTCATCACCACCCTCCCCTCCCCAGACTGTCTGAAACTCAGAACTCCCAGGGAAAGGTGGAGATATTTTGTCAGATCATCAGCACCCTATTTTCAGAGGTCCTCCTGAAGGCAGAAGTAGAAATGTTTGCCTGAGTCTGTGATGAAGTCCCTCAGCTATCAAAGACATGCCTCTGGAAATTTTATTCCATATTTAAAGGAAAAATCCACCTGTTATAATCATGGCCTTTAGAACCCTTTCTGGTCGAGGCATTACCCTCCCCCTGATGAAACAGCAAAAGGTACACACAAAGGCATGAAGAAAAGGGAAAGGAACCAATTAATTTAGGAAATCTAGCATCTACCAACCCACTCCAGTGTTCTTGCCTGGAGAATCCCAGGGACAGGGGAGCCTGGTGGGCTGCCGTCTATGGGGTCACACAGAGTCAGACATGACTGAAGCGACTTAGCAGCAGCAGCAGCAGCAGCAGCATTTACTAGCTGGCTTCACCCTCAACACACAAACACACAAAGTAGATACAGAGATAGTTTTAAACACAGATATGGATGTTCATTTTCCCTCAATACAATCCTCTGAGGCAGATGGATTATCTCCATATAGGATGTGCAAACTGAGGCTCAGAGCAATCAGATCCCCTCAGGTAAGTGATACTATATTCTCAGCTGTTATTTTTCTCATTTGCTGTGCAGGAACTAAATCTGTTTCATCCATCCCAGGATCCTTTTGCCTAGCAGAGATTTGGGAACATAATTTGTATCCCTGACACATCCACACCAGCTCATTTACTCAGTATACTTTCATCGACCACCTACTATGTGCCAGACCCTCTGTTAGGCAGGGTGATACAGGACTGAATGAAACAGAAATAAGTTCTGACCATCTAATTGGATAAATAGCAAGAATTCATCATTACTTAATTGAGCTCTTAAAAAAAAAAAAAGCCAAAGGTTTCTACAAAGGAGATGACGTTCAGAAGTGGGAGAAGAGTGGGTGAGTGATATCCCACCTTACGTTAGACATCAGGGTTGGGGAAATCCTGCCTCTCCAGAGGTCATCGTGACCTTCTGTCATACCCACACACCTCATACCTCATGGTCAAGATTCCTTGCCTTTGGAACACACACACCTCAG
Organism: Oryx dammah; assembly: GCF_014754425.2. Classification (NCBI taxonomy): domain Eukaryota; kingdom Metazoa; phylum Chordata; class Mammalia; order Artiodactyla; family Bovidae; genus Oryx; species Oryx dammah. The sequence continues at coordinate 31,356,926 of NW_024070197.1, read as the reverse complement.
ATGCTGTATTTCCTGGAACTGAGCAAATTAAAACATGGAATTCCCAGTTAAGTTAGACTTATAGTAAAAAGTCATTGCTTATCTGAAAATCTATCTCAAATATTGGCTTGGCCAAAAAGCTGGTTCAGGTCTTTCCATAAGATCTGAACCAACTTTTCAGCCAACCCAGTATAACTTGGGATGTACTTAGAATAAAATATTTGTTGTCTGAAATTAAGACTTAACTAGATGTCCTATATTTTACCTCTCAGACAAACGTACAAGAGAGTCATTCAATCATTTTAGAGGCAAGTGGAATAGAACAATAAAAATTAAAATAGAGGTTGGCAACCTGAATTTGATTGGGAGTTAATTACATATTTTAATTATTGAGAAGAGTTAACTTTCAAATAAGAAAACAGTGTCTGCATAATGTCTTTATCTGTCATGGTTAATGGAGCCAATAAAGACAACAAGACACCAACCCAGGTACACAACGCACACTCCGCTATCATCTCTGGGTGTTTAATTATTTTCATTATGGCTGGTGGTATGCTCATCAACCCATTGTGTTAAAATCTGACCTGGGCTTCCCTGGTGGCTCACATGGAAAAGAATCCGCCTGCAATGCAGGAGACCCTGGTTTGATCCCTGGGTCAGGAAGATCTCCTGGAGAAGGGAATAGCAACCCACTCCAGTATTCTTGCCTGGAGAATTCCCTGGACAGAGGAGCCTGGCTAGCTACAGTCCACGGGGTCACAAAGAGTCAGACACAACTGAGTGACTAACACTTTCTATCAATAAAGGACCTTATTATTTTCCAGCCCTGTACTGGGGTTGTTCACATACATGATCTCTCTCAATTCTTCCAGCACCCTTATGAGAAAAATATCATCCTGAGATTATAGGTGAGGAGACTGCGGCTGAGTGGTGTACTACCTTGCCCGAGGTGAGAGAATCTATATTCTAGCCTAATTTACCCCGATCTCAAGCCCCGTGGCTTCTCCATCATACTAAGTGCAAGCACAGGGTGTTTGGTTTTAATGTAAAGCCTCACCATAAAGGAAGGAAAATGAATTCAAAATAGCTCATTCTAATTAAGCAGCACTAAATATATCTCATGTGTTTTTGCAGTAAGACTGTCTTTACTGTGTGTGCTTACTTGTGACAGGTCACCCACCTATCTTCTTTGCAGACGCAAATAACTCCAAGCATTTGTAAGGAGATGTGGAAAGCTGCAGAAAGAACAAAGGCACTTTGGTACAGAAACACCACATTTGCTAGAATAAACATGAGCCTAAAATGGTCAACAATGGATCCCAGGCCTTAGATCCTGCTCCACTGCCCCAAGACAAAGAGGGGGAGGATGGGGGGAGTGAACCTGGTGCCGCTGCCCCTGGCTGTAGTGAGCAGGGACCAATCCGAGGTAGAAAGGGACTCAAGTCCTCTGTGATACTCATGCTTCCTGCCCTCCAGCGGAATGCCGGTCCATCAGCTAACCTGAAGGGATCTTAACAGGGGTCCCTTCACAAAGCCTGAGAAGTCCTGGGTAGTTCATCCAGTATCTGCAAGCCCCCAGGCAGGGAGAGGGACAGAGTCACAGCAGCTGGCACAGCTCTTCTTCTGGGAAAGTGTGTGTAACAAAAATAACAACAAAACCAACATCCCCAGTGCACAATTTCCAGAGTTCCCTGGAGCCTGACTATAATATTCATAATTAGACTCATTTTGCAGCTGAGGTCCCAGAGGACCCGAGAGGTTGGTTAAGCCATTCTCCCAAAGTTTCAGAGCACATCATTGCTGGAGAGTTGGGAACGGAAGGCAGGCCCAGAGTACCGGCTGAAGGTGCTGGATCTCATGCAATCCACGTGACTGTCCATGGGCTCTACCCTCTTTCATTACTAGAGATGAACCTATCTAAGGCCAGTTTCCCCACTTGAACCAAAGTCTGTGCTCCTTTTCCCACCCAAACACATCATTCCAAATATTAGGTCCTCCAACCATGCCTTTGTTCCTGGGGATCATCCTCTTCAGCATATGAACACATGCTGCCATGTATATACACACACGTGTTCATGCACATACATGCACGGATACACCCACATAGACAGAAAGGTCTTTTCTCCCCATCTCACTCCAGTGCTGCCTCAACTCTCTATTCCTTCAGCATAGAAAAGATGGGATTGTTAAGTAAATATAGGATTGGATAAACAGATGTGAGAAGGCAAATCTATTAAAATGTTAAGGACAGAATCTAGGTGTGGGGGGGCGGATATGGGTATTTACTGTACTCATCTTTCAACCTTTCTGAATATTTGAAAATTTTCAAAATAAAACTTGGAGGAGGGGGAAAGTGTCTCTATTTCTTTTCCTTTCCTCCTATTATCTTCTGAAACTACCCAAGAAGGCTTTCACCACCACTGTTCACCAGTTCCTGTCCAAGGCACCCCTGACCTTCATGTTGCTAAATGCATTGGTCGCTCCCCAGCCCTCTTGCTTGATCTGCTGGCAGCGTTCAACTCTCTCCTTCTTCCAATATTTTCGACCCCACCCTCTGCTCGGTTTTTAGGATGTAGCTCCATTTTCATGATACATCATTTGCTTCTCCTTCTCAGTCTCTCTTTGTTTGAATCTCACCTTCCCAACAGCTACAGAGTAGTTAGACTTGGACATTTTTTCTATTCATATTCCTATGCTGAGTTCTTCCAGTCACGTGGCTTCAAATGACATTATTATAGATGACTCCCAAATATAGATCTTTAGTCTATACCTTGCCCCTGAACTCTGGACTCCTATGTTCAACTGCCTATTCTGTATCTGTCTATTCTATGTCTGTATCATCCCAATCTTAAAACATCCATTAAAAGTCAAACTCTGGGTTTTATACCAGCATCCCTAGTCTCACCCAGACCTGCTTATCACCTGATGAACAAGCCCAGTCTAGAGGATGAGAGGCCATGAGGCATTCTGTCAACTGCAAGTCACCTGAGTGAGGCCATCCCAGATCAACCAGTCACCAGCCAAGAAACCAGCTAATGGCAGATATATGTGTGGTCTTAGGAGATGTCAGCTGATGCAGTCAGGACAGTCCACAGAATTATAGGACCAATAAAAGGCTGTTTTTTAAGCCAATAAGACTCAGAGTGGTTTGTTCTTGATGAAAAATTCCAGATCATTCTAGAAAGTATGTGTTATATTAAGCAGGAAGAATCACTCTGGAAGAAAGCTAATTACTTAATTCTTTAAACGCATGAATTGGGAGCTGGTCATATCATCAGCCCTTGTTTCATTAACTATGGCCCAATTGTCTCACCTACGAAAGTTTTCATGGTACGAAGCTTCTTTTAACTATCTTTGGGCATCTTTTTTTGAGAGGGCAGGGGCAGGGCACATAGGATGCTCCATCCTAGCTCCCTGACCAGGGATCGAACCCATTCCCCTGCAGTAGAAGTGTGGAGTCTTAACCGCTGGACCCCCAGGTAAGTCTCTTTCTGGTATTCTTGGGTGGAGCCTTGTGAAAGACTTCCTCTGGGCTGTGAAGACACCTGGTTTGACACGCTCCCTTCTCAGGGCACTACAGACAAAGGGTAGAGACAGGTCTATACAAAACTGTCCTCTGTTTCTTTTTATTTTAATGCCATGTGATTGTCCCTGGATTTTAAATCTGATAAGTGTGGTTTACGTAGTGAACACACCTCTAATTTGTATTGACTGTGAAAGTGCTGCACTCAATATGCCAAAAAATTTGGAAAACTCAGCAGTGGCCACAGGACTGGAAAAGGTCGGTTTTCATTCCAATCCCAAAGAAAAGCAATGCCAAAGAATGCTCAAACTACCGCACAATTGCACTCATCTCGTGCGCTAGTAAAGTAATGCTCAAAATTCTCCAAGCTAGGGTTCAACAATATGTGAACCATGAACTTCCAGTTATTCATACTGGTTTCAGAAAAGGCAGAGGAACCAGAGATCAAATTGCCAACATGCACTAGATCACTGAAAAAGCAAAAGAGTTCCAAAAAAATATCTATTTCTGCTTCATTGACTATGCCAAAGCCTTTGACTGTGTGGATCACAATAAACTATGGAAAATTCTTTAAGACATGGGAATACCAGACCACCTGACCTGCCTCCTGAGAAATCTGTATGCAGGTCAGGAAACAACTGTTAGAACTGGACATGGAACAACAGACTGGTTCCAAATAGGAAAAGGAGTACATCAAGGCTGTATATTGTCACCCTGCTTATTTAACTTATATGCAGAATACATCATGAGAAATGCTGGACTGGATGAACCACAAGCTGGAATCAAGATTGCCGGGAGAAATATCAATAACCTCAGATATGCAGATGACACCACCCTTATGGCAGAAAGTGAAGAAGAACTAAAGAGCCTCTTGATGAAAGTGAAAGAGGAAAATGAAAAAGTTGGCTTAAAACTCAACAGTCAGAAAACTAAGATCATGGCATCTGGTCCCATCACTTCATGGGAAATAGACAGGGAAACAGTGGAAACAGTGTCAGACTTTATTTTTGGCGGCTCCAAAATCACTGCAGATAGTGACTGCAGCCATGAAATTAAAAGACACTTACTCCTTGGAAGGAAAGTTATGACCAACCTAGACAGCATATTAAAAAGCAGAGACATTACTTTGCTAACAAAGATCTGTCTAGTCAAGGCTATGGTTTTTCCAGTAGTCATGTATGAATGTGAGAGTTGGACTGTGAAGAAAGCTGAGCACCAAAGAACTGATGCTTTTGAACTGTGGTGTTGGAGAAGACTCTTGAGAGGCCCTTAGACTGCAAGGAGTCCATCCTAAAGAAGATCAGTCCTGAGTGTTCATTGGAAGGACTGATGTTGAAGCTGAAACTCCAATACTTTAGCCACCTGATGCAAAGAGCTGACTCATTTGAAAAGACCCTGATGCTGGGAAAGATTGAAGGCAAGAGGAGAAGGGGATGACAGAGGATGAGATGGTTGGATGGTATCACCGACTCAATGGACAGGATTTTGGATAAACTCTGGGAGTTTGTGATGGACAGGGAGCCTGGCATGCTGCAGTCCATAGGGTTGCAAAGAGTTGGACACAACTGAGCAACTGCAATGAACTGAACTGAACCTTCAAGACCAAATCGAAATATGCTGAATTATTAAAAAATAAATTTTTGACTCTGGATTGAAATGCAAATCTGTTTTTAACATGCATTCTATTTTTAAAATCTTCTATAAATTTCATTAGGAAGCTATTGAGATGTACCAATTTTTCATTTGATCTATTAGAGGGGTCCAAGGACTTTGTAACTACATAGGCCCTGAATCTGACCCAGAGCAGTTACATCTAACTTAACAAAATATAGTAATATTTGTAATGAGTTAGCAGCCTGATCGGACAGCTAGAGCAAAATAAAGATTCTGAAGGGCCTACTAAACCCTAAAGATAACTATATACATCCACGTCTTTTCTTCTTCTCATTTATTTGGCTCCCTTCTACAACATTCGATCACATGTTGGATCAAGGCCCACAGACCCCCTGCCTGAAAACCCCTCCCACCTAGCATCATTTACACTATTCTCATCTATGCCCTCACATCTCACTTTATGGTATCTGGTTAGCTCGTAATGTATGGCATCGCCATTATGAATATCAGCCTTCTGCCCTACTAGACTGATATTCCTTGAGGTCAAGCACTAAGTCTTATTTATATCTGTATGTTTCATACCGTGCATAGTATCTGACATAATGCTGGTGCTCCAAATAGGGCTGTTGATCCAATGAAATAAACAGCCTCAGGTCTCCTTATCAGGAATAAATCTCCCCTAAGAAGCTTCAGGACTGATGAGAACTATACAAGTGTTTGTTACTATCATCATCATCACCATCACTCACTTCATTTCAGTAGCTGTAGCTTCCTGGATTTCATTTGTTTCCTCAGTCTTTATTATCTAGGAAGCAGTGGGAGGCTGGGCAGAAATCCAGGCCTCCTGGCTCAGAGTCAGTTAATCCTTCTTCACAACATTATTACTATTAGCCTGATGGAAACCCAGAGAGCTCATCAAAGCAAAAGTGGCAGAGAGAAGCGTACAATAGCACAGAGCCACTGCCCCCGAGAATGAGTGCAACGAACGTTACCATTCGGAAAACAGTAAGTGCCCTATCACTGAGCTCCTTGCTGTTCCACCTCTTTTAAAACAACAACAACATAAAAGACAGACTTTAGCTTTTCAAGCAGTTTTACGTTCATGGCAAAATTGAGAAGCAAGGGAAACTCACAGACCCCCTGGCCCCATATACACCTAGCCTCCCTTGTTAACAACAGGCCCACCAGAGTGGTTAGCACATTTGTTACAATTGATGAACCTACATTAACTCATCACCCAAGTCCACAGTTCACACCAGGGTTTATTCTTGGTGCTGTATACTCCATGAGTTTAAACACATGTTGAATGGCATGCATTCATCATTATAGAATTGTACAGGGTAGTTTCATGGCCCTAAAATTGCTCTGCACTTCACCTATTCATCTCCCTCCCCAGCCGCTGGCAACTGCTAATCTTCCTCCTGCCTCCATAGTGTTGCCTTTTCTGGAATGTCATGCAGTTGAAATCATACAGTATGGAACATTTTCAGATTTGCTTTTTTCATTTAATAACATGCATTTAAGTTTCCTATTCCTATTCATGGCTTAATAGCTCATTTCTTTTTTGTTGCTGTTGTTTGGTTGCTAAGTCATGTCTGACTCTTTGTGACCCCATGGACTATAGCCCACCATGCTTCTCTGTTCATGGGATTTCCCAGGCAGGAATATTGGAGTGGGTTGCCATTTCCTTCTCTAGGGGATCTTCCCAACCCAGGAATCGAAGTCATGTCTCCTGCGTTGGCAGGCAAATTTAAAGTCCTCCTTTCTTTTTAGGATTGGATAATATTTCATCATATGGATCTACCACAGATTTGTGCATACCAACTGAAGGACATCTTGGTTGCTTCCAAGTTTGGACAATTATGAATAAGCCTCCATGTGCAGGTCTTTGTGTAGATATAAGCATTTTGCTCCTTTAGGTAAATATCAAGGAGTATAATCACTGATCATATAATAGTAGGTGTAGTTTTATGAGAAACTGCCAAAGTGTCTTCTACAGTGACTGTACCGGTATGCACGTTTCATCTATTTTGAATTGTTACAAGAGCCCTGTGAGATCAGGAATAGTTTTAGAGATGAGAAAACTGAGCTGCAACGAATTTTCTAGGCCAGGCAGTGAAGACATGACTCACCACTCAACACCCTTCAAGCCAACCTGCCATCCCAGATATTCTAGAGATGTTCCTCTGTAGCTTCAAACAGTTGCCCACAGCCCTACCTCCAGGTAAAATAGAAAATCTATGACATTTTTAAACACAGTCAGCATTACTGGAGGCTGGATAAAGAGGAGAATGATGTTAGGAAACACAAGCAAATAGAACAGTATGGTTCTGGAGGAACAAACAACCCTTCAAGACAGAAGGGGGACTGAAGAAGCAAGCCTGTCTTGTGAATATGAATGTGCCCTCATCAAAGTGTCTGAACCCCAGGAAGCTTAAATCTGTGTGTGACTCTCCCAGCCCACAGGTTTCATCAGCCTTCTGAGAGCCTGGAGAACTCTGGAGGAGGGCACCTCACGGATGTTGCTCTGGGGCATCCAAAGAGCACATGGAACATACTTAGACCAAAATACATCCTTTATCTGATATTCAAATTTAACTGGGTGTTTTGTTTGGATTTGGAGGCTGTTTTTTTTCGGTTTTGTTTACTAAATCTGGCAATCTTGCAGAAGTCTCTCTTTGACAGTGAGGAAGACTGGGCCTCCTGTGTCATTGGCCAGAACTGTAGCCCATGTCCACATCCACCCTTAGCAAGGGGGCAGAACTCCCATGCGTGGCTTGAATTACTGTGGATAAACCCCACGAGCCTCCCAAAGCACTGAGTCATGGGTGTACAGAAGGGCTCCTTAGCCACAGGGACAGGAGAGGGGATCTGGAAAGGCAACCAGCAATGCCAGCCCCACGACCTCATGGCTACCATCATCCCATGGATCCATGGCTAACACCCTCTTTCCAGTCCCAGCCAAGCACACAAACTCTTAGGACTCAGCCAGAAACAGCTATGGAGGGACTTGGATACTTGAAGTGAGGCAGTGACTTGTCTGCTTCACTCTTGACTTATGTTTGGCATTATCCTTCAATAGTACCACTTTGCTTCCCTCACTTTCTTCAAGACAGTGCCTCAGAGGTGGTGCTGTAGAAGAAGAGCTGGCCTGCCTGAGAGGACAGGCTTCCTTGCTGAGTGATGGCCCCAGTTCTGGATCACGTGTGCCTTTGGACACGAACCTTACTCTTCCCAGGTCTCCATCTACTCCCATGTGGAAGGGGAGGGTTTACTCTAGAGGAGGAAAGCCCCTTCTCCCTATACCTTTTAGCCTAGCTGCCTCTGGCTCCTCCTACCTACAGCAGCTTTGGTATCTCTTAATAGTCAACCCTTTTGTGCATTATTTTTTTTTCTTCTTCAGAGTTATAAGAAGTGTCAGATATATCTTGGGCACTATTAGGCAGGTGCTGCTGATAAAAAATAAAATGTGTTTCCCGCAGTTACCCTTGAGCTCACAGTCCAAGAGGAGAAACAGACACGTACACAGGGACTTCCCTGGTAGTCCAGTGGCTAAGACTCTGCATTCTCGAGCAAGAGGACCTGGGTTCGATCTTTGGTCAGGGAACTCGATACCACACAGTGCAATTGAAGATCCTGCATGCCACGACTAAGACCCAGTACAGCCAAATAAATAAATAAATTTTTAAAAAAAGACACGCATGCAGCTAACTGCTGATCAGGGTGGGAGTGCCACTGTAGAGTTATTGATGTAAACAAAGTACAGTGCTGTGCTTAGTCACTCAGTTGTGTCTGACTCTTTGTGATGTCATGGACTGTAGCCCACCGGGCTCCTCTGTCCATGAGGATTCCCCAGATAATAATACTGGAATGGGTTGCCATGCCCTCCTCCAGGGGATCTATCTTCCCAACCCAGGGACTGAACTATGTCTCCCGCATTGCAGGCAGATTCTTTTACCAGGGATGCCCAAGAATACTGGAGTGGGTAGCCTATCTCTTCTCCAGGGGATCTTTCTGACCCAGGTATCAAACCAGGATATCCTGCATTGCAGGTGGATTCTTTACCAGCTGAGCTACAGGGAAGCCCAAAGAAAGTACTGGAGGATACAGAGGAGGGAGGGAGCAAACACCTTGGTGTAAGGAAATCTGGCAAGAGTGTAGAGCTGAAGTGGGTCTTGAAAGATGAGCAGGGCTCTGTCATTCAGGTGAGGCGTCTGCTGTGTTCAGGGAGCAGTTAGCGCTTCATTTGGACGAAAGAGGTTTCCACGATGATGACTGATGATGAAAAGAGGTGCAGGGACTGCTTCCATAGCAATGGGGATAAAAAGGCAGAACGAATCCATCAAGTGAGCGGATCATCCAGAAGACAATTATTCCTAATGCATCAATTCTCCAAATGCCTTTCCTGGCAACATTAATTCACTTAGGTGATATTGAAGCCTCTTTTTTAAAAAAATAGGGCTGCATGCACTTCCTAGTGATGTGATGCAGGCTCCTAGGGTGGTGCTTACATGCACTGAGAACGCGGCATCCTTCGAGGCCCTGGTCTCGTTTGCATTGTGGGTCGCAGCAGAGCAGAGGGATTCCACAAGCGGCAGTTCCCCTGCCTCTCCACGCATGGGCCTTTTAGCATCCTCAGCAGAACTGAGGCTCCTACAAGGATAAGTGGTAGCTTTTCAGGTTGAAAATCGGTGTCGGTTCCTTTTAGAGGGAAGCTGACTCTCATTTTTTAAGGGCGGCATGCTATTACAGAGATGCACTGAAAGGTTAAAAATCGAGCACACTCTTGAACATTCTAAGTGGCACACAAGCGACAAAGGAGCTCTCATTAGGGGTAATGGCTCTTCTACCTTGAAACGCAGGAGAAGGACGCACGCTGAGAGAAAATATAACAACACATGTTGGGTAAATAAACACACCCGCCAAGACATCAGAATAGACTGGGTGTCATTCAGTTTCAAAATGGTGCAGCCCTGTACATCTCTGGACAAAGGGAGCCAAGTGAAAATGTTGAGCTGTACGTAGACAGAACTGGGGTTTGTGAGATGTTGCCTTTCAGAACTGGCCCTGGCAATGTGCAGGAGCACTGGGAGGGTAATTGGATTTCCAGCAAGTACCATTTAGTTATCTTTCTCACCATCCTATCACCACAGGCAGTATCTGGGAACGACACTCACCTAGTCAGAGTGAGCTGAGAGCCTTCCTCACAAAAGCCAGCCCAAATGAGTGGATGTTATAATCTCCACTTTGAGATAAGGATGCTGAGAGATATGGCTAAACATCACACCCAGGGTTACACAGCGAGTGAGTGACAGCACCCCAGTAAATCCAGGTTTCCCTAAAACCAAAAGGAACATCCTTCTGCTGAAGTCCAGAGAAAGTCAATGATTGGCTCAGGCTTGCTAGCCCCTGAAGGGGGTTGGAATTTGAACCAAGGACCTCATTTTTCTGGCTAAATTCAGATGGTGCCCTTTCAGTATGCTGAAAATAGCTTCCTCTCTGCAACCTCTTGACCAGCTTTCAACTTTGTCAACTTTCCTTCAACAACTACAGCCTCTGGTATTTCTGCTCTCTGTCTGAAAGGGAGCAACTTGATAATCTTTAAAATCCTTCTTTAGAGGAAAAAAAATACTCATCTTCTGCTACAATCCTCAAGGCTCTGTTGGCCTCTGAGCTGGTTGCCTTGGCCTCCACTGTACCTTGGGCTTTGATAACAAATTCTGTCTGAGGACAGGGTGAGAAACACTAATTCAGCCACTTACATGGGCTGCAGAAGACAAGCTTGTGAGGTTCCCAGACACCCAGCAGACACCAGTCACGTTTTCAATGGACAAAAACAAGAGTCAAGAGTCATTTTAACCATGTGGCTCCCATATGAGGCTCATGAGAGGGAGAGGGAGGAGGACAGGGAGAGAGAGGGCAGAGAGAAGAAGAGATTTTATCAGGGGCAGGGAAATACCAGTTTAGACTCTTTCCAAATAAATTTAACTTTTGGGCAGAATCTTGGTTTCCAAGTAGGCATATAGAATCTTCATTTTTCTCATTTAAAAGCTTCCTATTGCATCCAGCATTTCTACGAGTATTTCTTTGTAGAAAAGTTAGCACTGCTAATACAACTCAGAGGCATGATAAAATAGAAACTGGGACATGATGCATTCTCCTCACACAGCAATATATCAAAGGTGTGGATCTGATCCAGGGAGGGGAAGGAGTCCCAAGGTGAGGTGTGGTTTGAGTTTTTCCTGCCCACCTGCATGCCACAAGCTGAGAAAATAGAAAAACACAGGACAGTCTTCAGCATTCTTCATGCCCAAGGAAGATCTGGCCAAAATTACCAGTCATCCCTGTGGTGGGTGGGACATCAGGACCGGTTACCTAAAGCTCTGGCCCCACTGCACATTTCGCTTGCGGGTAACTCAATCTGTTACCCACTGACATCATTTAACAGGCTCTGGAGCATGGCATGCTGCTTCCCACCTAAGACCTGAGTCTGGACTTCCACCTTTTCCTTTGTTTCCCTTAGCATAACTAAGAAGATTTTAGGGACTTCCCGGGTAGCTCAGATGGTAAGGAATCTGTGTGCAATGCTAGAGACCTGGCTTTGATCCCTGGGTTGGGAAGATCCCCTGGAGAAGGGAATGGAGACCCACTCTAGTATTCTTGCCTGGAGAATCCCATGGACAAAGACGCCTGGTGGGTTACAGTCCATGTGGTTGCAAAGAGCTGGAAGAAGATTTTACTGAAGTGTAAGAATTGAAAAATAAACTCAGTGAGCATAAAAGCCATAAAGATGGGTGCAGTTGGAGAGGGCAGGGGAAATCTACTTTTAAATCTCCATTTCTTTCCAGCAAAACTCTAGGCTATGAGACTCATATTCAGACACAAAAGAAGATGTTAAACTAACTTGAAACTTGAAACTCATCAGTTAACATCTGGGTGCATGCCATATACATCACACGGAATATTATTCAACCTTTAAAAAGAAGGGAATTTTGACTCATACTACAATATGCATGAACCCTGAAGGCATTATGCTAAGTAAAAGAAGTCATTCATAAAAAGATAATGCTGCAGAATTCCACTTATAAGAGCTCCCTGGAGTACTCAAATCCATAGACACAGAAAACACAATGGTGGCTAGCCCAAACTAGGGAAGGGGAGAAAATGAGTAGTCGTTTAACAGGTAGAAAATTTAGGTTTTGCAAGATGGAAAGAATTCTGCAGAAGAGTGGTAGTAAAGGTTGCACAGCAATGTGAATGCGCTGAATACCACTGAATTGTATGCTCAAAAAATGGTTAAGAAAATAAATTTTGTGTTTTAAGTACTTACCATAGTTAATTTTTTTTACTCTAGTGTTACAGCTAATATCATACTCAATGGTAAAATGCTGAAAGGTTTTCTGTGAAGATCAAGAACAAGACAAGGATACCCATTATTGCCACTTTTATTCAGCATAATATTGGAAGTCCCAGCCAGAGAAATTGGGCAAGGAAAAAAAAAAGGCACCCAAACTGGAAAAAAATTAAAACTTACTATTTGCAGATGATATATTATATATAGAAAACAGTAAAAATTGCCAACAAAAAATGTAAGAATAAATGAATTCAGTAAGTTTGTTGGATATAAAATAAACATAAAAATCTGTGGCATTTCTATTCACTAACAATAAATTATTAGAAAAAGAAATCAAGAAAACAATCCCATTTACATCAAAAAGAACACCTAAGAATCAATTTAACCAAGAGGTGAAAGACCACTACACTGAAAACTATATAATACTGATGAAAGAAACTGAAGAAGACACAAATAAATGGAAAGATATTCAATGTCCATAGACTGGAAAAATTAATGTTGTTGAAATGTCCATATCACCCAAAGCAATCAACAGACTTCCATTAAAACTCCAATGGCATTTTTCATAGAAATAACCTTAAAATTTAATGGTATCACAAAAGACCCCAAGTAAGTCAAAGCAATCCTGAGAGAGAACTACAGAGTTGGAGGCATATACTCTCTCTTATTTCAAATTATATTACAAAGCTATAAAAAATCAGAATAGTATGTTACTGGCATTAAAAAAAAAAAGCTGATACATAGATCAATGGAACAGAACAGACAGCCCAGAAACAAACCCATGCATATAGAGTCAATTAATTTATGACAAAGATACAGGCTAAAAAGTCGGCAAATACAATTACATGGCCACGAGTTTCTAATTTAACTCTGCTTCCTATCTAAATGGAATTAAAAGGCTACTGTTTTGCCTACATTCACAACAACTCATTTAATTGCCATACCAATCTAACTTTCTGAAACACACACCCTGGCAGTCCCTAATCCTGGCTCATCCAAAGCATCACTCCGGCACCCCTGCAGCCACACATCAATGTGAAATCCTGAGTAGAGATGAGGAGAGAGATTTTGGCATCATCAGTGTGTAGGTAGATGGTGGATGAAGTCCATAGTCTTCCAGGAGTTACTCCAGCAGAAGACAGTGAGACCAGAGGAATGAAGAGTAACACCCACAGGAATGGACAGAGAAGTAGAAGGCCCACTAGAGATGGGTCACCAGATTCAAAGGAGGAGGAGGCTGGGAGCAGAAACTTCTAGTCAACAGCATCTAATGTAGGACCAGCAGTTGGGAGTCATTAGAACGTGACATTTAGGAGGGCCCCTGGAATTTTTAGAAAACCATCTCCATCGAGTTGGGTGGTGAAAGTGATGGTGACACAGAATAAAACAGGACGATGGGGCAAATAAGTGCAGGTGGTTCTTTTAAGGTGATTGACTGGGAAGTGAATGAGGCAAGGAGAGGAGTCCGAAAGAAAGGTAGGGGGATGCAAGGCTGGGAGGCTGTGAAGGCGCCAGCTGTTGTTGAACATGGGTTGGAGTTACGTACTTTTGCAGACTGTGGTCTGTGTGACTGGGAGAGAAAGAGATTGAGGTTCAAGCCGCAAGAAGCAGAGGAGGGTAGATTCTAGGGCTATGATAGATGGGAGCCAGAACCAGGCATGAAGGCAAACCCTACGTGGGAGGAAAAACCCTTTGTAAATAGAAATGCAGACCAGGGTCCATGCCACCTCTTCCACAGAGCCCCCACCATGCAGACCCAGCTCACTAAATACCAGTTCCATTCCTCACCATGGCAGGGTCTCGTGCAGAGCTATTATTTCTAGTGAACGAGGATAAAAGGCTATGCCTTGCACGGCTCAGCAATGGATTCTTGTGTAGGGGCTCGAGAGACGTGCTGGTTCCAAGTGCATGTGGCCAGCAGGGGCTCTGCCCAGGGATGGCTGGCACTCTCTTGCTCTCTCTGATTCTGTCTTGGCCTCTCTCCTTCCCACTTAACCCCCATCCTCAGGTGTCTTGTGTGTTTTTCTTCCCAAGGACAGAGACCCTGGGAGTTCTGTAATGTGCAGGGAAAATCCAGAGCCCTTTGTGAGAAGTCAGGCAGAGCCTTTCTTCCTCCCTGTGGAAACCTGAGTAGTGCTCAACCAGGCAGTGAGAAGGGCTGGCTCATCTTCCTCCTTCCTCCCTCACCCCTGCCCACCGATTGGCATTTTGCTGGAAGCACTCAGTCCATGCTGTACCCAGCTGTGAAGTAGGGTCCCCTCCCATGAAGAAGCCTGCAGCCACCAGCTCTGTAGGAGATGGGAGAAATGGTGCTCCTGGCAGCGAGATGAGGCAGCGGCAGAGGGGCTCACAGGGATCTAGTCTGCAGGCTGCTGCTGACCCCACTCCCCTCCCCACCAGGACTGATGGACCCAACTGAGTAGCCCAGCCCAGCCCAGCCCGTGGAAGAAGGGCAGCCTCCTCTGTGGGCTTCACTCCCTGCAGGCAACTCTTGGCCCCAGGCCTCCTCCTGAGAACTCAGCCTCTGCCTCATTCCAGTGGCAGCCTCACCCCATGTCCCAGCTTGAGTCTTGGGGTAACCGCCTCCCTAGGGATCAAGCTCCCACTCCCTCACCTTCGCTGTCCCCCCATGTCGGATGCGCACACTGCTCTCAGGCACCATCCTCTTTTGTGAGTCCTGACTCAGCTCCAAATTGCAGACGGCAGTGGCCTCCTGCGTTTGCCCTGCCCCGCAACTGCCAGGACACCTGGAGAAGACCTCTGGATGCTAACTGCTCTCTCAAGTCTGCCACCCCGGCCTCACTGGCCAGATGTTCTCATTCAGCAATGGCCTCAGTTTCCACCCCTGTCAAATGGGCACCCTGACACCACTTTACAGGGGGTGGGAGGCTTTCATGAGATGGAGATAGAGCATGCCTCTGATGCCCTGCTGCTGATTATTATGACCCACGTCTCGCTCTGGTCTTTGAAATCACCTCTGAGAGCCTTTATTTCTAATCCTCAGCTCCTGCCTTAACTCCAGTGCACATAGCATATTCCCCAAGAGGGTGCCCAGCTGGAAACAGGCAGATGAGCACAGATTTGAGTCCAGACAGACCCAAGGTTGAATTTAGAATCCAGTCCAATCTGTGTGATGGGAGTGAAGTCTTTAGCCCCCAAGAGCTTCAGCTTGTTCATCCATGGAGCCTCCCTACTGGATCGTGTGAGATAATGAAGTGAGGCAATGCGGGAACACACCTTGTATCTGTGGGCACCAACGTGCATGCTGCTGGTGCCCTCTCTTCAGAAGAAGCAGACAGGCCACCCAGGCTTTGATCAGACCTCCTTGGGATTCCCCTGAAAAGCACCGGAGCCTTTTCCTGGAGGGAACTCACCTCCTCCGCAGGCCCAGTGACACACTGGATGTAATCAACAACTGCCTGAGTCTGTTCTCTGAATCCCGACACACAGGCTTGCATCCAACCAGCCTGTGTACGTTCCTCCAGATTAAACGAGAGCCTGGGGAGAAAAGGGCCTGTCAGGGTGTGGGGTCCAGAATAGGCCTCCTGTTCTCCTACGATGGTCATTTACAACAGTGTGTTCCTCCCCATGTCGCGCGTTGGTTGCTCACAGCATCTTACTTTAGAAGGACTGAAGGTGCAAGATCAAGGGTCTCCACCAGCCCATGTGCACAGAGCCAGCTGAGGAGGGCCTGAGAGGAGGTTTGGGAAGGCACAGAGGAGCCAGGGCTCCGGGATCACACTGCCAGGATGATCCCCAGTTTACTAAGGTTGGGACTCTGGAAAAGTAATTACCCCTTTGAGCCTCTGTTTTCAAATCTGTCAAGTGGGCATTAACATCGCCAGAGGGTGCAGTGTGGTAAAGTGCATGGTGGGGTGCCGACGGACAGTAAGTGCTAGGATTATGATTAGTTGGAGCTGAATGATCAGAACCTGAGTTTTAGGGGTTCTGTTAATGGAAAAGAAGGGAAAGCAGTGGCGGTGTAAAGCACCTACTATGTGCTACTAATAACTTAGGCTTTTGTATTTAATCCTTAAAGCAAGCCAAGGAAATGGGTGTGTTATTCCCATTGTGAGGAGGAAGAAAGCCTTAGAGGTTAAGTGACAGATTGAAATCAGTATTGATAGCAAGAGGTGTTCAGCCTCTTGTGCCTGCCTCTTAAGTACCCCACATTCCAGCATGCCTCAGGGGCTCCGGGGGGATTAACAATTCACAGAAGGCTGGGCTGCTGCCTGCACAGTGTTCAGAGGAGAGAGGATATGACTCACTGAGCAGGAAGGATTTCCCTCCAGGATACACCCTGAAGCTTCAGGAGGAGGCAGGACATTGCCTAAGGCTGGTCCCCCAACCCCAGGGGGGCTTCCTCCAGCCGTTAAGCACCAGATCAAGGCAAGAGGAGGCATCCAGAGGTGAGGTAGACACAGCTAGGTCTGCCATAACCACCTGGATCAAAGCACACCACACCCTCCAGCCCAGAGCCCCTCCAGAGATGTGCCAGGTCCCCAGCCTGCAGGTACTCCTGTGTGCCTTTGGGCTGGAAATCCTACCTGTCTCTGTATAAAAGGCTCTTCCCCAGGGATCCCTCCAGGAATCACCAGTTGAGCAGGATACTCTGTCCTGAACTCCCAGAGCATCCCGCCTGTCCTGGAACTCTGCTAACCCCACTATCCTGTGTCATTGGCTGCCTCCACGCAGACTATGAACTTCCCTGGTGGCTCAGTGATATGGAGTCCACCTGTCAATGCAGGAGACGCAGGTTTGATCCCTGGGTCAGGAAGATCCCCTGGAGAAGGAAATGGCAATCCACTCTGGTATTCCGGAGTATCTCATGGACAGAGGAACCTGGCGGGCTACAGGCCATGGGGCCACAAAAGAGTCAGACTCAACTTAGGGACTAAACAACAACAACCCAGACTACATGCTCTGAGAGCACAAGGTCTGTGTCTGTATCACTGTCCCGCTGCAGGCAGTTCAAACCCCACCACCCAGACTGGGGTTCGCTAATGTCATTACTAATGATATCATTACTGAGTGAGATGCCGTAGATGAAAGTCTGAGTACATGGCACAGTGATGTAACGTGGGCAAGGGGAGACGCTCCGTGTGGGTGAGCTGCAGTCTCTACAGTGAAACAGGCTCTAGGCTGTCACTAGAAGTGTCTCTCCATCAATTGACTCGGGTTCATTCATTCAGCATGTATCTTTGGTGCCAGTTGACACTATCTATACACAGAAGATCCAAAAGTTTAGACATAAAGGAAGGCAGCACCGGGCACGTAAAGGCACCAATACCACAGTGCATGGCAGGTGATGCACTGCAGGTCAAAGGCAGGGGGTGGATGGTTCTACCAGGGACCAGCAAAAAAGATTAATTTGGCAAACAAGGAGAAGGCAGGACCTGCTGGGTTGCGGGGAACCAGGACGGACATGGAACAGAGGTGCAGTTAGTGGAGTGAAAAGCATTTCAGTCCAGGGTCATGGAGTATTGAGACGTTTTATAAAATCCCCAGGTGAGGACTTTCCTGATGGAGCAGTGGGTAAGAATCCACCTGCCAAGGCAGGGGACACAGGTTTGATCCCTGACACAGGAAGATCCCACATGCCGCGGAGCAACCAAGGCTTTGTGCCACAACCACTGAGCCTGCGCTCCAGAGCCAGAGAGCCACAACCATCAAGCCTGCCTGCTGCAACTACCAAGCCTGTCCGCCTAGAGCCTGTGCTCTGCAACAAGAGGAGCCACCGCAACAAGAAGACGTGCGCTGCAACCAGAGAGGCGCCCCCGCTTGCCACAGCTAAAGAAAGCCCACGCACCACACTGAAGGCTCAGTGCAGCCAATGAATAAATAAGAACAGTAAAATAAAATCCCCAGGAGCACTGACATGCTGACCACAGAGAGAGACAGGGACAAGGACTTGAGGCTTCAGCTTGGTCCCTGCTTTCTTCTTGGGGGGCTCCAGGTTGGGCTGCTTAAGAGTTCAATCCTGAGTCCTGATGAGCCTCAGGATCAACAGATGCTGAGACATCCTGAGCTGCTGCTGCCCTCAGCGTCCAGATGAGGCCAGTGTGGCAAATTAGAGAGCCTGGTTGGGAAGGGGTTGCTTTAGGGGACCCTTTTCAGGCTGTGACTGTTTTCATCAAACCACCACCCCCCGCCCCCCAACAAAATGCTTTTCCTTCTCACTCAGGTATGATTAGAAAAATGACCGGGCTTTGAGCTAAAAATACTAATGCTTTATGTTCTTCCACAGGGCGGGTGGGTGGGGGTGGGGTGGGGGGATAAGACAAGAGAATCTACGAAAGTAACAAGGAATTTCATCCTTCAGTGAACTTCAGAATGGATATTTTAAACTCAGCCATCCATAAACACTGGGTAATATCATACTCTCTTCGTGCCGAATGGATTCCACAGACAGAGCCACAAGTCTGCATTTAACATCTTCAGTGATGGCTGGCAATCTCCGTGTCCAGGTAGACAGATGTGTAGTCAGGGGCCAATCAACCAAACAGCATCGTCTGTGGGCCTGAGTCAGCTGGGGCGGGGCTTGGAGCCAAAGAAACCCCATCAGCCCTCTGCCAGCGAGCTATCTTTTGGATCCTGGTGGCTGCAGGGCTTGTAAGGTGCTGAACAGTTTGACTCCAACTGCGATCCATGCGTTATCTCGACCACCTGCTTCCGTTCTTACCCTCAACTCACGGCTGAGGGGGACATGGCTGACTGTCCCTCGAGCTATCTCTCCATCCTCTGCAAACCCTGGGATTTCATGTTTGTGCTTCTCCCTGCCTGTCCAGCCATTCCCCAGGCCTTCAGCCGCCCGCTTAAGCATCACAGCCTCCGGGACCACCCCTGATGGATTAACTGCCTATTCTGTGATGACTTGTTGATTTGAAGCAGTAAATGTTAAGCTTGCCACACACACTCAGTGCCACCTTTCTCCCAGCCCCACTGGCACCAGGCTCCCTCCCTATCTTGTCTTGCTGCCTTAACCAAGCTATACATACACACACACACACACTTCAAACCTATAAGACCTCATCCCTGAGACACACACACACACACACACTTCAAACCTATAAGACCTCATCCCTGAGACACACACACACACACACACACACACACACACACACACACTTCAAACCCATAAGACCCTGTCCCTTCCCACTGAGTTTCCAGTAATCCAGGTACTTTCTCATCTTTGTCAAACTAAGTTAAAAACTCAGAACCTCCACCTCCTTCAACTGCCAGCTGAAATGTCACCTCCTCCCTGAAGCCCCTCCTGACTAGAATCCATAAAGCTGCCCTTGCACATTGGTGCCCCAACGCCCCTGTTGCCCTCACATCCCCTCCTCCTCCAAACAGTAGTTTATCCATGTGGCTGTCACAGATGGAAAACAAGTACCCATCTCAGCCATATTCAGACCGTAACATCTGGGTCTAAACCACCTTTAACCTCCCTGGTCCCCACACTGCTCCTGACACATAGGAACCTACCTCACTCCACAACTGGGAACGGGAAACCTAAAAGGGCTTCTTTCCTCATTTTATGAGCTAGAAACCTGGCTCCCATGAGGACGGGGCTTGAGAAGACTCAGGTCTCAAGGGGCTTCCCCTTCCCTTCCCCTCAATTCAGAAGCACATGTCTGGGATCACCAGTGAGGCAAATTCTGCCCCAAGAAGATTGTACCCAGCTCTGTCTATTCTTGATTTGGGAAAAGCAGGTAACTGTGTGTTTAATAAAAGCCAGCATTACAGGGAGGGGCTTCACATTGTATCTACCCAGCCCCACACTATACATCTTACATGATTTATCTCCACTATCCTCAAAACAACCTGATGAGCTAAGTCCACCCACCCCAGTTTTACAGAACAGGAAACCAAGACAGTATCACAGTCTTTGCCTGGCTGGGCACAGGGCTATTAAGCAGTCAAACTGACCCAGGGTTCAAGCTCCAGTGGCCTGGGTCCAGACCCACAGCTCAGAACTGTGTGTGAGCCCTAGCCCTCTGTGTTTGAATTTCTCCAGCACAATTTCAAGAGTCTGGCTCGTGCTCCAGAGACTGGATGACTTGCACATGTTTAGATCAACTTGTCAATGGCAGCCTTGCTCACCACAGATCTTCCCCATCTCTCCTCCCCTGACTCAGGAGGCTGACAGAGTGGTATATCGGATTTCCAAAGGTGTCTTTCATTAGAAAAATATATTCTTTTGATCACCCCCTGTCTTCCCAAAGTCGCAAAGGCTGAAGATCAAGTTGCCAAGTGGAATTCCATTCATCATGGAGATAAACATCAGCTTTCTACTCCCCCGTGGCCACCTGCCAAGAGTGCGTGTCAGCTGGTGGGCAGCTGGAGACAGGACAAGGTGGCCTGGCCTGCGGAAGCCTGGGTTTGAATCGAAGCTTTGCTTCTGCTCTTGAGCACATCACTTCTCCTCTCTCGGTTTGTGTTTCTCCATCTGTACAGCAAGGCTGGCCTTTCTAAACTACGTGATGACTGAGCGAATGAACTGATGAGTTAATCAGCGATATAATATACCAGCCCTTTTCTTGCTCTGAGCTACTCTGACTCTGATCCATTTCTCTAATGAACCACCCAGCTTAATGACTGGCCAGACAGAATGAAGGTACGTAGATGCAGGGCCAGCATTATACGCATAGTCTACGAAATTTAGGCGATGATTCACAGCAACAAGGCTTTGAGCTGGACCCCAGGCAGGATGTCAAGTTTATGAAGGGTGGGTCTCTCCCTTTCTGCTCACACTTAAACCTAGCTGTCCATCCACAGACCTCCAGCATGGGGCGAGGGGCTGCCCAGGGTTGGGGGCAGCCAGGCTGGGGGCAACGGAGTTGAACACAAGCCGACCTCTCAAGGTCTCTCCAAGTTCCACTGTCTCTGATTCCCTAATAGTCCCTGTGAATAATAGATCTGGTCTCTGACACTATACATGATAAAGTGACCTGGTACAAAGTCCTATTAAGATAAATCACATTTAAGTTTAGGAAATTATATGTTTGAATCCTGTAATTTAATGTCACTGTGATGCCCGAGAGGAAGGAGAGGGAACTCAATTAGAGGCTAATTAGTCCACGTGACTCCCAGCCCTGGGCCACCTCCTGCCTCTGCTGCAGGGAGTTAATCAGAATAACCCCTAACCCCAGTCCTGGTGCCTTAGTCTCTCTGCCTATAAAATGGGAACAGTCCTAGTGAAAGAGGGAAGCATGGCCTTGAATGAGAGAAGGAAGCGAGGGCTCCAAGGAAAGACCCGAGGGTCCCCAGTTCAGTACCACTGTCTCCCTGCCTCCCAGCATCTTCCCTCCTGGGGTCCCGGTAGGTTTCAGAGGGTGTGTGAACTCTGCACCACAGGATGTAAAATCTGTCTGTAGGGGGTCAAGTTTGCAGGGTGGATCGCAGAGCTTCCATCAGGTCTTCAGAAGGTGGCAGAGTTCAAACCATCACAAAGTACCACACCCCTCCATCCTCTCCTTCAGCATCAGTTACTCTCAGGTCCCTTCCTCTCTAACCACCATCGTCCACTGTTTTCACTCTGGGCACGCTGCTTCTCCTGCTGTGGCCAGTGTGATTCCGGACACCATCCCAGCCGCTCACACCGTCCTGCTATCACTCTCAGTACCACCCACCCCCACAGACAGTGCTCTTTCCAGCCTCACCGTTCGTCTCCTAGGAGCCACCTCCATCAGTCCTCACCCGTCTTGACATCTCTCTGGCAACAGCCACTCGATGCTACTTCGTTGAATCCCCATCCCCTTCCAGCATCTGAACCAAGTCTTCCCAGAATCACTGCCGGGTGAGCTTCTCTCGTACTTCTCTTGGGCTCCAGCCTCTTCCCTTCCTCACTCAGGCATCATGCTCTCCCTGGTCAACCCTCCCAGTGCCTCCATGCTGAAGGGGCCCAGGTTAAAGCCTGCCTCTTGGATCCCACAGAGGCCCCTGGCATTCAGCATTTAAGAGCAAGGAAGTCAGGGACTTCCCTAGTGATTCAGTGGTTAAAACTCTGTGCGTCCAATGCGGGGAAGGCAGGTTCGATTCCTGATCAGGAACTAAGATACCACATGCCAAGTGCTGTGGCCAAAAAGTAAATAAATTAATTTAAATAAAACCAGTTATAAACACAGGTTTAAAAAAAAAAAAACAGCAAACACATTCATGTCACATCCATCTCATGCAGCTGAGATTGCTACAGACTCAGCAGCTACAAGGAGAAGATTCTCCCTAAACCTCCTGTCTCTTTCACCCCTGGGATTCTGTTGGACACCATATTCTGAGACTTGAGGGGTTCCTGCCAAGTCTCTGGTGGGAGGAATATTCCATCAGGGGAATACGAGGGTCAAGGTTCCCATGAAGAGGTTAATACTTTGAAGGAAGCTCCATAACAGATGGAGTGGAGGTTCCAGAATGCCTGGTGGAAGTAAGAAGGTGGCAGAGGGTGGCTGGGGGCTGAGCAGGGGTGTGGAGGCCATAAGGAAGGAGGCAAGAGTGCTCAGTCCAAGGAGACGTGCCCCTGAAACAGAGACGGTGGTGGGCAGGGTCAAGGGCAGAGTGGGATCTGGGAGGAAGGATGTGAATGGGATGAACTGACATTGAGGTTCAGAATGGAACAGGCAGTCTTCTGCTGCACTGCCACAGTATACTGCTCCCACCCCCTGCTGCCCGCCAGGGTCTGAGCCCACCTTGTCTTCTTAAAGCTCAACAGATGGGTGAGTAAGGGGTGAGAAGGAAAAAACCTAGCAAGGGATACAAGCCGATGACAGCATGGCAACCCAGCCCTGTAGGATGTAGACGGAAGAGCTCGGGACCCCAGCCAGCACCAAAGGAGGGGCAGGAACGAAACCTGGGTGCTGAGTTTCCAGCACTCAGTATCAAAGAAAGATTTCCTTTATGATGGCTTGGACCAAATGATGATGCTGACAGTGACGGCTCGGATAGAGATAATAAGAGAAGAACTTCTCTTTTGGCCGCACTTACTAAGTCTTAGTGTAGTCTTAAGCTTTAATAACTTCAGAGAGAGAAATGCTATAAATATACAAAAACTCATTTGAAAGTTGGCCTAAATTTCTTTTGCATTTATTCACTTTTGTGAATTTTTAAAAATAAGTCTTTAA